>NW_017731363.1:49429-86286 GCF_001890085.2 Hipposideros armiger
CGACTGATCTGCCTCACCTGGGAAGAGCACAATGATGGTGCCAACTTGGGCCAGTGAAGCAACTTCCTCCACAACTAGACTGAAGAACAAAAAAAACGACAGCAACTTGTCTGTTCCCCTTCCCCCAATTCCCCAGCACTGTTTCCATCCCCCCAATTCCCCAATAAAAAAAAAATTTAAAAAAAATTGACAAACTTAAAAAAATAAATAAATAAATAAAGTCTTGCTTCCATTGTCATATACAAACTGTCCATATATGCATGGATTTATTTCTGGGCTCTCTATTCTGTTCCTTTGATCTATGTGCCTGTTTTTATGCCAGTACCATACTGTTTTGATTACTGTAGCCTTCTAGTATGTTTTGATGTCTGGTAGCATGATACCCCCGACTTTGTTCTTATTTCTCAGGATTGCCGTGGCTATTCGGGGTCTTTTATGGTTCCATATAAATTTTAGGATTATATTTTCTATTTCTGTGAAAAATGCCCTTGGTAGTTTGATAAGAATTGCATTGAATCTATACATTGCTTTAGGCAATATGGACATTTTAACTATATTAATTCTTTCTATCCATGAGCATGGTTAAGTGTTTCCATTTATTTGTATCTTCTTTTATTTCTTTCTTCAGTGTCTTATAATTTTCTGAGTACAAGACTTTTACTTCTTTGGTTAAATTTATTCCTAAGTATTTTATAGCTCTGGAAGCAATTGTAAATCAAACTGTTTTCTTAATTTCTCCTTTGGATAGTTTATTATTGGTATATACAAATGCAACTGATTTCTGAATATTGATTTTGTATCCTGCTACCTTACTGAATTCGACTATCAGTTCCAATAGTTTTTTGATGGAGTTTTTGGGGTTCTCTCTATATAGCATCATGTCATCTGTATATAGTGATAATTTTACTTCCTCCTTACCAATTTGGATGCCTTTTATTTCTTTTTCTTGTCTGATTGTGGTGGCTAGAACTTCCAGAATGATGTTGAATAAAAGTGGAGAAAGTGGACAGCCTTGTCTTGTTCCTGATTCTAAGGGGAATGGTTTTAGCTTTTCCCCATTGAGTATGATGTTAGCTGTGGGTTTATCATATATGGATTTTATTATGTTGAGATATGATCCCTCTATTCCCACTTTGCTAAGAGTTTTTATCATAAATGGCTGCTGTATTTTGTCAAATGCTTTTTCTGCATCTAGTGATATGACCATGTGATTTTTATTTTTTACTTTGTTGATGTGGTGTATCACATTAATTGATTTGCAGATATTGAACCAAACTTGGGTACTAGGGATGAAACCCACTTGATCATGGTGTATGAGCTTCTTAACATATTGCTGAATTCTGTTTGCTAATATTTTGTTGAGGACTTTTGCATCTATGTTCATCAGGGATATCGGCCTGTAGTTTTCCTTTTTTGTACTATCTTTGTCTGGTTTTGGAATCAGGGTGATAGTGGCCTCATAGAAAGAGTTTGGGAGCCTTTCCTCCTTCTGGATTTTTTTGAATAGTTTGAGAATAGGTGATAATTCTTTTTTGAATGTTTGGTAAAATTCACTTGTGAAGCCATCTGGTCCAGGGCTTTTGTTTGTTGGGAGCTTGTTGATTACTGATTCAATTTCCTTGGTAGTAATCAGTCTACTCAGATTTTCTGTTTCTTCTTGAGTTAGCTTTGGAAGGTTGTATGCTTTTAGAAAATTATCCATTTCTTACAGATTGTCAAATTTGTTGGCATATAGTTGCTCATAGTAATTTCTTTAAATTTTTTGTATTTCTGTCGTGTCTATTATCACTTCACCTCTTTCATTCCTGATTTTACTAATTTGAGTCCGCTCTCTCTATTTTTTTTTTATGAGTCTGGCTAGAGTTTTGTCAATTTTGTTTCTCTTCTCAAAAAACCAGCTCTTGGTTTCGCTGGTCTTTTGTATTGTTTTTCTGGCCTCTATTTCATTTATTTCTGCTCTGGTCTTTATTATCTCCTTCCTTGTGCTCCCTTTGGGCTTATTTTGCTGTTCTTTTTCCAGCTCCCTGAGGTGTAAGGATAACGTGTTGATTTGAGATTTTTCTTCCTTCTTTAGGTAGGCCTGCACTGCTATGAACTTCCGTCTTAGGACTGCTTTCGCTGCATCCCAGAGATTTTGGGTTGTGGTGTTTTCATTTTCGTTTGTCTCGGGGTATCTTTTGATTTCCTCCGTGATCCCATTTCTGACCCACTCTCTATTTTGTAACATGTTATTCAGCCTCCATGTATTTGTGTGCTCTCCGGATTTCTTCTTATAATTGATTTATAGTTGCATAGCTTTGTGGTCAGAGAAGACGCTTGATATAATTTCAATCTTCTTAAATTTATTGAGGCTTGTTTTGTAGCCTAACATGTGATCTATCTTGGAAAATGTTCCAGGTGCACTTGAGAAGAATGTATATTCTGTAGCTTTGGGGTGAAATGCTCTGAAAATATCAGTTAAATCCAGCTGGTCTAATGTGTCATTTAAGGTCGCTGTTTCCACAATGATTTTCTGTCTGGAGGATCTGTCCATTGGTGACAGCGGGGTGTTGAAGTCCCCTACCATGATAGTGTTACTGTTGATCTCTGTCTTTATGTCTGTCAAAACCTGTTTTATATATTTAGGGGCTCATATGTTAGGTGCATAGATGTTTACTAGGGTTATTTCCTCTTGTTGGATCGATCCCTTTATTATTACGAAGTGCCCTTCTGTGTCCTTCATAATATTCTTCAATTTAAAGTCCATTTTATCTGATATAAGTATTACTACTACAGCTTTTTTCTCAGTTCCATTTGCATGAAATATTTTACTCCATCCCTTTACTTTCAGCCTGTATGTGTCTTTTGATCTGAGGTGTGCCTCTTGTAAACAGCATATGCAAGGGCCTTGCTTTCTTATCCATTCAGTCACCCTATGTCTTTTGATTGGAGCATTCAATCCATTCACATTTAATGTGATTATTGATAGGTGCATAGTTATTGCCATTTTGTTATCTGTGTTCCTGGTCTTCATTAGTTAGGTTGTTTTTCTCTTTGTTCTCTTAAAGAAGTCCTTTTAACATTTCCTGCAATGCTGGCTTGGTGGTAATGAATTCCTTTAGCTTATTCTTTTCTGGGAAGCTCTTTACCTCTCCTTCCATTTTAAATGATAACCTTGCTGGATAAAGCAGTCTTGGTTGTAGGCCTTTGTTTTTCATCACTTTGAAAACCTCCTGCCACTCCCTTCTGGCCTGCAGAGTTTCTGTAGAAAAGTCGGCTGATATTCTTATGGGGGTGCCCTTGTAAGTAACTTGCTGCCTGTCCCTTGCTGTTTTAGGATTCTGTCTTTGTCTTTAACCCTTGCCATTTTCACTATAAAGTGTCTTGGTGTGGGCCTGTTTGAGATCACCTTAGTTGGAATTCTCTGCACTTCCTGTGTTTGTATGTCAATTTCCTTTGCTAGGTTAGGGACGTTTTCAGACATTACTACTTCAAATATGTTCTCTATCCCTTGCTCCCTCTCTTCTCCTTCTGGTATTCCTATGATGCGCATGTTGTTGTGCTTGATGTTGTCGCCCAGCTCTTTTAAACTATTTTCAATGTTTTTCATTCTTTTTTCTTTTTGTTGTTCCACTTGGATAATCTCTGCTATCTTGTCTTCTAAGTCACTGATTCAATCCTCTGCTTCATCCAATCTGCTAGTAATTCCATCAAATTTATTTAATTCAGTAATTGTATTTTTTAGTTCTAGCTGGTTGTTTTTCATGATATCTCAATCCTTCCTGATATTCTCACTAATTTCCTTGAACATTATAACAATAATTCTAATAATTCTAATAATCAGTGTTCTGAACTCTGTCTCCGATAGGTTGTTTACCTCTATTTCCTCTAGTTCCACTGATTTAGGAGTTTTCTTCTGTTCTTTTATTTGGGTTGTGTTTCTTTGTTTCCCCATTCTGGCTTGCTCTTTGTGCTTGCTTCGATGTAATAGGTAGATCCCCTAGGTCTCTCAGTCTTTTCTGGGTGGACTTATGTGGTATGTGTCCTTTATATTTGAATTACTCAGTCTCCCTATTCTCCTGTGTGTGTGTACCAGAGGTGTTTCTTGTGTTGCGTGTCTTCTCCTGTTGAAGTTGAGCTTTGATTGCTTTTGGCTTGTCAGTAGGTGAGATTGACTCCCAGGCTGACTAGCTGTGAGGATTAGCTGTGTCCACAGTTTATGAGCTGCTGTGTGAGGGTTGACCCCTCCAATGAGGGTTGGCCCCTATGAGCTCTTGTGCCTGTAGCGATTTCCATTTGGGTGTGACTCTTGTAGGTCAAACCCCGTAATGCTCTGGTTTTATCAAAAGTTGGCCTCTGAGTGTGATGATTCTTGTGCCTCTTCAGCTGGGTCCTGCCGCAGAGCGATTTTAGAGCAAAACAGATCAACAAGCACAACCACAACAGCCACCAAATACTCTCACATGTATAAAACAACCAACAACCTACACTCAACAAGTACAGAAATATCAAACATACAAAAGAAAACAAACAAAAACAAAACAACAACAAAACAAAAACAAAAAACAAAACATAATAAAATAAAAAATAGAATAAACACAAGAAAGAAAATAGCAACACCCCCCAAAAAAGTGTAGAAAAATGGAAAGAAGGGGGAAAAGTAGTGCAGTAAAAAGAAAAAAAGAAAAGAAGGGAGAAACAGAAGGTAGAAAAGAAAGAAGGAAAGAAAGAGAAAAAAATATATATATCTACACACCCATATATATGGACATATATACACATATATACACCTATATATGCCCATATTAAAAACTAAAAATGATAATGAAATAGAAAAAAAGAAAAACAACCAAAACAAGCAACCAAAAAAATCCCCCAACAAAAAAACTCGCCCCCCCCCCGAAAACAACAACAACAACAACAAAAAACCAACCAGTGCCAGTCTTGGCTGAAGTCCACCAAGCGCTCCCCAGGTTGTCCTCTGCTATACACAAATTCCTCTGCATCTTGTGGAGGCAGAGCCAGCCACCTGGCGCCTAGAGTGACCCTGGCAATGCAGGTCTATTGTAGATGAGTGGGGTTATGAGGTGTGATTGGTAGTTTTTACAAAGTCAATGCTGCTTCTGCTCTCGCCTGCCCCGAGGCACGCTGAGTGCTGCGCAGCCAGAAGGGCCGATAAGCGTCTTCAGGCACTCTTTCCACTGGAGGCTGTGGGCGGGTGTGAGATTTCATGGCTGCTAAAAGCCACCTGCTGGGGCCTCTGCGAGAGACTCAGCAGCTCAAGTTGCCCTGCCTCCCAAGCCGTGCAGGAGAGGTGGGGGCGGGATTGTAGGCTCACACTCCTGCAGCCTCTTCTCATGCGGAGTTTCTCAACCCCCTGGGAGTAGGAGCGCCTCTGTAATCTGACCTTATTCCTCCATTCAGGTCAGCTTAATGCTCTGGCATGGTGGGGGGCAAGGTATCTGAGGGAGGGTGGGGGTGGGTTCTTATCTATGCAGTTTTTTGCTGTCAGAGGAAAAAAAAAGAAGTCCCACCGCTGCTGTTTTGAGTTGAGGTTTCTGCCCCGATGCTCCAGCCGAGCTCCTGCTGTGCTCCAGGAGGGACCGCAGGGGCGCAGGGACTGAGCCCACCCTGCCGCTGCAACGCTCTCCGCTCTGCCTTTGGGGTCCCGCGTCTCCGCAGCCGTGGGTGCGGGCTGTGTCTCCACACGTCTCGCCTCCCTCTTCCCCCACTTGCCGGGGCTTCCCACCTTTAAGTACTTGGCGTGGGAGTCCCCTCGCTGCTCAGCTTGCTTGGTAGAGGTTTGTTTGCTGAGCTCCAGCTACTCAAATTATGGCGCTTTCCAGGGGAGAACTCAGGAAGCCCTCCTCACCGCCTCCATTTTCCCCTCCCTATCCTATCAAACTTGTTACTTAAATTTTCAGTCAGCGCTTCTATCCAAGTGATGGAGAACTGCAGTGGGTTCCATGCAAATTCTAGTGCTGGGTATTTAATGATTTGAGGCCTGGGGGATTTTGTATTTTCCAGTGTGCTTAGGTTTTTAATGCAGGGGCTCAGGTGTCCTGAGTAAAGACAATTGCAGCTCCACTTCTGAACCCCAACAGCAGAATGATAATCCAAGAAAAGCTGTGTGCCACATTCCGATGACTAAAGAGAAACCTCATCTTGTAGTCATTTCATTTCAGCTGTTTCCTCTCCACGGTGAATAAGAAACCGTGGCATAAAGTTAAGGAGAGAGTTTCTTTGCTAGGATATGGAATTGTCTAGAAAACTCTGGAATTAAAAAAAAAACTTGAATATAAATCTTGTCAGACCTGTTAACTAATGCTTGAAATTATTATGTACTCTAAGTGGTGAGAGCTGCCAAAGAGTCTATTAAGAACATCACCCCAGTTTATCTTTGAATAAATAGGGCATTTATCCATCAGTATTATATATGAAGAGTTCCCCCACAGACTTAACGCATCCTGTCAATCTCTCTTGTTTTACTGGGTTTGTAAGTCATAGAGTGTGTTTGAAATATAAAGTAATGGCGAGCTCTGATGTGTGATAAAGGGTTGCCATCAGTGCCAACTTTTTCTTCCTACACCTTTACCTACAGCTCCCACGGGGAAAATACTCATCTGAAAGGGACAGAGAACATTCACCTTTTTTGAGGGGGGTTCCTTTTAGAATATGAGTCACAGTTTTGGAATATCCCTAAGGTTGGTGTATCAGTTAAGGTTCAGCCAGAAGAGAGAAATCGCACAAGTTATTTCATCTCTCAGTGGAATAGCTTGTGAAGTTCTGCATTTTCACAAGAGGTTACCTAGTATTTCCTCACCATCACCATGGTGCCACAAACCAGACTGTCATCGTAACCTTAGGAGAAACCCAAGGTTATGTATTTTAGCAGTTTCCATGATTCAGACACAAATGTACTGACGTTTATTTTTTTTAAATGCTTGAATCTGAAAAGTTATATTGTAGAAGAAAATCCTAACAATAAAGGAAATGTGCAAGCTAAATTGTTAGGTGAACAAATCAAGTTACCAAACAGTATGTAAAGAGGATTTTCAGTTTTAGTGATGGCAGAGTGGCCTGTATTGAACTAACCCTCCTACATATATAAATTGTAAATGTTTGATAAAATATTAAGAAAATAACTATTTGAAGGCGCTAGAAAATGACAAAAAGGGTGCAGAAATTGGATTTGACTCTTGAAAGCAGGGAACTGCACTGGGTAAGGTCCAAGTGTGTATAGTTTTTTTCTCTGAAGGTATTCTCTAATCTATGCTAAAACTCAAACAGAAAGCTGACATCATATTGACTAGAGCTGTCAGAAGATTGAATTAGGAGATGCAAGAGTGGCTGGAATTTGAGTGGTAAAGCCCTAGAAAGGAGGGAGTCACAGAGGTGGCTGCATATAATCTCCCCTTAAATCCTATAAATGCATCTCATAAATGCATACAAATCTGTGTATAATCTCCCCTTACATCCTTGACTGATCCTTGAATTGAACTTGCACCAAGGACCATCCAAGGATACTAATGGAAGGCAAAAGCTGGAAAGCTGAAAAATATGGTCAGAGATGTAAGCTCTTGCCCACTACAGGGGAGACAGACTTTGGAGTCTAAATCGTGCTAAGTTACAGAGGTTTGGCAAGTACTTTGGGATTTCCACTGAAACTAGAGAAAGGCCATGACTAGAGTGCTAAAACTTTGTCACAGGACTGAGATTAACCCTAAGACTGAGGACAAATCAAAACAGATCCACCCTGACAAAGTATAAAACCAAGCCTCCACAAGTTCATGGTTAGCCAGTAATTTAACTACCTGGTAAACCAAAAACCAACATTTTGTAGAAGATAACAGAGTTCAGATTCTCTAAAACATACCATCCATAATGTTCAATATATAATAAAAATTGTAAGATATGCAAAAAAAGTAACGTGTGACCTAAGGTCAGGAAAGAAAGCAGTGAATAGAAACAGATGACAATTTGCAGAGAGGAAATTTGAAGTTACTATTATAATCATGTTTAAGAACTGTAATGAAAAAAATATTAAAATATGTCAACAGATGGGGAACCAAATCAGAGAAATAAAAACTATAAAAAAGAACCAAATGAAATTCTAAACTTGTAAAATATGAGGTCTGACAATTAAGTTCGTGAACTTCTTTTCAATGATGTTGCTAACCTTATTTGATATCAGAGGGATTATTCATTATGAATTTGTACCAACTGGACAAACAGTTAACCAAGTTTACTATTTGGAAGTGCTGAAAAGGCTGTATGAAAAAGTTAGACGACCTGAACTTTTCGCCAACAATTCATGGCTCTTGCATCACAACAATGCACCAGCTCACACGGCACTGTCTGTGAGGGAGTTTTTAGCCAGTAAACAAATAACTGTATTGGAACACCCTCCCTACTCACCTGATCTGGCCCCCAGTGACTTCTTTCTCTACCCGAAGATAAAGGAAATATGGAAAGGAAGACATTTGGATGACATTCAGGACATTGAGGGTAATATGACGACAGCTCTGATGCCCATTCCAGAAAAAGAGTTCCAAAATTGCTTTGAAGGGTGGACTAGTTGCTGGCGTCAGTGCATAGCTCCTCAAGGGGAGTACTTTGAAGGTGACCATAGTGATATTCAACAATGAAGTATGTAGCACTTTCTCTAGGATGAGTTCATGAACTTAATTGTCTGACCTCGTACAATAAGGGAAATAAAAATTCCACTGGATAAGCTTAACAGTAGCTTGGAATTGGCAGAAGAAAGGCTCAATGAATTTTAAAGACAAATCAATAGAAATTATCCAAATTGAAGAATAAGGAGAAAAGAAGATTGGAAACAATGAGCTGCCTTCAATGACAGGTGGGACAGTATCAAGTGATCTTACGTATGTGTAATTGGTGTCTAAGAAGAATTGGAGAGAATGGAGCAGAAAAAAATGTGTTTGAAGAAATAATGGCTTAAAAGTTTCCAATGAAAATCATCACTTTATAGATCTAAGAAGCTCAGTGAATAACAAACACGAAAAGTATAAAGAAAACTACACCCAGGAACATCATAGTCAAACTGCTGAGAACCAAAGATAAAGAGAAAATCTTCAAAGCAGCTGGTAGGGAGGGAGGCATTTCAGAAAACAATGGTATGAATTAAGGCTGATTTATCATCAGATATAATAGAGAACCAGAGACAGTGGAATGACATTTTAAAAGTACTTAAAGAAAAAATTCAAGCAGAATTCTATATCCAATAAAAATTAAATAAAAAATAGAAAAACCAACACAGGAATCTATACCCAGAGAAAGTGTTTTTTAAAGATAATAGGACAAATTAAGAATATATTTTGAAGAGAACTAAAGGAAGGAATTTGTTTCAAGCAGAACTGAACTGCAAGAAATGAAAAAGGAACTTCTTTAGGCTGAAGAAAAATGGCATCAAATGGTATTTTTAATACAAAAGGATAAAAAGCATTGGAAGTGGGCCAGCCGAGTGGCTCAGTTGGTTAAGAGTGCAAGCTCTGAGCAATAGGGTTGCCGGTTCGATTCCCACATGGGCCAGGGAGCTGCGCCCAAGCTGAGCTGCCAACAGGTGGCAGGATGGTTCAGCTGGTGAGAGCATGTGCTCCTAACAACAAGGTTGCCAGTTCGACCCCCGCATGGGATAGTGGGATGGTGGGCTGTGCCCCCCCCCACACACACACAGCTAAGATTGAACACAGCACCTTGAGCTGAGCAGCTGCGAGCTGCTGACAGGCGGCCGAATGGTGACTGGACTTGGAGCTGAGCTAGCTGCGCCCTCCACAACTAAGATTGAAGGACAACAACTTGGCTGTTCTCCTCCCCAAATTCCCCAACAAAATCTTAAAAAAAAGAAAAGCACTGGAAGTGATAAATATTTGCATACATCTAAAAGACTTCTCTTGTTTTTAATCTAAATTTCCTTAAAATACAACTGACTCTTTAAAGCAAAACTATTTTATTTTAGCATTAATAATATATATAGGTGTAATAATATACATAAATGTATGTATCTATCTATCTAGCTAGCTAGCTAGCTAGCTATAAAGAACAATGATAAGGAGGGAGGGTTAATAGAATTATACTGTTGCAAGGTGTTCACATTTTATGTAAAGCGATATAATGTTAAATTGACATACTTTCTGATAAGTTCAGGATGTATGTTGTAATGTTTATAATAACTACTAAAAGTAGTACAAAGAGATATAAAAAGTCAATAGAAAAATTAAAATGGAATAGTGGAACAATATTTGATTTAACTATATAGAAAGCAAGAAAGTAGAAACAGGGACAAAATAAAAAAAGGGGACAAAATACAAATACTATTCCAGAATTTATCTAGAAGAATAAACCACTGGAGAATAACCAAGAAAATAATGAAAATAGAAAAACTTGTTCTACCTGATATAAAAATGACCTATAAAACTATAGTGATTAAGACATTGTGATACCAGTACAAGAAAAGACAGATCAATGGAAATAGGTCCATGAATATAGGAGGATTTGATATTTAATAGAGATGGTATTTCAACTTGTTGATGGTGGTAGGGGAACCTCCAGCTAACGTACTGATTACTAAAAGATCAAATGCTTTCTTCAATGATTGGAAAGAAGGCAAGGACATCTGCTCTCACAACTCACAATGTCATGCAGATGACATAATCATGTCAAGGTCATTTAATGGGGGAAAGGATGATCTTTTTCAATAAATGTTCCTGCAACAACTGGATATCCATATAGAAAAAGGTGAACTCCAGCTCCAAATTGATGCACAGGCTCCACACAATTCCAATCCAAATACAAATAGGCTTTTCAATGGAAATGAACAAGTTCATACTAAAATTTACATGTTGGGCCGGCCGAGTGGCTCATTGGTTAAGAGTTGGCTTGAGAGCACGAACTCTGAGCAGCTGGGCTTCCGGTTCTGATCCCGCATGGGCCAGTGACACTGTGCCCTCTACAGCTAAGATGGTGAACAACAGCTCGACCTGGAGCTGGGCTGCCATGAGTCACCAGTGACAGTGTAGGCTGCAGTGGGCTGCCGTAAGCTACGGTGAGTGGGCGGCAGCCAGTGTGTGTGGCCGGCGACTGATCTGCCTCAGCTGGCAAGATCACAATGATCACAAAACCAACATGGGCCAGTAATGTGACGTCCTCCACAACTAGACTGAAGAACAAAAGGACAGCGACTTGTCTGTTCCCCTTCCCCAATTCCCCAATGCTGTTCTCTCCCCCAATTGCCCAATAAAAAAATCTTAAAACAAATAAATAAAAAAAATAAAATTTACATGTTAGCACAAAAGACCTAGAATTATCAAAAATGTCTTGAAACAGAGGAACAAAATTAGAGGACTTCACCTTACTTGAAAACTCGCTTGTTGTGGGTCAGATGCCATGGGGACATGGGGGCCGAGACTGTTACATTTGCATGTAGAAGTTGTATCAAAGACTTCTCTCAGAAACAAAGTGTCAAGTGTCTGCAGGAAATAGGATTAAGTCTGAAGGAGCTTCAATGGGGGCTTCAGTCTATCTCTCTGGGGGCCCTGCAATTGAGATAGCCCTTCAGAGCTGCCCTGCTTTGAAGTAAGGGAGGCGTGGCTTTTATACCCTCAATCTGATCACTCACTGGCTGCTGGCTTCCCCCAGAGAGACACTATTGATGAGTCAACAACATCCTTCAGCTGAGGGCCGTCAGCCACTAGCACTTCCAGCAATTGGGGAAATGAGAGCCTCAGTCCTTAAAGGGGATCTGGTTGGTGCCCCAGAGCATCCAATACCATCCACACTTTGCGCCACTTGGACGCCCTTGCATCCTATCGTAAGTTCTGGGAACATCTTCTTTCAAGTCTGGCTGGTCTCTTTTCCTGCAGAAAAAAGTGAGGGTTACCGCCTTCATCTCTGCAGCTTTTCTTGAGGCCACAACTGCTATTTATCAGCTCTCTCCTCTACTACCCATTCTATAGTCTCCTCACCCTCAGCTATTATTAGGAGATAAGAGTAAACAAAATGTGGTATAGCCATACAATGGAATGCTATTATATTCATATGGTGGAAAATGGCTCAGCAATAAAAATGAGTTAACTGCTTATATATGCAACAACGTCAATGAATCACAAGAACACTGTGATTCCATTTTATGAAGTTCAAGAACAGGTAAAACTAACCTACAGTGACAGATATCAGAACAGTAGTTGCCTTTGGAAGGTGGGGATTGACTCGAAAGAGCAATGAGGGAACCTTGTGGGGAATGTGGCAATGTTCTAATTCTTGATTTGAGTGGAGGTTGCATGGGTATATACATTCATCACAATCCATCCAATTGTACATAAGACATGAGTTAGCTACATTGAAAGTGATTTTTTAATTTGCTATATCTGTGTTTTCTAAGTTTTTTCCAATAACACTTATTTCTTGAATAACTAGAATTTATTTTTAAGAAATAGTTTTCTTCAGTTGGAGAAAGACAAAAACCATATGATCTCACTTATATGTGGAATCTAAAAAACTGAATGAATGAACTAAGTAAACAGAAGTGGTCTCAGAGCTATAGAGGAACAACTGATGGCTGTTAGTTGGGAGAGGGTGGGGATGAGGGAGAAGGGGAAGGGGTTAGACAGCATAAATACGTAACTACAATATTGCCACAGGGACATGAAAGATAGTTCGAGGAATGTAATTGATGGTGTTGTGAATATTTTGTAGGGTGTGAGATGGTCACGTCTTGCTAGGGAGACTGCATCATGGATGTGGAAGAGGCTTGATCACTGCACTGTACATCTGAAGCTGATGTAGAATAATGCTGAATATCAACTATGATTTAATATATATATAGTTATGGGACGTGGAGTATAGTGTGGGAGTGGAGTCTAGGGAATTGTAATAGATATATATGATATGGGGTGGGAGGAGTGGGGTGGTGGATTGGGGGAGGGGGACTGTCACTTTGAGGGGTAAAAAGTTTAACTATTGCACTGTGTTGTACAGCTGAAACTAATTTTAAAAATGTTTATTTCACAAAAATAAATAAATTAAGTATAATTAAATAAAAAAAAGAAATAGTTTTCTTGTTTGAGCTGGTAAGCTATTTTTTTTCCTAATTTAGCCATTTACAAATTAATGTCTACACAAGATCACATTTTCCCTGGATGTACTTAATGCTGTAACATTTGTATTAGCATATTGCCTACAGGTGATTTCAAAGTTCTAACAAATCATAGATTTTGTATGGCTGGAAAGTAAGTCGAAAAATCAGCTCATCCAAAAGATTAACATCCATAGCACTCCAGAGAGGTGGTTATTTTCTTCTGGTATATCTCCAGGTATAGAGCCTCCACCACTTCTTTTAGCCAGTTGCTTTCGATACTTTATCATCTTGATGGATGATTGCTTGGAAGAACCCTTTGAGGCAGGTAAAAGCCAGATAGAATACTATTATATTGAGGACACAGTGAGGTTATTGACTTCTAGAATGTTCTTTCACACCCCCCCCCGATCCTATTGTTCCATCATTGATATTTCTGTAGTTTGAGTTTTCTATTATTTATGATGAAATTAAAGTGCTGTTTGTATGTGTGAAACTTGCTTTTCTTTAGGAACAGCTTCCTTGTGTTTAATAAATTTTAAGCATGGAAACACCTCAGCTCCACAATGATGCTTTGCCTTTAGTTCAGAATAAAGGCATTGTACCCATCCATGCCTTCCTCTAGCTAGTAGACTGTTATTTACATGTTAAGAGAGGAAGTACATTGTCAAGAAACTTCCAAATCAGAATGCTTTTGAGAGGGAAAATGGTACTATTACTAATTTGGCTAGCATGACAGCCATAAAATGGGACTATCTGAGCCTATTTAGACTAGAACAAGTTAATCTCAGCTGCTTTTAGCCAACCTGTGAGTGATGGCTGTAGCTGCATGTGTGTTTGTACACCAGAGTGGAGGGAGGGAATAGTGTCTAAACAGAGGGAGAATCAAGTTAAGGCAGGTTTTGTCTTTGTGAGTTTAGGTAAAGAAGAAAGTAGTCTCTTTCCATTGATGTCCACAGCTGTCATGAATATTGTTATGAATGTAGATTTGATCATGTTTTTGTGGTTCACGATGCTCCGAATATTGATGGAGATATGGCTTGGTGGAAAGCTCTTTCACTTTGGGGGTGGTCTGCCTTCTCCTTACTGATTTTTCTGCATGCAATTCTGTGTCTGTTTATGAAAGACAATCTGTTTGCCTATGCATGAGAAAACTTCCCTTTGATTCAGTTTCTGGTCTGCTCAGCGCTTCCCTACATTACTGTTTTGCTTTACGCTAATCAAAATTGATAGCTATCGACCAACTCTGACACCATCCTGGTTTTATGAGTATTTTTTCACACAAACTGCTCTCTGGTTATGCCTATAATTGGTACAGTGGCTGCAGAATCATTTTTAGATTTAATTGGTTGCTCCTGACTTACTTTTAAGTAGTTTCTTGTGTGCAGAACAACTACTGAATATAGTCTGATGAGAATACTGTCATTAGTTTAAAAACACAGTCACATTCCTGGGTCTGCATTGAGAAGGAGGAAGTTTGTTAAGGAAAAACATGTAGACTATAAAGGGGACTCTTAATGTTTAGTCATGTCTGGCAACAAATAAGGGCAATATAAGTGTGAGGACGTTCATTTAATTCAATCACTTGTTAGTTTGATTCTATTTAATTTGATCAAAAACCCATGAAACCAAACCATTTGTAATAAGGGCAACACCACAACTCCTCTTTTATTTTGATGGATGTTAATTACTGCAGGCAGGAGCTATGGAGTAATTCAATTACTGGCTGTAATAATGTTGTCATTTAATTAATAATGCATGCCTCATATCTGAGTGAGAGAGAAGAGTGTGAAGGCTTTGGAGAGTTATTACAACAACAAAATTAATTCAGATACATGCGATTAAAATTCTAAGAACTATTGCCAAGGGCAAATGCCTGCTGTAGCCTACAGGGAGTGGAAATGATGTCCAGTTGCTTGGTGAATAAACTACTCCTTAGTGAAATGAGGTAGGGGAATTTGGGGACAATTATTAATAGTGAGGTTGCCAACCATTAAAAATGGAGATGCAGTAGTAATAACAATAATAGTACTAATGATAGCAAACACATAGTGCTTATTATATGATTGGCAATTTTCTAATACTTTATAGATATTTACTCCTTCCATCTTTACAACATCCTTATCCATCCTGCCTTTTATAGAAAGACGTTGTCTGAGCTTGGATTTCCATAGAAGACTCTTGAGAAAGAATTCAAATGCAAGTAGTTTGGGAGAAAAAAAGAAACTCTAGTAGAGTGGAAAAGTGAGACAGAAATGAAAAGGCAGCCAATAAAGGGTTAACAAGTAAGATACTGCTAATGGCAACTGCTGAAATTCTAGGAACCAATATAAAACCACACCTCAGAATTATCTCAGCTAAGGGACAAAGGAAATGGGCTATTTTTATATATCAACTCCCTTCAGTCATTTGTTGAGAGCTGCTGCCAGGAGACATTAATTCCTTGACACCACTAGCCTGGCAACAGGTGATCAAAGCAACTACAATGCCAGAGACAGCCTTCAGGCAAAGGGATGCAGGGACTGACTGTAGGAAGTTGGGCTGCAGGCACTGAAGTGGTAAGGGCAAGAGGCCCTAATAGAATTTACCACAGTCCTCCATACTGTATAAAGTCAGAAAAGCAGGATATGAAACAATATGTATAGAATGACTCCATTTTTGCAACCCCACTCCAAATACACTTACAAATATGCTGTGGTTCTCGTCCCTCTACTCTTTCCACTTCAGCTCAGGATCCACCCTTTTGCACAGTTAGGAGCACTTCACTCCTTCAGTCGTCTGTTTGCCCGTCTCCCGCTGCTCCACTTCTCTCTCGCACGTAATGGTAACCTTCCTGTGTTCTATTGAAACATTCTCATTTGCTACACATATGCTCTACTAGCGCTCATCTTTTTTCTTGGGGGAGATGTTTGCTCTGATCAGAGATTGAAAACACACTCATAAGCCTCTATTTCAACAGTTTAACTAAGGTATGCCTAAGTGTAGTTTTCTTTGTATTTATTCTGCTTGGGGTTTACTGAGCTTCTTGAATCTGTGGGTTGGTATCTTTCATTGATTTCATCAGTATTGGAAAGAGTCTCAGCCATTACATTTGTTTTTATTGGGGGATGGGAACAGCGCTGGGGAATTGGGGAAGGGGAACAGACAAGTTGCTGTCGTTTTATTCTTCAGTCTAGTTGTGGAGGACATTGCTTCACTGGCCCAAGTTGGCACCATCATTGCGCTCTTCCTGGGTGAGGCAGATCAGTCGCCGGCTTCTGGACGGCCGCTCACTCCGGCTGCTAGCCGCTCACGCTGGCTGCTGGCTACATACGGTAGCCCATGGCAACCCACTGCAGCAGGGGCTGCAGCCTACACTGTTGCAGGCGACTCACAGCAGCCCAGCTCCAGGTTGAGCTATTGTTCAGCATCTTAGCTGTAGAGGGCAGTGTCACTGGTCCTCATATGTGGGATCCAAACCGGGGCCCTTCTGCTCAGAGCTGGCGTCCCAAGCCAGCTCTTAACCAACGCGCCACTCAGCCGTCCCCAAACCAAAGCTTTTGCCCTAACTAGTGGGCACCCCAGTCGGGACCCCCTCTCATTTTGAGAGCTTACTTTCTGCTCTAATAAAACTGTCCTCTGCTGCAAACTTTACCTCTCTGGTTCGTGTCTCCATTCTTCGGTGCTACAAGACCACGAACCCCGGCGTGTACATACACCCCCCCACACACACACGCACACGCGCACACACACGCACACACACAACACACACATACCCGCACAAGAAATATCCTGCATCAGTATTAGTCTGATATTAACTGATCATCCTTTGAGTAATGCTGAAATGTCACCTCTTCAGAGAGGTTTTCTCTAGCTTCCGCACCCAACTCTCCCTTTATCTCTTCTTTGTTAGCTTCTTAGTTTTTGTTTGTTTGCTTGTTTTTTTAATCACAATATGTACTTTTTTACTTGTTTGTGCCTGTTACTTGGGAGGGGTTGCTGGGACTTCCAGGAAGAGGGCTGTAAGATGGTGGTGTGGGCTCATAAACCAGTTCCTGAGATTGTTTTCTAATATGAATATGGAACTCACCTCTATTCCTCCCAGGGGCACGTAGGTAGACACCATGATCCCCACTGCCCAAGGGGCACACACAGAGAGAGGATTTGAATCCAACCAAGATCTACTTGACTCCAGAGCCAATGTTTTTTTCCCCACATCTTCAGATCACACACTTAACTATGTACATGTTTCTTCCCAGGCATCTGCTTTTGTTGATTCAGGTATTGGTTGTCCAATGGATATCACTTTGAGAAACCCCTATTTTGGCACTGAATTAAATTTGAGATTCAAAGACCTTATTAATAGTCTCTGATTAAAATCGAGCATTATCACTCCATCAAACTAAAAAGCTTCTGTACAGCAAAAGAAACCATTGACAAAATAAAGAGGCAACCAACCAAATGGGAGAAGATTTTTGCAAACAATGCCTCCGATAAGGGGCTAATATCCAAAATATATAAGGAGCTGATACAACTCAACAACAACTCCCCCCCCCCCAAATAATCCAATTAAAAAACGGGCAGAGGACCTGAATAGACATTTCTCCAAAGAGGACATACAAATGGTCAACAGATATATGAAAACATGCTCAACATCAGTAATCATCAGAGAAATGCAAATAAAAACCAAAATGAAATATCACCTCACACCAGTTAGAATGGCTATCATCAACAAGACAAATAATAGCAAGTATTGGAGAGGCTGTGGAGAAAAAGGAACCCTCATACACTGTTGGTGGGAATGCAGATTGGTGCAGCTGCTATGGAAGTCAGTGTGGAGGTTCCTCAAAAAATTAAAAATAGAATTACCATATGACCCAGCAATCCCTCTCTTGGGTATCTACCAAAATATCTGAAAACATTTATCTATAAAGATATATGTGCTCTGATTTTGCAGCTTTATTTACAGTGGCCGAGACATGGAAACAACCAAAGTGTCCTTCAATAGATGATTGGATAAAGAAGATGTGGTACATATACACAATGGAATACTACTCTGCCATAAGAAAAGATGAAATACTGCCATTTGCAACAACATGAATGGATCTTGAGATTATTATACTAAGCAAAATAAGTCAGTCAGAAAAAGTCAGGAACCATATGATTTCACTGATATAAGGTATATAAAACTGAAAACAACAAAGGAAGAAGGCAAAACAGATGAAGAAACAAAAACTCATATGCATAGATAATAGTTTAGTGGTTACCAGAGGGTAAGGGGGGAGGGGGTGGTAGATGAGGGTAAAAGGGATCAAATATATGGTGATGGAAGGAGAACTGACTCTGGGTGGTGAACACACAATGTGTTATATAGATGATGTGTTACACAATTGTGAACCTTAAATCTATGTAACTTTGCTAACAATTGTCACCCCAATAAACTTTAATTTAAAAAAATCGAGCATTATCATTAAATGCAAAAATGCAAAAAAAGCATCCAGTGTGTACAATATGAATATAAAAAAAGGAAAAAATGGATTTACATTTGCTTGGGTATGAAGAGAAACCTTTGGATGATACACAAGAAACTAAAAACATGGGAAATGGGTGGGTAGGGACATGGTGAGAGGGGACTTTTTGCTGTATACCCTTTTATAACTTTTAATTTTAAACCTTGGAAATTTAATATGTATTTGAGAAGTTAAATTAAAAGTATCTACATAATACCTATGTTGATGTAAATGATTCACAAACATTTTCTGCCATAGCCTATCTATCTACTGTACGCCTTACAACCCTTCTGTTTCAGGACGCGACTGCCAAGAAGCCAGCATTCTGGACAAACTTCCCATAGAAGTACATGGAAGTTAGGTGGAATTATAATGACACTGTAGTTATATTAAATTTAGCTACCCAATGGTTTCAGTAGGGTTTCTGATTGTCTTAACCTGTATCATACTGTTTCTATGGGATTATACATTCCACTTGTCCTAAGATATAGACTTATTAAGTGAGCATAACAAACTTTTGTAAGTTGTCATCATTTAGATAAAATGTACCTATGACTCATTTTTAAAGACGTTTTCTTCAGCATTTTTACCTTCATGTGGGTATAGCTGCTAACTTTTGGTATTGAAAAAGGAAAGTCAGGCTTTCATTTTCAAAGAGAAAAATGACAGGCTGATGATGACAGGCGTGAAGAACATCGCAACATAATTCTATAATTCAAGCAGACTCTCAGGAATCAACGAAATTCTTGGATGATCCAATTGCCTAGTTAAAAGACAGGATTTCCCCCCCTACTCTGTTCTCTCTGGAATAACTGGTATCATTTATCTGAATAAAACGTGGCTTTTGAGAGAAAGAAAAAGGGCACTACGCTTTTGCCTTTAATGTATTTTTTTCCAGTGGAGTTTCTTTCACTTACTTCATTAGAGCAAAATAAATGATTCTGCTCCTTGGTGTCACATATGGTCATGTGTAAGTGGGGCTTTATGTTTATCTTCAGAATATGTTGGCTTAAAGGCAGCAAATAAAGTCTAAATTCTAGGGAGTGCCATCTGACTGCCTGAAAAACACTGAAAACAGTGCATTGATGCCTGGGCAACTCTCTGTCTCAGGAGCCTCACTAATTGACAATTTGTCACCCCCTTAATGTAAGCAGTCTGCTTTGCACATGACTGCTCTTTTACATTTGTGTTTCTCCTTCCAAGCGAATTGTCTGTTGCTCTGCTTCACACCAAGGAAGACACAGGGCCTGCTTTGTGGGATTGTCAAAAACCAAAATGTAACTGGGTAACATTTAACAACCTAATTGGGAATTGGCTTCATTGAACGATTCATGAATCGGGCGGCATCCCATCTAGCAAGTAGAAAGGCGTTCCAAAGGGCTACAGAATGGGAGAGGTTTTTTAAAAAAGGAAAGACAAGGAAGTCAAACAAACAAAAATGGGTTATCTCGGATTAGGTCACCTTCCTTTGGGGGACAAAAAAGTCTTAATAGGTGGGTTTCCTCATCCCATGTGCTTACCTCATTGGGGCTGATCAGAAAATTCCAGCTGGACCTTAAGATTACATTCCTGGGAGAAGATTTTACACTGCAATTAAGTATTAAGCCCCAGTTTGGTGATGTGAGCTAGCATAAGTGACTCCATTTTGAGCCTGTGGTTTTCTTTTTCACCGGATAAAGTGCCCATATCAATGAATTATATTATTATCTAAACACAGTAAAAGGAAGGGTGCACAGAGCCTACCAAAGATATCTGAGGGGGTCAAGGCGGCCAGGTCAAGGCAGGGCTGGCGTCATAAGTGTGTGACCAAGACAGTTTACACGGTCCTTCCCTCCGAAGGGCCCCATGTTTGGGATTTAATGCTGTGCAGTCAAGATCTTGAAATTCTTAGTAATTTTACCTTTGACTTTGGGTTGCGTAAGTGAAGTTCCATGGGACAAGGGAGCATGAGCTGGGCACCTGGCATCTTGGTTCATGCGCAGCCCTGCCTCTCACCATCTATCTGTCACTTCCCTGGTGCCTGGGGCTCACCTGCCCTTCCCCACTTCTCCCTGCACAGGGACTGTCACCACCCTCTACTTGGGCAATGACTATTGCTAGCCTGTGGGGAGACCAGGTTCTGCTGTCCACCTCCAGCAGGGGGCGTGGGTGTGCCTGTGGGTAGCAACGAAAATAATTTTATGGTTGGGGGTCACCACAACATGAGGAACTGTATTAAGGGGTCACGGCATTAGGAAGGCTGAGAACCGCTGCTGTAGGGGCATTTCAGGTCCACTGTTGGTTGCGGTGACGTCCCATGGTAAGGCGAGATTGGCTTCCCGGCTCCTGGCCAGGCCTAGCGCATCTGCCCTGCAGCGCGCTGCAGGGGAAAGGTGGCAGTCCACGGGTGGTGCACACAAATGTGTGACCACACCAAGTTGCTAAGGCAAGGGTCTCTGGTGCTGGTACTACTGAGAGTCTGCACTCATCTCAAGAGTACCCTGCTGACACCCCAGGAATGCCCGAGGGAGTCTGGCATTGAATTGCAAATAAAAACCATTACCATAGGTCCAGCGAGACTGTGAACAAAGGGAAACTTTTTATATGTTAATAACTTTAAGCACTTTAGCCTGGTTTTTCACATTTTCCTTTTGCTCTGAGCTCTGCAAATTAGATAGCTAGCCTGGGTCAAGGTAAGATAATTTTTAATACAGAGGTTACTGTAGCAGGTCAGAGCAAGAGGCAACATTTTAATGCCCACGCCAGGAAAAGTAGTAATAATAATAAAATTCAAAACGCATTACCATTTATTGAGCTCTTATATGCCAGTGATTATACAAATTGCCTTATTTATCTCTTTTTAGCTTAACAAAGACCTGGCAAGCCACAGATGACAAAACCAACTCGGGAAGTTGTGCCATTTGCCCCAGTTCACAAACCTAGCAAGTGCAGGCTCACCAGGCTCTGTTTGCAGAACTCTTTAACTTCTAAGCCAGTGTTCTCCAATTAAAATACAATGATTTATAATTTTACACTTTCTAGTAATCACATTAAAAATTAATAGGTGAAATTAATTTTAATAATCTATTTTGTTAAGGTAGGGGGATTGTAACGGCGACACTAAATCTTCTATTTTGAGATTTGGCTCTCTAGTATAATTTAACAAGTGTCATTTTTGAAAGCTTTCTTTTCTTTCTTTCCCTCCTTTCCGCCAAACCTTAATGACTCTGTTTATTATACATTTACTGTGCAGACCAGGTTCAATGGTTCTATTTACTAGGGCTTTGCATACCGGGGCCCTGTGACTCTGGAGAGGTTTTGCATCTGTATGGGATCCACTCCTGGCTCCAGCTTAAATCTACATAACATATGCAAAGGTTGTGATAACCAGTTTAACCTGCACCTTCCCCCACCCCAATGCAGAACATAATAGAAGATTCCATTACAGGCCGAAGCAATTTACATCCTGGTTAGAAAATGTAAAACTTGAGAAGAAACAAAGACTCCGGGCAGTCGTCTCCAGCAGACTCTGCGCAGCCGGCCCTCCTTTTCCTTTAATAAATCTTCCTTCTGTGTTTCCACCTGACTCGTGAATTCCTTCACAACCCGGAAGCGAGCAGATACAACATATTTTATGTAACTCAATATATGTAAGATACTCTCATTTCCAAATGTAATCAATATAAAAATTATCAATGAGAATTCCTATTCTGTTTATCATACCGAATCCTCAAAACCCAGCATGTGTTTTATGCTCAAAGCACATCTCAATTAAGATGCTAAGTTTTTACTCAACCGACTTAGGTCACATTTGGATTTCATAAAAATTTCAGTCAAAAAAGTAGATTCACGTACCCAAGATGTTCCAAGCATACTTAAAGATTTTCCAGTAACTGAATCAAGCATTTATTTTTATATTTAAATTTAATTTTAATTAATGAATTTAATGTAATTAATTTATATTTAAATAAAACATTCAGTTCCTCAAGGGCTCCAGGCATATTTGAAGTGCTCAGCAGCCATATGTGGCCATTCACGATTGAGCTGGACAGCCCTTCCTTAGTTGTGGCCCAAAAGTCACCTTATTAACATAACAAAAGACATCTTTGTTGCTCTGCTCAGGAAATTCCAAGGGTTTTAGGAGCTCCATGGCTCCTAACAGGGAGGAAGGTCAAATATATATTTCTTATTATAAATCACAATATCACAACAGGAAAATATTTTCATAATTTTGATATACAGTCCTCCTTAAAGCATGGCACTGAAGTCAGAAATATTAAATAAAAATATTGAGAGATTTGACTTCATTAAAAAAAAACATTAAATACCTTTATAGGTGTCCAAAAATACTGTGATTTCAAAGACAAATATTAACCCACAAAAAAAGCTACAACATATATGATAGAAAAGAATATGGAGGATTTATTAGCTATAATGTAGCAGTCTTACAAATCAATAAAACAAATATCTCAGTAGAAAAATGGGCAAAACATGGATGTAAAGGATCAATTCTTAAAAGCAGTTCAAATGGCCAATACATTTATGAATATATGGTCAACTTTTTAATAATGAGAGAAATACAAAGTAAAATAATAAGAACAAATTCTGACTTATTGGTTGGTAAAGACTAAAAAGATTGACAATGCCCAGGGTTGTGATGGTATAAGGAAAGAGGTCTTCTCACACACTAGTGGTGGAGATCTAAATTCATACAAAGTTGGGGTTGGACAATTCAGCAACATTTATCACAGTGCCTGACTAATAGGCATATCTTTTGCCCAAGCAATTCCACTTGTAGAAATTTATCTTGACCACATAATCAAGCAAGTAAACAAAGATATTGGGCATTTTATTGCAACACTGTAAAAGTGAAAAAATGGAAACAAGTGCCCAACACTAGGGGATTGGATAACTAAATGATAGTATATTTGTGCAAAGGCATACCATGCGGCCATTAACAGGGATAGAATAAGTGTATAGACATGAAAATATGCTCATGATATATTAAATAAAAAAATGGGTTTTGGAATATTGACTATAGGGGGAATCCTCATTTTGTTTTTTTTTTAAAGTATCTGAACATGTTTAGTCAATGGAGATTTCCTCTAGAAAGTCAAATTAGGAAAAACACTGTTATTTCTTTTTAGGCAATGGAAGGCAGCGTTTTAGAGCTAGACTTCTGGGGTTGGACTGTGGGGTTCCAATTCTGGCCCTGTTATTTACTAGCTTTCTATCATTAGGCCCATTTCTTAATTTCTTTTTGACTCTATTTCTTCATCTTTAAATTGGGCATGGACACGGCGTCTAGCTCACAGAATCGTTGTGAGTATTCATATATGTATTGATTGTTTCATTTCAGCACAGTGTTAGCAAATGGTCAGGGCTTAGTATGTTTTAGCTATCATCAAGACATTTTTCTATATGCCTTGAAATTTACAACAAACAGCTATCACTTTAACACTAAAAAAGCAATACATATACAAGTTGGCCAAAAAGTGTGGAAACACAGGCACATATACATATAAAGTGGCTTATTGACATTATATCACAATATAATAAAATAGCATTTATGATTCCTGACTTGATGACCACCATGTATATTTACTTTTTTCTTGTTATTTTTTTAATTGAGGGGAAATTCGTATAACATAAAACCAACCATTTAAAGTGAACAATTCAGTGGCATTTAGTTTATCCACAATATTGTGCAATCACTACTTGTATCGAGTCCCAAAAGATTTCCATCACCCCAGAAAGAAAGCCGGTACCTGTTAAGCAGTTACTCCCCGTTCTCTTCTACTCCTGGGAACCACCAATCTGCTTTCTGTCTTTATGGATTTACCTATTCTGGACATTTCATATACATGGAATAATACAATATGTGACCTTTTGTGACTGGCTCCTTTCACTTAACATCGTGTTTTTGAGGTTCATCCATGTTGTAGCATGTATTAGAGCTTTATTCCTTTTTATGGCTGAGTAATATTTCATTCTATGACTAGGCCACATTTAATTTATCCATTCATCAGTTGATAGACATTTGGGCTGTTTCCACCTTTTGGATACTATGAATTGTGCTTCTATGAACATTCATGTACAAGTGCTTTAATGCCCATTTCAATTATTTTGGACATATACCTAGTGGTAAAATTGCTGGGTCATATGCTAATTCTATGCTGAACTTTTAAGGAATTGCCAAAGCTGAACCAATTTATATTCCCACCAGCAATGTATAAGGGTTCCAATTTCTCCACAGTCTCTCTAACACTTGTTATTTTCCACTAAAAAAAAAAATTCTGGCCATCTTAGTGGGAGTGAAGTGGTATCTCATTGTGGTTTTGGTTTGCATTTTCCTGACGACTAATGATGCTGAAGATCTTTTCAGGTGCTTGCTGACTGCTTGTATATCTTCTTTGGAGAAATGTCTGTTTAAGTCATTTTTCAGTTAAGTTGCTTGGTTTTTTGTTGTTGGGTTGTAAGAGTTCTTTATATATTCTGGATGTACGTTTTTCTTTGAAAACAAAGGGTGTTACTTATCTTTTGAGGACTCAACTCAGATCCTCCAAAAAGCTTAATGTTCTCAGCTAGAATTTATTTCTTCACACTCACAGAACACGCAGTGAAGACTGTTTGTATCCTCAAAGCCTAAAATATTTATTATTGAGCCCTTTACAGAAAACGTTTGTTGACACCTGGATTATCAACTCCTCTAGGGCAGTGATGGTTCTTGACAGAGTCTTAAATGCTCAAAATGATGGCCCTTTGTCACTGAAAAATCCAGTGTTTTGCGAAGTGAAGTAATAGTTGTATATTCTGGAAAAAATTCTTTCCAAAGTGATTATGATCAAAAGAGTTCTGAACTCCAAATTTCTTTATTTGGAAGCTTTACATATACAGAACACCTCCTTTTCTGGTAAAGCAGAATCAATGAAGTGTTCCTACAGTTTTGTTCACCAAATTTGTCGTTCAGCTTTAGGAAATGATTTGAAAACAAATTTACACATTTTGAAGCCTGAGATTTAAAATGTAGTAGACGCGTTAAGACTGAGAACATTGTTATTTGGTCTGTTCCTGTTCTCATTTGCTTGTGTGCAAACACAAGATTATTGGTACAAAGTGTCACTCAATTTATGGCTCAATAACTGAACCACTTGGCTTAGAGCCAGCAATTACCTTGCTGAGAGCAGAGGCCTGGAAATATCAGCTGGTACCTGAAGAGGTTTCAGGGTGACACCAGAAATGTGCTTCAAAAGAATGCATCTATTTTGGAGCTCCCCAAACTTGGCCATTTCCACCTTAGTCTAGGCTGCTCTTATACATCAGAAATAGCACGCTGAAAGGGGCACTGTGCCCTTTTCTCTGATATTTTATCTTGGTTATTTTAGTCCAGCTTGAGCAATTATCAGGCCTTGATGATCAGATTGAATTTAGGAGCTGCCTGCAGCCTAGTGGAGGGAAATTAAAAGTTGTGACTGTAGGGGCCGCCTGAGTGGCTCGTCTGTTAAGAGTTGGCTTGGGACGCCAGCTCTGAGCAGCAGGGCTCCGGTTCAGATCCCACATGCGGGCCAGTGACGCTGCGCCCTCTACAGCTAAGATGGTGAACAACAGCTCGACCTGGAGCTGGGCTGCCGTGAGTCGTCAGTGATGGCGTAGGCTGCAGTGGGGCTGGCCAGCAGCCGTTGTGAGCTGCCACGAGCTGCTGTGAGCGGTCATCCAATGGCTGGTGAGTGACTGCCTCAACCAGGAAGAGCACAATGATAATACCAACATGGGCCAGTGAAGCGACATCCTCCACAACTAGACTGAAGAACAAAAAGGACAGCAACTTGTCTGTTCCCTTTCCCTGATTCCCCAACGCTGTTCCCTTCCCCCAATTCCCCAATAAAGTCTTAAAAAAACAACAAAACCAAAAAACCCAAAGTTATGACTGCATTATCCTCTGGCCTATGTGAATGGCTGAGGTCTGGGTTTGATTCTGATGAAAAGCAGACAAAAATTACTGAGGTGAAACTGAAGAGAAATAAGAGTCTGCCTTCACAATCAGCGAGGCGGATATGCAGGGGCCTGCACTACTGCGGAGTGGAGGAGCAGATGTTTTAAGACACAATCAGCAAGCTTTTCTATTTAGCGCTAGATAGTAAATATTTTTAGCTTTGCAGGCCACAGAGGCTGTGTTGCAACTATTTAATTCTGCCATGGCATAGACAATAAGAGAAAGAAATAGCATGGCTGTGCTCCAATAATACTTTAGGTACGAAAATAGGCTGTAGGCTAGATTTGGCTGGCGGGGGATAGTGTGCCAATCTAGGTCTACAGCATACATCTGAGGTTTGGCTGCTGAGTTTCTTCCTCCTGCTGACACACTGTTGAGGATTTCTGTGTTTGCAACCCACCCAAGGAAGGTGACCAGGGAAGGCAGAGAGAGATGCTCTTTACACAGAGAACATTTTCTGTTAAGATACTGCTAATGCATTTGGTCAGGGAGTTCTAGCAACGCTTTTATTATTTGTCTAACTGGCAGAATGAGAAATTGACTCAGTGTTATCTATAGGCTGAAAGTCAATGGGGCAACAATTTCTCCCGAGACTGTGTGCCTACCACTCTTATTCTCAGATAATTTGTTTTTTTTTCGCATCTGGTTCTTTTCTCTTAGTAAACTCCATGTTGATGATCTCTGTGTGGTTTCTGTGTACAGTATTCACTTATATGCTAGATTTTACTTTCCTAACATAAATACCCCCAAGATGCCCTTTAATTTCTTCTGAGAAGTAAGAAGTTGGAATAATAAAGTGGGGTGGTCTTTTACCATACATTTTAACACTAACAGATGCTCAAATGTATGTTAAAATAACAATATAGTAGACCCCCAGTGGATGCCTGAAACTGCAGATAGCACCGAACCCTATATATACTATTTTTCCTATACATACATACCTATGATAAAGTTTAATTTATAAATTAGGCAATTTCATAGATAGAAGATTTGTTCTTATCATAGCTCTTAGCAACCTCAGCATACAATGTTTTTCTTTCCTTATTACGTTGAGAACTTTCACTTAAAGGAAGCACTTTATGGTTTCTCTTTGGCATATCTGAATTGCCAGCATCACTGCTCTTGTGCTCTGGGGCCACTGTGAAGTAAAATGAGCATGACTTGAACACAAGCACTGTGATACCGTGACAGTGGATCTGATAATCAAGATGGCTGCTGAGTGACTAACGGGTGGGGTAGTGTCTACAGTTTGGAGATACTGGATAAAGGGATGATTCACATCCTGGGCAGGACAGGTCAGGATGGCATGAGATTTTTATCATGCTACTTAGAATGGTTTGCAATTTAAAACTTATGAATTGTTTATTTCTAGAATTTTCCATTTAATATTTTTGGAATGAGGTTGACCATGGGTAACTGAAACCATGGAAAGCAAAACTGCAGATAAGGGGGGGACTATGGTAGCTTAGATAGTGTTGAGCTAGTGTAAGGACAGATAAATGGAATGGCTTAGAAATGCCCCCCATTCTTACCCTCAATTATATCCTATTTTTATCCCTATTTAGACCCAAGTATTTACATAAGAGAAAAAAATACTTACAAATCAGTGGGGTAAGGGGTTGATTATGTAATAAATGGTAGTGGGAAAATCAAATTCAGGAAAAAAACAATTTGGAAAGAAAACAGTTAAGGACCTCACCTCACACCACACACTAAATGAAGAAGAGTTATGAATATGATAAGATACAAAAGTATAATAAAATCCATAAGAAAATTTGGTTGACTATTCAAATGATCTTGAGTAGGAAATGACTTTCCATGCATAAAAGAAACCAAAATAGATATGCTAATAGATTTATAAATCTACATCAATCAATAATCCATATTTATATTCAATCTATAATCAACTTATAAAATTTAAAATCAACTCTATAACCAAAAATATCAAAATAAAATTAGAAGGTCAACAAATTAGGAAATATTTGCCAAGAATTGG
Organism: Hipposideros armiger; assembly: GCF_001890085.2. Classification (NCBI taxonomy): domain Eukaryota; kingdom Metazoa; phylum Chordata; class Mammalia; order Chiroptera; family Hipposideridae; genus Hipposideros; species Hipposideros armiger. The sequence continues at coordinate 77,962 of NW_017731363.1, forward strand.
AAGAACTAACATGCCCAGTATATAAAAAACTCCCATTACTTTAACAAACAAACAAAATTTCAGTAACAAACAGGAAAAGTACACACAACAGACATGTCACGAATGAGGAAAGGTAATGGTCAGCAAACATGATACTGATTTTCATCTATCAAATGATCAAAAGTTAAAAAGTGATAATAGTCAAAACTGGCCTGGTTACAGTGAGACAGACATTTCCGGACACTGCTGTTGAGCACTATCCATTTTTTCTATAGAGCAATTTAGGAATGTACAGTCACACAGCCTGATATTCATACACCCTGGCTTAGGTGTTCCGGTCTAGGAATTTATTAGGAATCTATCCAGAGGATAGTTTCTTTGTCAGGAACTCAGATAAAGACTTATTTTTCTTTTCTTTTTTTCTTCAGTTGGCAGCTCAGTGGCAGCTCAGTTCAGGCTGGGAATCGAAGTGCTGTTGCTCAGAGCTTGCACTCTTGAGTGAGTTCTTAACCAACTGAGCTACTCGGCCAGCCCAGATTTATTTTTCCAAATGCCTGATATATTTTTTTTAATTGGGGGAAAAAACATGGTTGGCCAACTATGGTCTATGGGCCAAATATGGTCTGCTGCCTGGTTTTGTACAGCCTGTGAGCTGAGAATGACATTTTACATTTTTAAGTGCTTAAAAATTCAAAAGAATAATATTGTATGACACGTGAAATTATATGAAAGTTCTTTTGGAATACACCTGCTTATTTACGTAATGTCTACAGCTACTTTTGTGCTTTAAGAGTAGATTTCAGTTATTGGACAGACACCATAGGACCTGCAAAGCCTCAAATATTTGCTATCTGGCTCCTTTTGGAATTTTTTTGGTCTATTGCTGGTATAAAAAATAATGGAATGCTCAGATGTTGTAATATTTGTAGTTGTTCAAATGATATCTGCAATTAACTTTTAGTAACATGAGAAAATGCTCATAACTTCTTGTTAAGTGAAAAGGGTCTGGAACAGAGCTATTTATACCAGTTTCCCAAGAAGTATTCTGTTGGATAATAATAGAATTCAGACATTGAGAAATCCAATTTAAAAAAGTTATCCAGGACTTCTCATGGCTTTCACTATGCTACTTTTCAGAGTGAATCTCCAAGGGGGTGGGTATGGTATGATATGTCCCTAATTTTTTGTCCATGGATTCCAGTGTTCCACGGAACATAATTTTGGAAATGTTGGTTTATATTCAATGGCTTCCATTATTCTAAAGTACATCTTATGTTCACATGCACGTGCATACACAGGAGAGTGATAAAAATGAGTCAAAATGTTGACCATGTTTACTTCTCAGTGGTAGGACTATAGAGAATTGGGGAGGGGTGTGTGTATTTTTATGTGTTTTGTAGAACAAACATGAATTAACCTTGCAATCAGAAAAAATGTTAACAAGAAGAGAACATGGAGTGATACCTGTAAAAGGAAGAAGATTCTGGAATCAAAGTAGGACCTCCGAGTAAATTAGAAATATGTGGAATACTTGAGTGCGTGCAGCAAAATTTCAACTCATTTTTATTTAGCCCGTCTGTCTTCTCCCCTGGCCTTTTGACTATCTATGTACATCTGTACTTAGGTATATGTAATTTAAAATGACTGTCTACATAATGTAGGGCAGGCTTCCATACTTTAATACAGAAGCTAATATTATTTTGCCTCTAAGTAAATAAGTATCATCATTTCCTCCCAGTCTGTCAAACTGGGCTAGTTTCATTTTTTAAATACACTTTTTATTTTGAAATAATTTTAGGTTTACAGAAACATTGCAGAGATAGTACAGAGAATTCTGCCCACCCTTCACCCAGCTTCCCCTAATGTTAGCATCTCACATAACCGTGGTACATTTGTCAAAGCTGAGAAATTAACAGTGGCATGATAGTATTAACTACACGCTAGAGCTTTTATGGGTTTCTACCCGTTTTGCCACGGATCTCCATTTTCTGCTCTGGGATCCAATCCAGGAAACCACATTGCATTTGGTGAACTGCTTTGTTTCAATTCAGTGAAAACTGTTAAGAATAAGCTCCATCTCAATTTGGTGATTTATTAAGCACTAAATATAGGTGAAGTATTCGGCTATCCCTTATTAAATTCCTGTAAGTGGGCAGGAGGTGTCTAGGAGACTCCCCACTTCTGCTTCCAGACTTTCCATGGCCTCTGCTCTGGATAAAGAGCTTTCCAATGTGCAAAGCATTTTTCCAGATATTATCTTAATCCATTATCCCAATCACCCCATGAAGGAGGTAAGGCAAATATAATTTTCTCCCCCGTACTCCCCATTTCACTGATTCAAAGATTGAAACCTGCACAGGGTCACGTGCTTAGAAGGGCCCTGTGTTTGGTCTAATGCTCTTGTTACAACCTTTTAAAATAATTTATGAACAAGGGGCCCTGCATTTTCATTTTGCACTGGGCTCCCCAAATTATGATGCTGGTCCTGTCCGGAGAGCAGTCTTGCTCACACAAGGGCACACAGAATTGGTACAGTGAGTGGATTTTAGTGCTGTTTAAAAAAAATTAGTTTCAGGTGTACAAAACAATGTAATAGACATTTACACCCCTCACAAAGTGATACCCCCCTCTCCCAATCTATTACTCTTCTGACATCGTATTTAGCTGTTACAATTCCATTGATTATATTCCCTATGCTGTATTCCACATCCTGTGATTATATACATATAAATTAAATTATAGTTGACATTCAATATTATTCAACATCAGCTTCAGGTGTACAGTGCAGTGGTCAGGCATCTACACAGTCCATGAAGTGGTCTCCCTAACAAGACATGTGACCATCTGACACCCTAAAAATCTTTACAACATTATTGATTATATTCCCCAAAGTGTATTTCATATCCCCGTGGCTATATTGTACTTTGTACTTTCTAATCCCTTTACCTTCTGCCCCATCCCCAGATTTTAGTGTTTTCTGACTTAGAGTTTTCTCTTCCTTCTATTACACTACAATATTTCCATCAAACTTGGGACCTATGACTTGAATCCAGCCTCCTATTCCATTCCCTTAACTGCCCCAAACTTGACTTTTTGGGCTCTATATCAATGCTTCAGCATGTCTGCATGTAATTTTTGCCTCGACGACTTTGATTTCTGTTTCAAACGAAATCAATCTGAAAACTTGCTTACTTGCAGGTTAGACAACTGCTCTGCTAATCTGTGTTCATAAAAGTTTCCTAGTGGTGACTACCGCCTCAGCGGCTCTGCATATCATATTTATTAAACAGGTTTAAAATAAAATAAAAATGACTCTAGTTTGTTTCTAAGATTGGTTAATTAGCTCATGCTGTTGTCAGGGCTGAACTGTGAATTATAACTCCCTTCCTGAAAGGGAGATATTACTTTTTCTGCAGACATGGAAACATTTGACTGAACAGCATGATTTTTTAAATCAGGGAGCACTGCTTTGTGGCCAAATACTCAAAATAATGCTCAGTGGCCTGGATGGCAGATCCACATTATTTGTGCTGGCCCAGGATGCAGATGATAAAATCGTTCCATGGCTCTTGAGAGAGGTGAGGGCTTCAGCCAAGTGAGGCCTTCACCCTTGGTTTTATATCGCTGACAGAATTGGGATTTTGTCTGGGAGCAAAGGTTTGGATCAATCTATTCTGCTATAATTTTATTCCTATAAAGGTCTGGTTATCTGGACACTGGTTGTCCAAGAGTGTTGGACAAATTTCATTCCCAGTGTTACTTCAAACTATAAAATACCTAGGACTATATCAGTAAGGATAGGGAATTTAACATTTTATTGAAGGAAAGGAAATGATACTTGAATAAATGAACATGCCATGTACTCTTTGGCAAGACATTATTGGGCTGTCGGAAAAGTCATGGCGTATTTTTTTCTATGTTTTTTGTTGCAAAAATGTGTCATGACTTTTCCGACAACCCAATAGTATACAAATGTCATGATTTCCCAAACACATATGTACATGCAAAATAATTCCTAACAGAATCCAAAGAAAGGCATTTTTGGAATTGGAAAAATCATTTAAAATTTAGGTGGAAGAAGAAATGAATGAGATTTGATAACAGAATTTATGTTTCAGAGGAAGAATAATCAGAGGGTTGGGATCTTGTGTTACCAGATAAAACTTACAATAATTCTGTGGTAATCAAAACAGAATGTCAATGCCATGAGAAATAATAACCACAACAATGGAACATAATAAAGATCCCAACACATACCCAAGATTATAGGAAGAGTTAATATTGGAAAAGCTGGCAATACAATTCAGTAGGAAAATAAAGATTATTAAATGTCGGTATTATTTGGCCTATCCATTTGGAAGTAAATTAATATAAACTCCTACCTTATATCACTTATAAAAATATATACTAAGTGGATTAATAAATCTCAATGTAAAATGAAATCTTTATGAATAGTAGAAGAAAATTTAGGAAAATGTTTCTGTAACATTGTGGGTGAGCTGAGATCCAAAATCAAGACAGGAACAAAGGCAATCAAATAAATGATCAATAGAAGTACAAATTTACAAATATTCCTTCCTTCCTTTCTTTCGCTGAGCCATCCTGCTACCTGTTGGCAACTCAGTGGCTGCTCAGCTCGGGCCGGGACTCGAACCGCTGTTGCTCAGAGCTCAAACTCTTGAGTGAGCTCTTAATCAACTGAGCCACTCGGCCGGTCCTACAAATATTTCTGAATGGAAGAATATATAATAAAGAAACCAAAAGACAAGAAATGGATTGAGTTAAATATGCACAGTATATATGACAGGCAAAAACTTAATACCTCCAATTTTCAAAGAACTCCCAAAAATTGATTGGAAAAACACAATAGAAAAGAATGTTCATATTTATAGAAACTAAAATGCAAATGATTAATAAAATAATGAAAAGGTTAACCTTGTTAGCATTCAAGGGAACGCAGATTTGAAGTATAATTTTCACTCATCAAATTGCAAAAATAAAAGATTGATAACATTTAGTACTGGTGACAATCTGGGAAAACAGACATTTGTGTATTGCTATGGGAAGGTGAATGTAGAACCTTTATGGAAAGCTATTTAAAAATATTTGTTAAAAATGTAAAAATGGATATTCCTTTGGCCCAGCAATCCCAGCTATGGGCACCGATCCTACAGAATTAAACACACCATAACGTAAGGTATAACTATAGATATATCCAGGAAGCTCTTTCTTCTTGTGGTAAAACTGAAAATAACTTGAATGGTCCTCAGTAGAAAAATGGCTGGATTAATCATGCAAATTCTTACTGTGAACGATTACTAGGAAAATGTATTACAGCTATATATTGACTTAGAGAGATGTAGCGATATGCTATTAAGAAGGAAAAACAATGTTCAGGGTAAAATATAGAGTATGGTATAATTTTGGTAGAAAAAAATGGATCCTGTCTGTCACATGCATGTGTTTGTATATCAGCATATTAAGAAATGTAGTAGGATATGCCCTGAATTATTATTATTATTGGATATCTTGGGGGGTTTGACTGGATTGAGGGATAATGTGTATAAAGGATTTAGCACTATATCTATTATAGTCAACATTTTAAATGAATGGAATATGTCATTATTGTGCTTCAATTACAAATTTACACATGCTTATTTATTAGAAGCAACATAAGATAGCAGTACATTTTTTGAAAGAAAGAAAAAATGATTATATTAATTTTGACGATCTCCCTGTGTCATCTTTGTATATATTTAAGATGCTCAGTATTCTATATTATTTAGTATTATAGCATGGCTGAATGGTATTTAATTTAATTGAAATATCATGATTTTCCTAACTACTCCACTAATGTTAGGTATATGTTATTTTTAGTTTTCTGCTATTATGGTTCTTCCTGCATGAATACCTTTATGCTTATTATTTTTATTCTGTTGATTAAGTTTAAAAAATATGTTCTCTAGTATGTGATTACTATTCAAACTACATAGGAATATTTATTGACCTTCTTACACACTGCCTTAGCTATAAAATTTTGCATCAGATATTTGCATTGAGATACACTGTAGTACCTTTTTGTCTGTGGGTAAACCTTCTAAAGGCAGAAGTGAGGATAATTTGCAAAGTGCTGCTTTTCTCTGCATTTTACTGATATCCCAATATAAGGACATTACTACTTATTCATTACCACAAGAAATTGTAAATATACCAAAATGTCTGTAATAGCTGAAATGATCTTTTAAGAAGAATTTGACAGCCTTATTGAAAATAATAATAGTACCTTGCATTTACCTGATACTCTTACTCAACTGGATGACTCCACCTTCTTTTTTAGTAAAATGGATGGATACCTACTTTCTTATGCTCCTTCACTACCATCTCGGTACACATCATTTAAGAAACGGTTTTCACTCGCCTGAGTTACAATTTATTGGTGGAAAGCTGAGATAAGCACTAGGCCTCTCTTTCCCAGGTCACATAGGCGTTTCCATAAATCACATTTCCTCTGTTTCTGATATATCCATTTAGAGTAGGTTCTCTTTGGTATTTAGGGGGAGATTTCACAAACACCAGTAGACTTTGAGAGACCCTCCATTCACCTCTGTTTTCTATTGACATCTGTGGGATTGAGGATTCAGGCATGTCACTCTGATCTTTTTGTCTGTTATAAATGACTCAACTACACCCATGAGTCACGGATGAGCATCACTTCACTGTTTTCTATTACCTTTGGGGTTTATTGAATGGGTTTTGACCTTGTTCTTCCTCTCAAGATAGATTTCCTACCATGGGTAGCTAACAATACTACAGATATTTTTACCTCCTCTTTGTAAGCAATTTCAGCCAGCCCAGGCAAGACACTTTGTATGTTGAAGCTTTGTTGGTCATGAACTAGCTCTAACTGGTCATTTTCTTTTAATTAGATCCTGTTTTTAGGATCAAGGGGTCGCAGGCCTTCATGTTTCATTACTTCTCAAACAACATCAAAATATCATTAGCATGTTACCTGCTACCCTGCCTTTCCCTGTTCTGACAGAGATCATAAGACACTTGTGGTGGTAAAGACATCTGTTTTAAACTCATGTGACAGATGGTGCCATTTGAACTAAACAGAAGTAGAGAAGAAATGGGATGCAAACCACTTGCACAGTTAGACACTGTTTAACTGACGTTCTGCACACTCGGATGGCGCAGATTGCTTCATAAATGATATACCTTGAACTGAAATGCTCTAAGATATTTCCCATTTCACTTTCTGCATATTTCCTTTTCTGCACTAAGAGCACATTTTGTTATTTAAGCATTAGCTGTCCTCTTCCCTCCTTTCTTTCATCAACAACCTCACTAGTAATTGGCAATGGGATGGATATTATGTTAAGTTAAACAGATGTAGCACCTACCTCTATGACTTATGTTCTAAAAATAGCATTTCACAGGGCTACCACATTTGAAGGAAAAGAAAAACACATGGAACAATGTCATAAAACGCATGTTACACCAGCTGTTCCTCCTCCCTGTTTTGTTTGCATGTGTGTGGAGTATAATTACATACAGTAAATGCTCCAATCTTCAGTGTATGATGAGTTTTTTTTTTTTAGCTGAGCCATCCTGCTACCTGTTGGCAGCTCAGCGGCTGCTCAGCTCGGGCTGGACTTGAACCGCTGTTGCTCAGAGCTCAAACTCTTGAGCGAGCTCTTAACCAACTGAGCCACTCAGCCGGCCCCTATGATGAGTTTTAACAATAGGTACACCTATGTAAGCAACATCCCGATCCAGATATAGAATCTTCCATCACTTCAGAAAGTTCCTTTGTAGCTCTTGCCTGTTAATACTCCTGTCTGCCAGGCAACCTCTGTTCCAATTTCTATCACCATAGATTAGTTTTGCCTGTTCTAGAACTTCATATGCATGGAACCATAAGGTATATGCTCTTTGGTGTCTGGTTTCTTTCACTCAACCGAATGATTTTGAGATTCATCCATGTTGCTGCATTAGTAGTTCATTCTTTATTACTGAGTTGCCTTTCATACGATAGCTAGACCATGGTTTGTTTCTATTCTCCAACTGATGGTCATCTGCAGTGTTTGTAGTTTTGGGCTATTATGAATAAAGCTGCAATGAACATTCTTGATAGAGTATTTTTGAGGACATATGTGTTTATTTATCTTTGTTCTGTCTCTGGGAATGGAATTGCTGGATCATGAAGTAGTTTTATGCTTAACTTTTTTAAGAAACTGCCATATGCACCTATCATTTTAGATTCCCACCAGCAATGTATGAGAGTTCCCTATGCTCTGAATCCATGCCACTGTTGGTTTGGTATTGTTAGTTGTTTTTTTTTTT
>NW_017731363.1:87036-180775 GCF_001890085.2 Hipposideros armiger
TTTTCTTTTCTTTTTTTTTTTATTGTTAGTTTCAGGTGTACAGAACAATGCAATAGTTACCCTTTTCACCCTCACAAAGTAACAACCCCCCTCCCCCCATGAATTTTCATTTTCTTAATGGTGTCTTTTGATAAGTTAAAGTTTTGAATTTGTATGAGGTATCACTTATCACTTTTTCTTTTAAGGTTAGAAATTTTTGCATCCTGTCTAACAAATCTTTTCCTAATTTATTTTCTAGTAGCTTTATTGTTAAGCTTTGACATTTAGGTATGAAATCTGTCTTGTGATAAGTTTGTATATGGTGTGAGGTATGGGTCAAAATTCATCTTTTAAAAACTATGGTTCAGCACTTGTTTCAGTGTTATCTGTTGAAAATAGTTTCCTTATCCTACTTGATTGTTGTGAAATCTTTGTCAAAAATGATTGCACCATAGGCGTGAGGCTTTCTTCTTTCTATAGCATTTCGCTGATATATTCGTGGATCATATGCCAATATCACAGTGTCAACTGCTATAACTTTATAGTAATTCCTGAAGGCAGGACTATAGGTCTTCTAGTTTTTTTTTTTCAGGAATTTTGGTCTTTGGCATTTCTATGTAAAGTTTAGAATTAGCTTTCAATTTCTACAAAAATCTGGCTGGGCTTTTTTCCTGTTTTCATATTAACCTTTGACAATTAACCTAATAGTTTATTCCACTATACTATGAAGTGTTCATTATGTTAAATAAAGTCTCACTTTCCCGAAAAACAAATACTTTAGAAACTAGTCTTATTCTATGAACATGCCTTTCTTTTATTTTTTAAATGAAAATTTATTGGAGTGACAATGGTTAGTAAAATTGAATAGGTTTCAAGTGTACAATTCTGTAATACATCATCTGTATATCACACTGTGTTGAATATGTCTTTCAAGCACAAATTATTGCTGCAAAATCAAATTTTGCCTTTATACCTAGTATAAGAATTCAGGATGACGTCAAAGGCAGATGTAGGCTGATTGCTGTCACTTGAACATTGGGAAATGCCAACCCAGCGGAAGCTAGATGTGCTTATCAACACACCATGAGTTAAACATTGTCACTCTGGGGTCACTCTGGGGAATCACTAGGAGGCTGAAGTAATTGCAAAACAAAAACAAACAAACAAACAAAAACAAACCAAAGAAAGAGACATATTTGCAAGAGACAATTTCTCATTTAAAGAGGATACTCTGGTGATCTAGAATGTGGCATATTAAAACTTCTTAGATTATTATTTAAATGAACATGCAAAATTAAAAAAAAATTCCCAGACGTTGCAGACCTTTAATAATATGTTAAAGGGAGTCTTAAGATGCCAGTTTGAGAAGCTCAGACACAATGTTTTTACCTAGCTGGTTTTCTGTTTGGTACTCAGTAGGTGTGTATCAATTAATACTGCTATAGTTTGAATATAGATGCTTTCTTAACCATTTTTTTGAATGAGTGCTTATGCATAGTAATTGTGGGGTTATGGAATATTAAGTAAGACACACTGGCCATTGAACAAGTTGGGCCCAATAAAACACAAAGGGAATGATTTTAGGACAGTGGCATCATTTATTCATTTACTTGTGTACTTGCTATATGCTAGGGATTGTGTGAGGTGTTGGATATAGAGTGACAAACAAAACAGAGTTTCCCGTTCATGAAGCTTACAGTGTATTTGGGAGGGGCATATAATAAGCAAGTAAATGAACATCAAAACACAATTATGAATTGTGACATAGGCGATGAAGGAAATGATCAGAAGGCAATGGTAGAGTCACTTAGATTGGTGTCAGCACAGGCCTCTGTGAGGAGGGACTATGTTACCCAGTGTAAAGTAGGATCTTGCAAATAAAATGTTCTCAGAGGACTCCAAAGTAAGAGACTGAGCACACGGAGTGGGGTTAAGGTAGGAAGCTTTGGGGGAGCTAATTTCCAAAACAGACCTTAGAGTGTTAGAGGTGGTTTTGTAGAAGACAGTGGGAGAGAAGGAAGAGGTGTATAGATCAATGAGGTCAGGAAAATGTAGCTAAAAGGCAGGGAGAGAAGATTAGCATGTGCGTTTTAGGGATTGGGCAAAGGTTTATGACAAAGTATCAGATCGCACTCGGTGCATGGGAGGTCATTCAGCTGGATGGAAACATATCCAAACTGATACAAAAGTATCATGCTAGCTCCTCTTATTTTTCCTTAGCATCAGCTCCCTGAAAGTCTCATTATTAGCAATGCTTTAAAAAAATACACTTAAGTCCCACTCTAATATACTCGTATCAATGCTACGTGTTCTGTGGGAGCTATTTATAGATGAGATGTTCTTTTACAAGATCATGTTTGAACATCAGTTTGGAAATAAATTCCTTTGGGCGGAGACCAAAATATGTCCCATGGGATGCCAACTTCTTCTGAACATGTTATAGTGGTCACATTTTTAAGAGAAAAATAATTTTCTATGCACATTACTTTCACTTGGGGCTACTGTTTTATGGGTCATATGTTTCATCTGTGAAAATGAGGCTAATTACACATAGCAATTAAAATATTGTAACTTCTTGAAGATATCACCTCGAGTATTTACAATCTTTCCCAAACCATAAACATCATTCATTATTAATTCAGCCATGAAACTAAATGTAATTGAAATAGTGAAATAGCCTGTGGGTCTTGTAAAGTTAGTTTTATAAGCTGGTTATCTGAGGGACAAATATAACGACCCAATAAACTTAATGTGTAGGATTTTCTTGAGGGGCATACATCATTTGCATCATTTTATATTTTAGGTTTTTCCGCTCACTTGTTTAACTGCTACTGAATAAAGGGAGTGTATCATAGCACCAGGAATTCCACAGCTCACAGGCACCAGCAGTATAAGTTTTCATTCAAGAGTATTTTGCTCCCCCATGGGTCTGGTAGATATATTTCCCTCCAGATGTATAATATTCTCACAAACTGTAACTGTGCTGTAGAATAGGAATTGCTGATATTTTTAACTGCACTCAGGATGATCTAAAAGGCATAAATATTACTCAGAATGTTAATTCATCGCAATGTAGATGAAGTTCTTTAGCAATGAAAAACCACGACATGGAGAGATCAAATGTCCACAAGATATTCAGTGGACTTGGGACTCTCTGGCATACCACAGACTTTCTGATTCCAGGCATGCCCAAAGCCAAAGCTAACATGGCTTCGAGGACGGGGTGGTGCTGGGAGGGATAGGCATGTTGGCTGAATGAGACCCCTTGGTTGCTTTGCAAAATACAGGCTTGCTGCAGGCAAACTTTGCAAAGGCACATCTTCAACCCAATTACTCTTATTTGAAAAGGAGACAAGCAAAGGCAGAAGAAAAGAACGTGACCTAAAATGGGTGCGGTTTCAAAGAACGTCTCAAAAGCTACCTGTAGTAGCACCTATTTCTTCAAATTGGACAACTGTCACATCCACTTGCTTTCCCATCTGAGTGAAGTGATGGAATCTATTTTTCCGAAGAGGCAGAGGAAGTTGGGAACAAAAGCAGCATATCCCATACTTTGGCTAATGTACTATAGAAGTCTTTCGATGGAGTCATTGAGGAGGCTGTGGTTTTCTTGCTGACCCTGAAGTGATGGTTCGAACAGAACCGTTATCATCAGATGATTTATCATCCTTAAAAAGTTGACTCTTCCTAAGACCTTTGGATGACCATATCATTTATCACTTATTCTAAGATGAAGTGGAGATCCTTGATAAATTGCTCAGCCTGGCTCCAGAGTGCTTGGGTGCACTCTGCTTTTCAGGTGGAAAAATAGCTTCCTTGAGATAACTGCCTGGTTTTCTTTTCTTTATTTATTTTTATTTTTTCTTAAGGGGACCCTGCTCCTCGCCAAGCTAAGAAGGGAACCAACTTTCTCCATGTATCGATCCCAGGAGGAAGCGGAATTCCACTCAAATACTTTGAATGAAGAATTTAATGAAAGAAAGCCTTAGTGCAACGTGAAGGATTAAGGGAAGCAGGCAGGAAGCTACTGCCAACTGTGAGGTCAAAAGGAAGGTGCTACCTGAGCAGGCGGCCAGGACTGTTGAAGAGGGTCCCACTTGGCAGAACTGCCTGGCTTTGTTCACTTCATTGCCTGAATAGTTTCTAGATTTTTGTTCTCCAAGTTTTTGCTCCACCCATTTTAGGGCTTCAAAATGTGGAACCAGCTCTTGGGGTGCATTTAGTGTTCATAAAGCCACACGATAAAAATGCAAACATCAGTTTTAAAAAAATGTCATTTCCGAAGCTCTGGGGGAGTTGGTGTAACTGAACCGTAGGGGGCATGAGAGAATTGACAGCAGGGATCCTTCCTGCTGTGTGTTTGGGCCAAGGCAGCCTTTTCTTGATAAAAGATTTGATTCAAACCTCTGCACTGTGGTGTCATTTGTAGTGGAATGTAGGAGACAATGGGGAAAATACTTTCAAATAATGTCATGGATTCTTCCAGACAGCACAAAGTCTAGAAAATATGACTTTTCTGTGCTAAAGCCACAAACATCACGACTACACCTCCCATCTGAACAGCACAGAAGGAATACAGGAGTCTTCTAAGCTGGTGGCGAGGAAGATCTAGTTCCTTCTCACTTTATGCAGTACCCCAAATGTGCCCTGGAAGAGCAGCTCTGTGGCTGAGGAATTTTAAACGACAGTGTGAAGGGACCTTGACTTTAAAACACCTAGGAGGGCAGAGTGTGGATCTCACCTCTCTGCTTTTTAAAGTATAGTGAATCATTTTTTTTTGTCTGCTCAGTATACAGTTGGGGAACCACATGGTCTAGATGGGGCTGACCCCACCCCTAGGTTCTGGGCATGGTCACGTGGTCCAGATCTGACCCATGTGATCTCTCAGAAAAGAAGCTTTTTTCTCCACTGGTCTTGCTAAACTCGCAGAGGGATGGTCTGGAGCTGCCGGTGGCCATCTTTGCCACCATACTAGGAAAACCAATTACAGGAAAGAAGCGCTTAATGATGACAACCTTCCAATTTTGTGAACTTGGAATGAGCAGGATAGCCCATCTAGACTTCTAAAATGCCTGAGAAGCATGGAAGAACGACAAATGGAAAAAGAAAAAGAGGAAAGAGAAGGAAAGGGTAGAAGAAAGCTTACGATTCGCTGGGAGACCTAGGACTAGTTTCTTTGGGGAAAAACACCACCACCTTGCAGGGCTGTTATGAGGGTTTAGAGGACATGTATACAATCGCTAAGTTGGAACCTGCCCACCAATTGTAATTTGATAGGTTGCCACCAGAAAAGCTGAAGGGATCTAAGTTATTCTAGGTTTAAAATCAGCCTCTGAAACACCCCGTTCTGAAAAATTCGATTGTCCTCTTCTGTAAAATGAGGGGCTCACACCTGATCATCTCCAAGGCGTCGTCCAGTTCTGATCTTCGCAGAATAAAAGCTTCTTCCCTTGGCAAACTCCAGTGCATGGATTAACAATTCAGACCCAATGACCACCGATTACCGCCAGAGGTCGCTGCATCCCACATGTTAGGAAAGCAAACAGAAAACGACAGGAGACTGTGGGGAACCACGCACAGCCACTACTGCTTGCCCCAGGGCAGGTCACGTGCTACACCGTTACTTTCTTGGTAATGTGGAGCTAACAATACCATTTGCTTCCTTGCTTCCCAGTTATCCACCATGTAAAATACGTAATTCAGTACGAACTCCCCCTTCCAGGTCTAGTTCAGGTAGGCATTTTCTGTCTCTGAAGAACAGACTGTATTTAAACATTGGATCCTGAAACTCGTGTGCCTCTGATGAAAAGGTGAGCTTGAACACAGGCATTTCAGCAGGAGTTTGGCCTGCTTCTGTTCCCTTCTCTGTTCTGCTCTGTGCTGCCTGTCATCTCAAAGCCACTCCTGCCAAGAAGATGTCCTGCCTTGCTGAGGACCTTATGGTTTTGCTCAGAGGCTGTTCTAGAAGCACCAGCGGTTCGCCCATAACTTGTAATTTCGCTGACCATGTGAGTTCTAGCCTTAGGCACACGGGTCAGGGGGAGGTGGTGAGTATGTGAATCTGAGTATGCACATATCTATGCTGATCCTCTCCCCATTGAACATCAATCTATTCTTATTCACATAGTTCATTTGTGGGTATGGAAGAGTCTGTAATGCTCACTAAACCACCGCGTCCCCCTGACAGTTCCCATACTTCCTTGAAGCTGGGCTTGAATGTGTGATTAGTTTTGGCCAATGAATTGATTGGAAGCGACATGCGTCATTCCTGGCTAAAGCAATTAAGAGTCTGCGTGTCATACCCATCTTCTCTTCACATGCTACTTTGGCCTTGTAAGCTACCTGTTCCAGCTGGCAGAGCCACACAATGGAGGGGGGTAAACTGAATATGATTAAGAAATACACCTTTTTGCATGAAGTCACTGAGATTCCAGGGCTTATTTGTCACTGCAGCATAGCCTGTCTGATCCTGACTAACACACTGGGAAAGTGAACACATACAGAAGAAAGAAAAAGGCTTTATTCAGAAGCTCACTTCAGTCCTTGACATTTTAATTATGAATTCTTAATTTTTGTCATTGATACATTTGTAAGCATTGATGAAAAAGAACACTCCTATAGGCCAAATACTATGTCAGGGAAAGTGTCAATATCTGGAAAGCAGACTTTGGGGTTCTAGCAGAACCTGGCGATGATCATATGGACATTCTCATGTACCAAAATGAGACACATTGGAATAACACATGTGGGTGAATCGTGAACCAATGATCCTCTGGAGAACTACACACGAAGGTTCATAAAGGACCCAGCTCCTAGATGAAAGAAGACCGGCCACTCCTTAAATTAGTGGAGGTGCTCTGACTTCTTGCCATGCTCTGGAGAGCAAAATTTCAGTGCCTTTTCAGAAACACAGAGATTCCTCTTCTTTCTATCCAGGCCAAAATTGCTTATTATCCTAATTCTACCAAGATGAAAAGAACTTCAAATATTTTTTTCCCAAGCTGATTTATTTTTGATGTCTTTTGAATTGGAGTTCTAAACCAAAAGAAAGGAATTTTTAGTTTGATGGCTATAACCCTAATAGAATATTTTTCCCTCACAAAGAGACTGATAAGGAAATATTATACCAAAAAGCCTTATCACACAATTTCTAGTACATGTCATGAAAGCTCCCTGGTGATTAAGTATTTCTGTGGTTAGTCACAGGTAAGAGAATGTACTTTCTGCACAATAGAGCTTGATTGAGCTTTATTTACTGATAGGTTTAGTTTTAACTTGCTTCCTCAGCTCCGATTTTTATTTCTCCCATTTTATTAGCTCAGATGCTAGAATGTTCTTCAGCAGCCCATGTCTTCTCACAGGACCTCAGGCTTGTCTTTACGCCTTAGGGTTCAGTTTGAAAGTGAGTTATCTCCTCGAGGTCTCTCCTTCCCTCCAGTAAGTAGGAAAGTCTTCAAGGTTGCATGGCTGCTATCATGTCAAGCTATTAATGAGTTCTTTAGAATCCAGACATACGGTGCTAGGCTTCCTAAGTGACAACTCTTGGTAAATTGAGAGGGGTGCAATTCTACTGAGTCCCTTGGAGACCTTCGTTTCAGGTGTTATAGCTGTACTACCTCTGCCTTGGGGGACCCGCAGGCATTGTTTCTAGACGGTAGTCCTTTCCTGCACGTTATGTAGCATGGAAGAGCTGCAAGTCTATCCTCTTGTTTGCTTACATTTTAATACTTTAACTTAGGATCTTAGGATTAATTACTAAAGTGAAATTTAGAAAACCAATAAAAAGATATTAAAATGTTATAAGACACATTTTGTTTGAGGTTATTTGTGCTGATAATACCCTGGACTTTACCTAGATTGATGGATTGCAATGAGCTGCAGAGAACAAATGAAGGGGCCCAACTGTTATCCCTGTGTTCACAATAGGCTTCCCACTTCCCCCCAATTTCCCAGGTGCTTCTCTCTATCTTCTGAGGTGATACTAACTGCCATATCATATCTTTTTTCCTTAGGGCCCTAGGGAGAATTTACCAGGCCCCACAAACCTTAGCATGCTAGCGATGTAGTGGGTGATTTGACCTAGGCTGAATTAGTCACCTATTGCTGCATAACAAATTACCCTGAAATTTAGCAGCTGAAAACAACAAACATTTGTTATCTCACACATCTTTGAAGGTTAGGAATCCAGCTGTGGCTTACTGGGGTGGAGCTGACTTAGGGTCTCTCATGAGGTTGAAGATCAGCTGTTGGCCACGGCTATATTCATCTCAAGGTTTGACTGGGGCTATAGAAAGTCCTTCTATGCTCACTCATATGGTTGTTGGCAGGCCTCAGTTCCTTACTGACAGTTGGGCATGTATGCCTCTCCATAGGGCTGCTCAAAACATGGCAGCTTGCTTCCCTCAGAGTGAGTGATACAAGACAGAAGCGAGCAAACAAGTGCCCAAGACAGGCTACAGTCTTTTATAACCTAATCTTGAAAGTGCCATACCATCACTTCTGTTGTATGCAATTGGTCACACAGACCAGCCTTGGTACAGTGTGGGCGGGGACTACACAAGAGTGCAAATACCAAGAGGTGGGATCGTTGGGGGCCATCTTGGATGCTGGTTACCACATGGCAAACTCCAAGATTATGTTAGTTTTTGCTCATGAATGTATCCTTGGCTCAGTGGCTGATGCAAGGTAGATGTGCTGAATGGATAAATTAATAAATGAAGAAGGTCAAAGTCAGTACATGGGGAAAGTATGTGAGAGGAAGTCCAGGTGTGTAAGAATACTAGGTGCGTGAATTACTGGAATTACATGAGGTGAGGAATGAGGCATTTCTCTTTCCTTCAATGTTCTCTATTCCTCTCCTTTCATCTACATCCCTCCTTCTCTTCCTTTTCTTCTTTCCCTTCTTCTTTTATGTCTTATTCTATTGCTTGTCTACCCCACTTTACCCTGACTCCATCATCTTCTCATTAGTAGTAATTAAAAAATGTGAATCACAGGTTGGAACAGGAAAATGAGAAGTGGAGTGAGCTGTGTAAATGTTTTATAATACAGTCCTGGGCAGAGCATAGGATGTTGAGGCCGAGACCTTCCAGACCAGGAACCATGCTGCTAGCTTGTTATAGAACTGGGTAACTGGGGCAGAGTGTCTAGTATGTTCATTCAATCATATATTCATTTAACCAACATTTAGAAAGAAGATTTTACCTATATGAGAATGAGCTGAGTGTTGGGGATACAGGTAGGCTGGGTGTTAGGGATATACAGCCTTAAGGAAACAGGACTCCTGATATCAAGGAGCCCACTGTCTAGCATCTTGGTGCTCAAAGTGTGGGCTACAAACTGGTACCTCAACATCCCTTAGGGGTTTGTTGGAAGTATAGAATCCTAGGCTGGACCAACATGTACTGAATCAGGAGTTTTCATTTCAACCAGATGCCTAGGTTGTCTGTAGGTCCATTAAAGTTTAAGAAGCACCTGACTAGAGAGCACAGCCAGGTAAAAGGCTGATGACAATGGATGGAAACAAAGATTGCTGTGGGATTGCATTAGAACACCATCTGGCTCTTGTTTGCCAATGGCAAGGGATATGAGCAGGGGGGGTCAGGGGATGACAATAAACGGGAATTTGAAAAAGTGTCATGGGGATATAAAGTACAACATAGGAAATATAGTCAATAATATTGTAATAACTATGTATGGTGTCATGTGGGTATTAGAGTAATCAGGGGATCCCTTCGTAAATTATATAAATGTCTAGCTACTATGCTGTACACCTGAAACTAATATAAAATAATACTGAGTGCCTACAGTGATTGAAAAACAAAATTAATAATAAAAAAAAGAAAAAGGGAGGGTTCTATAGGGAGTAGCATGCAGAGGAAGTAGAGGTGTTCGGAAGCAGGGCCCATTCAACTAAGTGCAAGTTATTTAACCTGGATAGAACCAGAATGCAAGATGAGAAGTGACAAGAGATTCAACACAAGGATGGAAGCGGATCATGAATGGTTAACTGTGCTCTCCTAACAAGGACTGACACTATTTTTAAGGCATTGGAGAGTCACTGATTATTCTAGTTTGCGCTGGTGGGAAGTCTTTCTGAGCGGGACAGGAGCAGAGCTAATAATACTATAATATTAATATTTAATGAGCATGTATTATCTGCTAGGTGCTTTACCAAGTACTTCAAATGCCTTACTTTACTTAGCCCTCCCACAAGCCTATGAGGAAGGGTCTATGACAATTTTTAGAGAACAAGGGATGGAGTAGTTTCCGTTGGTGACGCTCTGGAAAGGGGCAGAATGAAGTTGCTTTGTGCTTGGAGCTTGAGTGTCCACGTTACGCTATTTTAGGGGTGACAGATTCCGGAGAAGGGGGAATGAGAGCCAACACTTCTCTTATCCTCTTTTGCTTACTGCTTTCTGTTAAAATTTTGTGTGTTTTTTTTGAAGAGCGATCTCTTCTACCTCCTGATGTGGGTTATGCATCGTCAGCCAGCTTAATGCAGAGACCCCAGGTAATTGCTGGCGCTCTGTGGGTTACCTTTAAAGCAAATTCCCTGAATAAACAGTTCAGTCAGAACACACCAGGTACCCAATCTCACAACCCATAAAGTCAAACCTGAGTTTTGCATCCTATGGAGAACCATTTTTGCCAGGGGTGGCAGTAGCCAGAATTGGGAGGCAGGACACATTTGTTTTTGGGCTCCCCTCAGCCTCCCCTTTATGGAAAACTGTAGGACTTTGTTGGATTTCTCTTCCTCATCAAAACATACCTGGCTTGTGTCCATTTCCTTAGGGTCCTATTCTTCCCCAAGAAAATGTGTCATGATGTATCAACTAGATATTAATCTTTTAAAATGAGATAGCCCATCGATATTATATCTCCCAGATAACGAATCCTGGTATTTAGAGTGATGCTAATGTGAAGCATGAAAAACAAGAGTAGAGAAGGTTGTCTGTTTTAGGGTGCCTTCTCTCCCTTTCCCATGACCCCCTTCACCTTGTTACATCATTGAAGATGGAGAAACAAAGAGAAACGTATCTCTTTGCTTAACTGGTCTCAATTGTTCTTTCTCTTGGTCTTGCTGTTTCTCTGGACAATATTAATTGACCCTCTAGGGTGTCTGTGTGACATGCATCCTGGTGGTTAGGCTGTCTCCATGGGGCACCAATGTTTTCTTTGAAGGGTGCTATAGAGGGTTACTTCACAACACATTTCCTTGATGTGGCAATCTGAGCCTAGCACATTCTCTTCCATCTTTCCTTCAGCTACTGCCATGGGTGGTGTACTCCGTGGCCATTTGCTGCTGGCTGCCTTCCCGCAGAAGGGAGTTGGGGTTGGGTGCCAATAAAATGGCTCGTTTCCTCTTGACCTGTTGTCCAGCATCTCCCTCCTATTCCCCTTTCCCAAGCTCAGGTAACCCAGAGGTAGAGAAGCTCGCCTTCTTCTTGAGTAGATGTTCAGCTAGTGTCCAGATGTCCATCTCTTCTTGAATTCTCCATGCAGGCACATGCAACTAGTGGTCCCCTTGGTGACTAGCCTTCATTTAGACTCAGAATTGGCGAGGACCCCCAAGGAGGAGCTAAGGAAAGTCTACGTGCTCCCTGATCTGACTGACTGTCCTTCCCCTCAATCTTCTAACATTGTCTGGGAAAGCGGGAGGATTATAGGGAGAGGGCAAAAGCTGTGGTTCACCTCCCTCTTAGGAAGCCCTGTGGAGAGGAGTCTGTTCTCAACTACTTGTGGTTCTCTTTAAAATAGGGGTTCTTTGGCATTTGGGCCCTAGGGCCAATGCCTGGCCACAGGAAAACACTTACTCAAGTTCTAATTCTGCAAGCACCTCACAAAAGCCAAAAATAATAAAATAGTTGATGGCTTGAGTACAAATTTTAAAGGTTCTATGTGTCAAAACCTGACTTTAAACTGGAAAACTATTTGTAATGTGTATGTCAGATAAAGATTGTGATTCTCTGTATATAAAAGCTGTTGCAAACCAATGAAAAAAAAGAGGTTACATTCCATTACAAAAACATAGACAAAGGACACTAACAGGTACGTAACAGAAAAAGGTTATAATGTCTCCATGGGGAGACAGAAAATAAACAGTAAGGATCAGAGAAATGTGGCACAGATAATTCAAGGTAATAAGATGATATGAAAGTAAAGATAAACTTAAAATATCAGATGCATGCCACAACATCCAGCACACCAAAAGAGATGAGCCTTGCATTTAAGAAGCGCTATTCTCTCAAGAGAATGGGAAGCCACAGACTGGGAGAAAATATCTGAAAAAGACATCTCTGATAATAGACTGTTATCCAAAACACACAAAGAACTCCCATAACCCTACAAGAAGAAATGAACAACCCAATTAAAAAATGGGCAAAAGACCTGAACAGACACCTCACCAAAGAAGATATACCGATGGCAAATAAACACATAAAAAGATGCTCAACATCATATGTCATTAGGAAATGCAAATTATAACAACAGTGAGATGCCACTACACACTATTAGAATGGTGAAAGTCCAAAACACTGACAACATCACCTGGTGGTGAGGATGTGGAGCAACAGGAACTTTCATTCATCACTGGTGAAGAAAAATGGTACAACCACTTTAGAAGACAGTTTTTTGTTTTTGTTTTTGTTTTTACAAAACTAAATATACTCTTATCATATGACCCAGCAATCATGCTCCTTGGTATTTACCCAAATGAACTGAAAATTTATGTCCACACAAAAACCTGCACATGAATGTTTATAGCAACTTTATCCATAATTGCCAAATCTTGGAAGCAACCAAGAATATCCTTCAGTAGGCGATGGATAAACTGTGGCCCATCCAGACAATGGAATATTATTCAGTGCTAAAGAGATATGAGCTATCAAGCTGTGAAAAGATACGGAGGAAACTTAAATGCATATTACTGAGAGAAGCCGATCTGAAAAGGCTACAGACTGTAAGATTTCAATTATATGACATTATGGAAAAGACAGAACTATGGAGACAGTGAAAAGATCAGTGTTTATGAGAGGTTAGGAGGGGGGGTGAGGGATGAATAGATGGAACACAGAGGATGTTAGGGCAGTGAAAATACTCTGAATGATACCATAATGGTGAATGCATGTCATTATACATTTGTCCAAACCCATAAAATGTACAGCACCAAGAGTGAACCAGAATGTTGTAATGTGAACTATGGACTCTGGGTGATTATGATGTGTCAGTGGAGGTTCATCGACTGGAACAAATGTCCCACTCTGGTGGGGTGTTGGTCATGGCGGGGGCTGTGCATATGTGGGGACGGGGTATATGGGAACTCTCTGTATTTTCTGCTTACTTTTTCTGTGAACCCCAAACTGCTTTAAAGAATAAATTCTATTTAAAAAAAAGAGAGAGAGAGATGGGTCCCATATCCTAACTGGAGCCAAAATAAAGACCTTTCACAGACCCTGCTCCTGGAGCTTAAACGAATTTTCTTTCTGCTTGTCCTAAAGAGGACAACGTGCCATGTGCTAACAAACAAACAATCCCCCCGCCCCCAAACATCAAAAAAGGAATTTAAGCCACTTTTTACCAACTCCCTTGCTGTTGCCTGTTGGCCTCATACCAAAACTCATTTCAGTCAAAGCGAGACTAGGAAGAGCCAACACAAAATGGAGAAAGCACAATTCTCTGATGAGCTGGTCTCCCCAAGGATAAAATGTAATGTACACGCCACTGAATAGAGTAGGCAGCAGAGCGTGCTGGTGATGATCTAGAAATTTCTTACAATTTAGTTTTTGCTGAGTGGTTCTCCTCTTTGGCAAGTAGTCAGCAGAAAGTCTATGTTATGAATACAGTTGGATCCAGAAGCTTTGAAATCAGCAGAGACAGAGATGAGGTTGACTGTTGGAGAACTTGAGTATTGGCCTGAAAGTAAACCCATTCAGAGACTACATGGTGGTAGGCAGCCCCACCCAGGCTCACCCATCGGCTGGGTGAGGCTTTCCTCATAAAGTATGTCTGGGTTGGTTTCTAATACTTGGTTGGTCTGGGAGAAGTTGGATGTTTTATCTTTCCTCAAAATCCAGCTTTTCTCCTTTCCTTCCCCTGTTCACCTACTCAGCCTTATCGTCCCTTCCTTCCCCTCTTCTCTGTTCTCCCTTCCTGCCTGCCCTGCGCCTCTCTTTCCTTTTGTCTCCCACAGCCTCAAAGCTCGCTCTCCCAGGTGGCATGTGGCACTGTGCCGTCTCACACAGGAGATTTTAATTATGTAGGGAGACAAAAGCATATCGAGCAAAGATTAACTGCCTGGGCAATGCAGATTAAGGAAAGAAACGGAAATTCATTACAAAGATGAGACTGCTTTCTCTCATTTTGTTTTGACAGCCTGATAAGGGCTCTTTGGAAAGTGCCAGCATCTGATGTGACGGAAAAACCACTGCTTTTCTGCCCAGGGGCAATGATTTCTGAGGTTCTCCGTTCCTTTTCTTTTGCAGCTTTCTCCTGAGCCAGCATGTAGGACAGGCCTGGGACTTAACAATATTCTTGCGGTTGCCTGATGTTTTTCTTCTGGCATTTTCCACAGTCCAGCCACTCTCACGTGGCAAGGATGGCTCCACAGCAGGCACTACTCTTGAAGGAAGAAGTTCAATGTTCTGTCCTCATTAATTGCCACCAATTGAGCTACACCCTGAGGAGACCAAAACCTTTCTGTGTATCTTTTAGAGTTCCACAAGGATAAAAGAAGTACCTGAAATGTTTTTTTTTTAAATGTGTTACACAGTCAAGGAGATGTTAAAATACAGGGAAAGTAACATCATGCTGTGATTTTTAGTTGGTTATCATGTGTTTAGATTTATAAATGAAAACAGGCAATGGTGCATATTTAATGGCTTCAAAAGATCAAATGTATCTGTGGTTGGGCAACAGGCATTTAGTGCTGAGGTTGTAGATATGAAATCAGAAGCATGACTTTTCCCTTCTGTATGTGAGCTGATAAAAAACTCTCCAGAAGTGTTTTGTGTTTCTCAGTAGAGCTTTGCCTGCCTCTGTTCAGCCTGAAGGGGAAGTATATTTAAGAAAGACGTAAATACAAATAAGAAACTGCAGGGCCAAATCTTTTGTGTGCAGAGTTATCTAGTTCACCAGTTTCTGGGTGTTTTTTTCTGATGATCCTGAGAGGCATATAGCATAAATAAAATCTGAGGTAGAATTTGAAAAGGGAAAAAAAAGGCAAGAGGTGGTTTACTCTATATGAGAAGAATGTTTGTGGCTAGTGAAGATGCTTATGCAATCGGAAACCACGAGTCAGCTCGTTTTTGTTGGTATAACTTTATGGAAGTATACTTTATATACCATTTAATTGTACAATTCAATGATTTTTAGTAAATTTATAGAGTTGAGTGACCATCAACACAATCCAGTTCCAGAACATTTCCATCATCAGCAAACTATGGCCTGATTTTGTAAACAAAAGTTTTATTGGAACGCAGCAATGCCCATTCATTCATGGATTTTCCAGGGCTGCTTTCCCTGTACAGTGAAGCCAGGTTCAGCACTTTGGCCTACCAAGCCTGAAATATTTACTAGCTGGCCTTGTACAGGAAAAGTTTGCTGACTCCTGCTTTAAAGGGAAATAGAAAAAATTGAAAACATTGAAAATCGCCCAATTTGATGAAATGCGCCTTAGTTAGATAAAACCTGTTGTATTTTTAGACATCACTTCCACGATTTGCTGGACCTATTTTCACGTCATATACCTCTTTTAGCCTCAGTTTTCTTCATCTGCAAAAGGGGGACAGTCTCTACTTCATAAGGCTGTTATTGGAAATACGCAGTTGAGATGACACATGTAAAATGCATTTAGCAGAGAGCAGGGTACATGGTAAGTATTCAGTCAATTACTCGTGGCATCCCCAGATGTCAGGGTTCATTTTGTGGCTTAGCCAGAGAGAACAAGTTAAGTCAGTATGTCAAACTGACTCTCAAGGGAAAGTGTGGAAGTTTCCGGGAAAGCTGCGAACTTCTGAAATACTTTGGGGAAGTGGCGCAATTCTTTTTGCGCCCCTTTGTTGAGAGCAGGGAGGGAGATGTTGTGGCAGCGTGTGCCTAGAAGTCCCCACTGCTCCATGTTCAGGGCTGGGGTCCTTGCTCTTCCTCATTTGGGAAACCCCACACATGGGCCCAGAAGAGCTGGCCGGTGTTCCCCAGTTACCCAGCACTGGGTTTCTGCAGAACAGCTTTAGGGTTTGTGATCAAATGGCTAGACAGGACCGCAAGAGAGATTCAGAGATCATTTGGCTGGACTTCTAATTTCTGCACGAATTGTATGGTCCTAGGAAGTAAGAATTCCATGGAAAAAAATCAAGTTCAAATGTTTTTTGAGTTAGAGGGAAAATGCATGTATCTATCTGATGAGCCAAATAAATGGAAAATTAAATCAAGTGAGGTAATCACCTTGGTGGGGGTGACGGAGTCTAATCTGGTTTGAAAATATGATTTATGTCAAAAGGATGCTATGTGCCATCCAGGATAAAAGTTTTGAAGTTATTGTTACAAAGGATACATAGAGCCTGGTAAGTTCCATCAGCGACATGGCCAAATATTCAGTCAGGTCCTGGCCAACCCCCAAAAGTACATGGGGAGCCAACTTCCAAATTGTGGGATGACATAAACTTCTTTAGTGGATAAGCAGCCTTTAACTCCAGGAAAATTTAGGGTTCAGGACAGACATGATTCAGATAATCAGAGTAGCCTAGGAAATTGACAACCCCCTCTAGCATCCAACTGAGGTGCCTCACTGGTTACACAAGTAATGGGTGACTGTATCCAGCACCTGCCGCTGGAGACAAACAAGAACCAGTTTCATCTAGCTAGGCTGATCCCTGTGACCGGGATCTGATCTTTAGCTAATTATAATGTCACTAATCTCATTTACATTGTGGTTGCTACTCCCATCATGCATCTGATGCCATGACAGTTCTGGAGGAACAAAATAAGGAAGAAAAAGCGGGAAACAGAGGGTCCCACCCAGGGCGAGGAGATGAATGAACAACATCAATGGGATGTCAATAGTTCCTGCTCAGGGAGGGATAAACACCAGGTTGTGACTTCCTAGGCATGACTTGTTCTCTGAGTTCTTCTGCACTTTCCTCTCAAGTGTGTATCAATACTTCCATTTTCAGTAAATCACTTTCACTCTCCTGCATCTGTCTCACTCTTGAATTCTTTCTTGTGAGGAGATAAGAACCACTGCTCTGGGTTGAGTCCTGTCTTGGACATCCCTGTGAGCCTCTGGCGACAGTAATATTACTATATTTTTGCTCTAAAGCACTGATATATACTTAGAATTTTAAGTACTTGTAATGCTTAAAGGAATTTAACCTCTTTAGCGTGTTGGGTCAGCCTTTTAATTCCAATTTTAAACTATGTAATTGAGTAATTAATTTAGATTTATGCTGTTAACTTGCAATTTTACTAAATTCATCAGCTGAATTAGAATAAAGTATTATCCTATTATCCTATTTATAAGTTTAATTTATTAGATTAATAAACATTACATAAGAATTTAAAAGTTTTATTTGTGAAGTCAGACAATTGTAGTTTTTTTTAAAAAGTTTTTTAAAAAATAAATTGAATTTATTAAATTTGGAAATGTAGTTAGAAATGCTTAAAGGCATTTAGTTAAGTTTTAAATGGGACCAACATAATTCAAAGGCCTTTTAAAGGTTATTCCTAAATTTTGCTAGCTTTATACATAGAACAAAATTTTAAGCTTTAAAAACTTAAGGGATTAGATTTTTAAATTTGTAACTTCAACAAATTGAATGTTGATTTTTAAAACACATGTACAAAACCTCAGAATACTCTATGCATAAAAGCATCCTTAAGGATGGTCTCTCTCTCTCTTTCTCTCTCTTTCTCTCTCTCTCTCTCTCTCTCTCTCTCTCTCTCTCTCTCTCTCTCCCTCCCTCCCTCCCTCCACAAAAATAGGTGACTGGATGAAAGTAGAGCATTGTTGACAGAAAGAGTGATTTTCTTTTCTTCTGTGAAAGTCCTCAGCACGTCCCCAACCCTGGATAAATTAAAGACGGCTGTACTTTCTTTGAAACGCCTTTCAAGAGGTAGGGTTTGTGTCTCTTCCCTTGCATCTGGGTGGCCTGTGACTGCTTGAATGACATTTGGTAGGGCTGAATACACTGCCACTCAAGCCCCTGGGTGCACATGTTGGAGAAACTCCCTTATGTGTGCACAAGGAGACATGCCCAAGGATGTCCACAGTTACAGAACCGACTGACATTGTTAGCCACACAGGTATGGATAAATAATTTTATCAAGTGATCCATGCCTGTACTGGAATGCTCCTCATAGTGAAAAAGGAATAAACTAGTTACATATATCAATACGGATGCATCTTACACACAACACCGGGGGGAATAGCAGAATGTAGAACAGTGTTCCTCAACCCTTTTTTTCATTATTGCCTCTCAAAATTTTCTTTTTAGACACTTATTCCTAATTCCTTCTCATGGAGTTGTAATGCCTCGGATATACTGTATATATTTATGTACTGTATGTATCTGTGCTTCATACCTCAGAGAGTAAGTTATTTTTCCCTCTTGGAACCAATTATCATTCCAGTTGAGAAAGCATGATGTAGAGAGGAACGGAGGATACTTCTCATTGAAAGTATCATTTAGTTATTATCATTTAAAAGCATATAAAGCAATAACATTTCTCTTATGCATACATACAACATGGTTAAGACATAAAGGAACGCATGTGAATGGTAACTACCAACTTCAGGGGAACGGTAACTTTGTGGGGCATGGCAGGGAGGAAAATGAAGTTGGACAAGGATGCACAGAGGACTTCAGGTGGATGGGCAAGTGGTATTATTGATGGTTCAGGTGGAGACTCCAGGGGGTGGAACTGCAGCCCCTACACCGCATATAGTTTGTTTTTTACCAGCTTACTCTACCTGAAAATTTCTCCTGCGCTTACATTAGAAAACTCTCTTGAAAGAAAAGAAATTTGGTGGACTATAGTCACTGCATGATGTGATATATACAATCAATAGCTGCTAGCAGATTTTTAAAAATTTGACTGCATATGAACATGAAGTTTTATGTCACAAACAGAAAGTACCGTTCTCCACAAAAAAAAATCAAAAGATGTACATGAACTGTTGCCATCACTGATGTATTTAGGAAGAGATACATTTAGCATGTATCGTCTTAATAGAAATTTGTAGAAGAGAGCAATTTGTATCATAACAAGCAAACCCCACAGGTTTGGAGCATGGAAACACACTATAGAACTTCTCATTTCTTAATTAGGTTCATGAAGTAGTTTTCATGACATACACATTTGTATGTTTAATGTTTCCTTTATAAAGTGAGATGAAGAACACATATGCCACATTATGCTCGAAACGAACGTTTTGGAGATCCATGGTTCAGTATCGTGGCACGTAGCAATGGTTTAAAATGAACTCATTTGAAATATGTTGGCTTCTTCTGTGACTGTCCTACCTTGAGCTGCCTTCATCTCATAATTATGTATTACGACTTTGTCTGAAGGTGAGCTCTGTATAATTCATAAAAAAACAAAAGTTTTAGCTCACTTTGTTACATTAGGCATTTTAGGCTTTAGCTCACTAAAATGTTTTCTACATATATAGGCACACCTACACATTTTCTGTGTATATAATATACATAGAAATATATGAACACCTATTTCTACAATATCTGTCTTCATAATAAGACCCAGCAGGAACAAGCAGCTTTGGTTTGTGCACATTGAGGATATCAGATTTCACATATTTTATTCTATTGTGCAGTAAAGAAATGCACCATAACAGAGCAATGTCATTTCTTTCATGAGTGATGCAGGACTTTAATATGTCACCACAGAAGAGTGTCACTTTCCCAAGCTACTGGTAAATGAACGGCTGCAGCAATTCTTATGAAAGAGAGGAAGCTGGACAGCATATAGCTATTATACCTTATTTCCAGATGAGTCCTCATTATAGTTCCTGTAATTCTACAAAGAAAAGACAGAGAGCTAGGGCAGTTTATAAAGGAAATATTTAACAGGTAGCATGCCAAGGGAAGCTGTGCCTTGCTTTGTACTAGAAACTGGGGTGAGTTTTGCACTCGCTCTTCTTCCTTTCCAAGCTTCTGGGTGATGGAGACCATAAACCAAGTGCCAGAAGTCAACTGATGTCAGCATTATTCACGGCAGGATGAAAGCCTATGAACTCTCAAATACAGAGTTCTTTGGAAGAAAATATGCTTTAGGGAGGACACTGCGTGGAGCTTCCTGCTTCCTTCTAGAACCCAGACCCTGGATTTGCCTGTTGGAAGAGTGGAGACAAAGGGCAGTCTTGATGTTCCCTTACCCACAGCACTTCAGGGTGTGCAGAACTGCCTCACGCAGTGAGAAAGGAGGCATGGAAGGTCCCCCTTTCACAGGGAAGCCCTGCCCCAGAGGCCACAGCCCTTGCATGTGAGATATAAAGATGGAGGGCTCTCCTGAATTGCCACTAAGCTCATAAAGGGCAAAGACGGAAGGTGCCCGACTGGCTTGTGGCCTTGAAGGCACCATAACCCTATTGATTAAGAAAAATATCACCCTACGAATCCCCTAGACTCTAACCAATTGGATTTCTCATGTCTTTGGTTGGGAGGAGCGTTTGAGGGGAGAGACACTGAAGATGTTCTCACTAACTTTTGGCCACCAGGTGGAAAGGTGCGGAAGTCCCTTCTTGTATGGAAACACAAGGTGAAGGGGGTCTTGGGGTAGAGGGGGTGTAAACATTCCTCTTTCACCCCTGCTTGGATTCAGCAGCCCTGACCAGAAGGTCATCCATTGAACTGGGGCCCCTGCAGTATGCCGTTTAAGGAAATGTGGCAGCAGAGGACAGAAGTTAGCATTTATCTAGCGTCTACTATGTTCCAGTAATTCTACATACTTATCGAATTTCACCACCGTATCATCTAATGCCCACACGGATCAGGCGGAGTTACAACTCACATTGTGGTTAGGGTCTAAGTTAGCTAGGAAGGCTCTGTGGTCAACATTCTCCTTGAAATCCCCTTAAGAAAAGTGCCACGCTGGCAAGAGATTTACCTTCTCTTAGTAAGCCCAATGCAGTCATATTTTTCTCCAGCTTGGGAATAAAATTCTGAGTTTTGCTCTTCAGTTGAACACAAGGTAGAATACTTGTCTGTTTAGGGAATATACCAAATATAGAATATGCATCTTTGAAAACTAGAGTTATATTTAGCTATATTAATTATATATTATACTATATAAGAGGCCCAAAAAATGGGGACCAAGTGAGGGTGCAGCCATACGTTGATGTTTCTTACCTCATACTTATGCTAGGTCATGTACTTTTTGAGTGAAAAGGAGAGCAGAATAAGTATTTCCTTCCTTGTTATTTTTTTTTGCCAAGATCATGTAATTTATTTATTTGTGCATGTGATGAGACTGCACTATAATGGTGTATTAGTCAGGTTAGGCTAGGTCATGCTGCAGTAACAGCTGACCCTGAAGGCTCAGTGGCTGAGCACCACAGACATTTTTCTCACTCACACAAAGTCTAATAAGGATGACGGCTCCTCAGGGCCCCTAGAGTATGAGGGGGTGACAGATGAACTGCTCTGGGGCTTTTGGAACTTTATGTAGTTTTTTGAGATCTTATATGAGACTCGCTACATTTTGTTACTATGTTATGAGCATCCTCTTGCTATACTGTTCACAGGTTATATAATTGTGAATAGGCAACAGACATGTAATGCATGGTAACCACAGAAAGGATAGCCTGGAGACTCACACATTCAGTTCCCTGCAAGGTACAGAGACTACGTACAGCAGACAGAACCAAATTCTACCATACTTGTTAAGGATGGTGAGGCAGGAGATAAAAACTCAGATTTCTGATGACTCTGCAGTCACCATACTAGACCTGGACTGCTCCGCTAGAGTTTTCTTTATGTGAGTGTAGTGTTTGAGGTAGGCTGACTGCTATGCGCATAACAAATAACCCCCACTTTTAGTGGCTTAACACAATGAAAATGCATTTTCATTCATGCAAATGTCCATCTTAGATGTTTGGGTTGAATGACTCTCTTGGAAGCTCCTGTCATATTGGTAACCAGGGATTTTGTTTTCCATCTTGTGACTCCCTTATGCTCGAGCTCCTAGGGTCCACTCCATTCAGATGGGGAGTGGAGGGCCACCTGTCACCATCCAGGCCTGGAAGGGGTACGCATCCCTTTTGCTCATAGCTCAAAGGTGAACCTCAGTGACATGCATGTGCCTTACTATAAGGAAGTCTGGGAAGTATAGTTGAACTGTGTACCCAGGAGGAAAAGGAATATGGTTTGGAGACTAGCCAGCTAGTTTCTGCCATGGCGAGAGAGAAATGATTTTCTAATTTGTTTAAGCCATTGTTATTTCTAGCCTCTGTTCCCAATTACAGTTATATTAATTTTAGTATTGAACAGGGAAGTCTTATGTACCAGCATAGTAAAATTGCCAAGAAATATACAAACAAGGATAAATGATGTAAACAAAGACGCAATCTATATAAAATTCAACATATTATTTTTATGTACATACATGGGTCTGTAAATGGAAAGAGATAGTCCAAGAGAACACATATCAAAAATTTAAATGTAGCTACTTCCAGGAAGGGTAGCAGTTTGAGATGGAACTTTTATATAGTTCCATACAGTTTGACTTTTTTTTTAACAAAACGAATGTATTCGCGTCTATAATAAATACATTTGAAATAAAAGAGAGGTTACATGTAGTCTTGGTTAACACCTTTTAAAAATAACCTATGTAATTCTGAACTCCAAAACTCATCAAGTTTAGGAACCGTGGAGAGTTCACATGCAGCCCAGAAAATGCCTAGATTGTAGGAAAATAGAATGGCAGTGAAATTGAGTGACTCAGAGACGATAAAGGGAAATAGGCAAATGAAAGTTTCTCTATTTCTACTGAAAACAATCAAAGGGAAAAGTGGTTTAAAGCACGAGATGAAGGATTTAAGTTAGACATAAGAAAGATCTTTTCTCATGGCCTTGCTTGTTAAAAATTCAAGTGGGTTATCATGGAAGGGTGTGGAATCTCATTTCCTAAGAGCTGGTGGGAGGGAAGAAGAGCTTTTGTTGTTGTTGTTGTTGTTATATTCCTCAAATTGGGTAGAATTTCATCACCTTTGACTCTCAAAGGCATTGGTATTCTAGGTGAAATACACTGAAAGGCTGTTTATGTTTCCGATTTATCTTGTAGTTTTTGTCTTTGCTTGCACCGTTACTAGAGAACTAGAAGGTGTATATTTAGGGGGCGTAAGAGAGGGCAAGTTGGTTCAGTGACCTGTAGTTAGCTTGTCAACATTTATTAACTACAGTAAAACCTTGGATTGCGAGTAACGTGATTTGTGAGTGTTCCGTAAGACGAGCAAACATTTCTAATACATTTTAATGTGGTAAACGAGCGATGTCTTGCAATACGAGTAGTTTGTTTCCTGAACAAGCTATGCTCGCAAAAAACCAAGGTAGTACTTACTGTACTAGAAACAGAACTTTGATGAATAAAATGAGAAAGATTCCAACTCCTTAAAAAACAAAGAGAGGGCAAGTTGGCTGACTCTTATATTCTGGTGGATACACGGGGCTGAGGCATCGCAGAGCTGTCATCCCATAAGCAGGGCTAAGATACATATTTTCACCACTGATTACACCTTGTTCTGCATTCTTCTATGTTCACGTATTTTTTTCCACTTATCTTCTTTTCAGCTTTCTTAGGAAGAATATTTTGCTTATTAAGGATGGTATGAATACATGTTTAATCACCATTCCCTTATTATACTGTACATAACGCTGGTATGGTATTTTCTAACATGATAAATGTATTAAATTTCTTCTAAATGAAGATATTTATATTATAGATGGGTGTGTCATGAAAGGAATAAAATCTATGCTTAATACCATGAAGTCTCCCAGGACACTCATGGTGAACCTTCTTCTTTTTTTTTTTAGTGTTTTCAATTTTTAGATTTAATGTTCACAATTTTACAGCACTGAAGGGCAAAAATAGAATAGGATAAATGAGCAAACTGATGGAGACTTGTTTGCTGGCTCCTGCTCCATGTTTTCTCTTCTTCAAACATCTTGAGACACCATTCCTCACCAATATGTGGGTAAAGTGGGGAGAGGAAAATCAGACTGAGGGGTAAGATGCCAGTTCATGTTAGGAAACCTTACAGTTTGACAACATTTAGGATCACTTTTGGAATTCAGTAATTTTCATTTTATAGGCTCTCCATTTTTGCTTTTCCCTCGGATACGCTTAAGCCGTACACTCCTCCAATAATTTATTGCTTTTGAAGGCCATGAATTCAGAGGACTGACAGTAAATCTGGACAAGCTCTAATATGCCTTGTGCCAGCTGTAATTTAGCTGGTGCTTTGAGAGCTCCGGTTTTTTATTACCATAAATATTCCTCTGCTTCCAGGCGTCTCCCTACTGACAACATTGTCCAATTCTGAATCCCAACATCTTCATTTCAAAAGCCTGAAAATGAAACTGCAAAGGTCAAGCTTCATTGTAATTGCAGGCTATGGTGAAAAAAAACCCCCACATTCCGCAGGACTGAGGTATCACCCACCGCTTGCTTTGGTGAGCCCAGGGCTTGGGAAAAATGTCACCATGCAATTCGTGTGACTGATTGCACCTGGCACTTGGAGCATCAGGAAATATTCGGTCATATTTCACAGTGTCTGATTTTGTCACCACATAAGGAGAGAAAGATTTTAAAACAGACTCCGATTTAGCATACATGAACACGGCCTACTTCCTACTTCTGGGATATCTTTTTCTCCTTCTTTATATGACTGATGGCTCCAGACCTTCAGATTTTATCTCTAGCAACACAACTTCATGTGGCTCACCTCTCAGTACCTTGTACTTTCTTGCAAAACAGGGATAATGATAGCTTCTACCTCAAAGAGTCATTGGGAAGATTAAATGAGTTGGTGCGCACCACATACTTAAAAGGGTGCCAAGAAGTACATTCTCAACCATGGTTAGCTATTAGTATAACCTGTATCACTGTAATAGCTAAATCTGTCTGAGCAAGGCACTTTATGCGATGCACTCGTATTTTCTTGTTTCATCCTCACAGCAGCCCTATGAGGTCGGCGCCACTGTCATTTGTATTCTACCGTGGAGGAAACTGAAGTTAGAATGGTAACTTGTTCAAGGTCACAGAGCAAGTCAATGATGCCCCCAGAATTTGCACACAAGCACTTAGACTCCAGAGCCCATGTTCATGAGCAAAGCCATGGAGGCCAAGCTATGTAGGAGACCTGTCACTGCCCTGCCCACACACCATCACTCTACTACTTCAGGGCAGACTGGTCTAACTTCCAACTGCCAGCACCTACATCTTGTTACTCGAGGACTCACTCTGGCCTCCAAATCCTACTTCCCCACTCACGTGGAAGACTGAGGGTGTCAGGGAATCAGCATACCTGGAGCAGCCCTCAACTAAGGATTGCCGTGGGTTCATGGGTAACTATCCCCGCTCCCCCGCCCCTGGGGGGGAGAAGTCTGAGACATGTCCTACCCTGGATCCCGGCTCTAGCTGCCCACCATGTCGGCTGACTGTGCATCCTTCATTATCCGCCTTCCGCTCGCCGACTCACTTCTTCACTCTCCTATTGCTTCCTCCCCCTCACAAGTAACTCACACGCAAACCTTGTCTTAGAGTTGCTTCTGGGGGAAACCAAACTCAGGTAGTCCTTCTCAACACTAGGATTCCATGCTTCTAAAGGTGCCGGAAGTGGAGAAGAGCACAGCAGTGGCTGGAGTAAGACAGAAAGAAGAGGGTGTACCACCAAGCAGTGTATCCTGCGAATCCATAGCAAGGTTGCTTAACCTCGGCATTATTGACACTTGAGACGGGATTCTCTGTTTTGGGGGGGCTGTCCTGTGCACTGTAGGAAGTTGAACTGCATGTCTAGTCTCTACACAGTAGAAGCCAGTAGCAATCCCCCATCACCACTTATGACAACCCAAAATGTCTCCAGATATTACAAAATGTTCCCTTTTGAGGGGAAGGCAAAGTCGCTCCCAGTTGAGAAACACTGAGTTACAGAGATGAGATGGTTCTTTTGTGTTTGATTGAAATACTGACTTGGCAGGTACTAATTCATTCAAGAGGATCATAATGATAGTAATTATTGAATGACCATTACAAGGCATTCTGCCTGCTGCTCTGCATACTGTGTCTCATTTGGTCCTCACAGCATTTCATTATCTTCTTATCACACATAAGGAAAATGAGGCTCATGGAGAGTAAGTGATTTTCCCAGTGTCATAAAACAAGTAAAAGATGGACCCAGGGTTCAAATCCAGATCTGTCAAGCTGCAAGTTCATGCCCCTTCAACTAAGGTTCATTTATTTCTTCATTAATGCATCGATGTATGCAATATTTACTGAGCATTGGCTGGCCATCAGGGAGAGGCACGAACAATAACTGCTATAATCCTAATGCTTAGCTTGGGGCCTGGCACGAAGCTGTGGCTCAAGATACATTTCTCATACTAAAATAAAAAAAATCAAGCTACAGTAGTAAGTTTTGGGGTTAATCTGTAAAATTAATCACTTTTATTGGACACCATTTTGTTAGCAAATGTGTTCTAAATTTCCCAAACCTTACAAATAAACTCTAGGAACACAACCTATCCAGGATGTAGAAATGACCTGCACATATTTTAGAAAGATCCATTTTTTTCTCATCCCTTGGATTTGAAAAATGAAGACTTTACTTTGTAAACAGTACACAGTTATGATTTCAGTGGCTGTAATGATTTTTATGGGGACCCATGGGAACATGAATTCTGATGCTTTCAGAACACCATTTCATTTCTGTCTGACTTAGACAATTAGCAAGAGGACCTTAGCTGTTTATCAGATCATAGTTTTCACATGATTAGAAAATAGAAAGTAGTTTCCAAGGTAACGGAAATCCAAGATATTTTGCCTTCCAGTGTACCAGGAGTTTAAAATGGGACTCTACCTGTTGTAGTTTTTGCGAAGGTCTCAAAGGCTGGTACTCTCTCATTCCAACATGAGGTGCTGGATTAACCCACACAGAATTCTGGACCCTTAAGCCTTAACATAAACTCAAGTATATAAGAGGGTTTGATGCTTGAGACGCCAGGAGGGAGGGAGGAAGGAAGGGGGGGAGGGAGAGGGAGAGAGGGAGGGAGGGAGAGAGAGAGAGAGAGAGAGAGAGAGAGAGAGAGAGAGGTTCTTTAGATTCTGTAGTCCTGCACCATTTCCTCTTTGTTCATCCCAAAGTGGAGGTAAAGGTGCATGCTTCACTTTCACCTCAAGTCAGAGAGGGGGGCTTCATGGGCACCTCTCAGAGAGAGCTTGCTCCATGTACCCCTGGATTCAGTGAGCATGTAGATATTGGAACCAGACCCATGATGACAGAAAGGATACAGGCAAGGGAATGACCGAAGTGGGGAGTATTCGTTTCTCAGGGCTTTTGTAACAAAGTACCACAAGCTGAGTGGGTTCAAACAATAGAAACGTATTCTTTCATAGTCTTGAAGTCTAGAAGTAAAAAATCATGATGTTACATGGTGTTAGCAGTGTCATGGTCCATCATGAGATTCAGGGAAGATTCCTTCCTGCCTCTTTCAGCTTCTGGTGGCCCCAGGCATTCCTTGGCTATGGCAGCATAACTCCAATCTCGGCCTGTTTTCTCCTTGTGAGTCTCCATCCTCACATTGTCTTATAAAGGCACCAAACATGTTGGACTAAGGGCCCATCTACTCTAGTGCGACCTCATCTTAGCTAATCACATCTACAATGGCCCTATCTCCAAATAAGTTCACGTTTGGAAGTATGGGGGGGTTAAGTTAGGACTTTGACCTTGTTTTGGAGAAGACATGGTTCTTGGCAGTAGAGCAGCGGTTCTCAACCTTCCTAATGCCGCGACCCCTTAATACAGTTCCTCATGTTGTGGTGACCCCCAACCATAAAATGATTTTCGTTGCTACTCTAGAACTGTAATTTTGCTACTGTTATGAATCGTAATGTAAATATGTTTTTGTTTTCCGATGGTCTTAGGCGACCCCTGTGAAAGGGTCGTTCGACCCCCAAAGGGGTCGCAAACCACAGGTTGAGAACCGCTGCAGTAGAGGGACAGGGATGCATTTGAGCAAACTGTATTTCTACCAAATGGGAGCAAATTAAGTGAGTGTTTCCTGGGAACCAGATATCAGCCAGCATGGAATTGTCTTAAAAAGAACTCTGTTCAGATGTGGACTTTTGGAAGCACAGGGCTTTCCCCACATGGAAGTTCACTCTCTAGTCACTTGACTGTTGTCAGTTTCCACTTTGTATTTTAACTTCAATATTTTCCAAGGATCTTTCCTCATTAATTCCAGCCCCTAACTTTGGAAAGTTACAAAGCTCAAGTTTTTATTTAAAAACACGTTTGATGGTAAGTTGGCATTTCCCTGATGATGAGTGATGTTGACCATCTTTTCATGTACCTGTTGGCCACTTGAATGCCTTTTTTGGAAAAATGTCTATTCAAGTCCTCTCTCTGCCCATTTTTTAGTTAGGTTATTTGTCTTTTTGCTATTGCGTTTGTATGAATTCCTTACATATTTTCAATATTACGGTGTGCAAATATTTTCTCCTATTCCGTCGATTGCCTTTTCATGTTGCCGATTGTTTGTTTTGCTGTACAGAAGGTTTTTAGTTTGATACAGTCCCACTTGTTTATTTTAGCTTTTGTTGCCTGTACTTCTAGTGTCATATCCAAAAAATCACTGCCAAGACCAATGTCAAAGAGCTTAGCCCCATGTTTTCTGCTAGAAGTTTTATGGTTTCAGGTCTTATGTTTAAGTCTTTAATCCATTTTGAGTTAATATTTTTCAGTGGTGCAAGACAGTGGTCCAATTTCATTTTGTTGCATGTGAATATCCAGTCTTTCCAACATCGTTTGTTGTATTCTTGGTTTTCTTGTCAAATAGTAGCTTACCATATATGCGTGGGTTATTTCTGGGCCCTTGATTTTGTTCTGTTCGTCTATGTGTCTGTTTTTATGTGAGTATCACACTGTTTTGATTACTATAGCTTTGTAATAAAGTTTGAAATCAGGAAGTACGATGCTTCCAGCTTTGTTCTTTGTCAGGATCGCTTTGGCTATTTGGGGCCTCTCGTGGTTCCATACAAATTTTAGGATTCTTTGTTCTGTTTCAGTGAAATGTGCCATTGAAATTTTGGTAGGGGCTCAGTCTTCCCCAACTCTCTTGCTATTCCACACACTCCCACCATAGAGCCTTTCTTCTGGCTGTTTCCTCTTGCTGCTTGGAATACTCCTGTGGTAGCCAGACTCCAACAGAGCCCCCAGTGAGTCTCACCTCCTAGTAGTCACACCCTTGTGTAGTCCCCTCCCATGCTGAATGGAGCCGACCTGTGTAACCAGTAGGATGCTGCAGCAATGATGGCCTGTGACTTGTGACTTCTGTCTTGTCCTTTCTTGCATCACCGGCCCTGGGGGGATGCCAGCCACCCTGTCATCGGATCCTCAAGCAGCCCTATGGAGAGGCCCATGTGGTGAGGAGCTGAGGCCTCCTGCCAAAAGCCAGCATTCATCTGCCAGCCAGTGTGGGTGAGCCCCCTTGGAAGTGGAGCCTCCTTCTCTAGTCAAGTCTTTACCTGACTACAGCCTGGCCAACATCTGAACTACAACCTTGGGAGACATCCCAAGTCAATTAAGCTACTTCTGAATTCCTGACCCACAGGAACTGAGATAATGCTTATTGTTGTTTTAAGCTTCTAGGTTTTAGGGTGATTTGTTTTCCATCAGAGAGCAGTATAGGGAAATGGAAATTAAACAAAAGATAAAACCGTTGGGGAGCTGGCTTTAAAATGCAGATTACCAGGCCTCAATCTAGATCCTGTGGACCAGCAGGGGAGGGGTGAGCCTAGGAATCTGCATGTCTAAAAAATACCTTCAATGGCTCTGATGTGGCCCTCCCCAACCACACTGTGAGAATCCCTGATCTATTATTTTCGGAACCTTATGCTGACTTGAAGAAAAGTGAAATGTCTACCTGCATCATAAATCTAAGTTTTTGACTACCCGTAGTTATGAAAGCCAGGCATCTCTCTTTCCTTATTACACTTCCAGCTAGGGTCATTTCTTCATAAGACTCACGCTCCCCTGTGCCCTGAGGTTAAGGCGAAGTATTTCTCCTTACTTGCCTTCCTAATTGCTGGGACGAGCTACTGTGCCAAGTTTTGCAACCTCTTCACCGTGCCCTGGAGGGGCACCATCTCAGTGGTGGGCCAAGTACTTTCTCTCTGCAGCAAGCTGTAGAGTCAGTCAAGTTTAGAAAATGCTTCATGAGCTATTTGGACCCAGGCATTGCATAAAGAGATTATGCAAACAGAACGGCATCCACATTGCAGGCAGGTGGTGAGAACTTTCCTTCCCTCCCCTCCTCCCTGCCCTGGCCCTGGGAAGAATTTGAGTGCAGATCTGCTGAGAAGCCTTTGCAGAGAAAGGCTGAGCTGTTCAAAGCCTAAAGTTGGTAACATAAGCTGGTAACACCTGTAGGCTGGAGGGAGAGTCACAGGGTGAGATGGATGAAGATGTTGAATATTATCCTTTGAGTAGAAAAATCTACCCGCTGAGGGTATAATATTATTGTTTATTGAGCATCTACTATAGGCCAGGTACTGAACTAAGTGTCTGCTTATATACCTTTTGTTGTCCCACTTCTATGACAATGCTGTGAGGAAAGGGGTTTTTCTCTCCATACAACAAAAATGGAAACTGAGGCTTAGGGAAATGTGGTGAATTTGCTCCCTATAATATAATTACCAAGTAGAAAATCTAGGATTCAAAACCATGTGTCTTAACCACAACCATCTTCTTAACACCATATAGCTCTGCATCCCTTGATTCTGGGAGGTGAATGGAAAGGAAGGAGAGAGAGGACAAGAGAGAAGATGCAAGGGCCAGCCGAGTGGCTCAGTTGGTTAAGAGCTTGCTCAACGGTGCAAGCTCTGAGCAAGAGTGTTGCCAGTTTGATTCCCGGCCCGAGCTGAGTTGCCGTTGAGCTGCCAACAGGTGGCAGGATGGCCCAGCTAAAAAAAACAAAAAAAAAGAGAGAAGGTGCAAGACTGATGCTATAACCCAACACGAATCTCTTTCTGGCTTACCTTTTTTTGCCAAGTTTTGGGGCATTTTTGCTATTTCACAGGCACTACTTTTATGTTATACTTGGGAAATGTCTGCTGAAGCAAAAATATAATTTTGAAAACAAGTAGATGGGGAAAATATTTTGAAAATAATGACTCAATATATTTTTTATTTCCTTGTAGGTGCTGCTCCCCTTCTACTAGCCTGTGAGTCATAAGGTTTATGCCAGAGAAGAACTGGGAGGAATCAAAGATCATATACAAGGAAGGAAGAAATGGGGGAGTGGCGCTTCCATTCCACTGGGACTGGAGGTTGTTTTGGTTCTGGGACAAAGACCCAAAGAAAGAGAAAGAGGTTTAAGAGAATAGACACCAGTGTCCCTACTTCTTTTAATGCTCTTGGTTGAATCTCAACAGGTAAAGATGCATTCTTAAAAATATCCCACATAGTTTGATGGGTGATGCCAAAAAGAGGGGAGCTCATGTTCTACCTATTTAGGACTCTATAGAGAAGGCTCACAAGGCACCTCACAGACACACAATACTCATCACATATTCCATAATATAACCTAGGTCCTATTCAGTTAATCTTTTTGAAATCTGCCATAGAGTTCTAACAGCTTAAGCAGCTTTTAATTTAGTTTTGTTAGTACAAAGAGTTCTTGTCATAAATTATATTTTGGAAGCACATACATGGTTTCTTTTAACTCTTTTTGCTCTAGTAGCATAACACAGTGAGTCACACTTCATGAAAGACCAAAGAAATCTGGTATCGCCTATAGATGCCAAAACTTGTGATTCCTCATATGCCAAGGGGCAGAATTGGTTTTCCACTGTCTGCTCCCATTCCTGACAATACAGAATGGATATAAGCCATGCCCTTAACACTTTGTGTTCACAGTAATGACACCTAAATATAGGGCACAGAGGTGGCAGTGCCTCCTGTGGATTAAGAACCTTTTTATTTGAACTCATCTCATGCACATGGGTTGACCTAGTTTTAAAGAGATGGTGTAGAATATTTCAATTGCTAAATGTATTGAAAATAAACAATGACTCAAGAATGTCTGAAGCTGCCTGTTTTTCATGATGGTGGTTCCTTGATGTCATCACTATGTCCTGGCTATCAGCTTTGCATGCTTGGTGAACTGATTGCAAGGATGCTTAATTTGTTCATGGCTTCCAGTATCTATGTCCTTCAGTAGTGACCTCCCACATTGACTCTGGGCTTCGCCTTGTGACTTGCTTTGGCCAATGGGACAATAGCATGTGTGACATGAGCACAGGCTTGAAAAGTGCTTGTGCATTGGGGCTTGTCCTCTTGGTGCTCTTAGAATCTTCCCACCACGTGGAGGAGAACTAACAGTAAGCCAGGCCCCAGTCAGCCTGGCAGCTGATTACAGCTACATGTGTGAGTCCCAGCCAAGGTTGACTCAAATCAGCAGAGCCAGCCAGTTTAGCACAATCTAAATTAATGAGTCATAGAATCATTAGCTCAATTAATAGTTGTGGCTTTAAGCCACTACATGTTTGGATGGTTTGTTATGCAACCAAATCAATAAAGATATCAAGAACATGGTTTAGTCAGTCTACTCAGAATTTTTTGGTATTGGGGGGATGTCCTCATGAATGCCAGATGAATACAACAATGCAAATTTACTAATTTATTAAGGAACTTGACTGATAGGTAGACAGGTTGATTATCAGTACATTTTCTCCTTTAGGAAAATTTTCACAGGAATCCAAATTACATCCCAAATCAGCCTAGATAGCAAACAATCAGCCTAAGGGAGACAGTTGCTTGATCTCAATAATAGTTTGCTGCATCCATGCTCACTTTCATAGTATAGATTTATAAAGGAGGGAGGGAAAGGGAGAGATAGATAGATAGATAGATAGATAGATAGATAGATAGATAGAGAGATAGAGAGAGAGAGAGAGATAGAGAGAGAGATTGAGATATATAGAGTGATCGATCGATGGATAGATAGAATCTACCATGTCCAGGTGTGGTCAGAGCCTCCTGTTTCCTGGAGAGGCTGGAGTTACATGTGCAGGCTCTTCCAATTTGGGATCCTCTTCTCTAGAATCCATGAAAACTGCATCAAATATGCCTCTCTGAGGTAAGACCCAGGTTACTTTGCTTATACCTGGAAATTATTCCAACTTACAAATCAGCTTTCATTATAGGTTGCTTCTATAGCATTTAATGTTTAAGGTTTTTAATAATATATATTTGAAGGCTATGTGAGGAACACATTGGCTTGAGACAGATGGTTCATGGAGACCAGTCAAGAGGATACTACCATGGTCCAGGCAAGGGGAATGATGATTAAGTTGTTGGCTGTACAGATGGAGAGAAGTAGATGAACTTGAGAGAGTTTGGAGGTAGGGCTGTCAGGGCTGGATGTGAAGGTGGGGGAAAGGGAGGAATCAAAGATGATGTTGGGCTTTAGAATGAAGTAGTTTTGTGGTGCCATTTGCCGTATGAGGTGAGTATCTTGATCTTTGTTTTTTTGTTGTATGGGAAAAAGAACAGGGGCTCAGAGATGTTATTGAATTCGGATGACCTGGGCCCAGTTCTGGCACCACTAAGCCCTTAGTAAACGTCAAGTTTTACTTTCATTGCCTAGTCACACAGCTAGTCTGACTCTGAAGTCTATAAGCCAGTGCTTCTTGAACTTTAATGCACTTATAAGTCCCCTGGATATCTTGTTAAAGTGCAGATTGTGATTCCGCAGGTCTTCCATGGGGCTTTAGAGTCTCTGTTTCTCATAAGGTCCTAGGTAATGCTGATACTGCTGGTCCACCAACTATTCTTTGAGTAACAGGGACCTGGAACACTTACATGAATGTGGGACAATCATAAACACTTTAATAAGAGTAACGACACCATTTTGGCAGCACTCACTCAGAGCTGAACAGTATGTCTTATACTTATAGTATTTGTAAAGTGTGACCAATAACTATCTGAGTTTGTCTTTGGGGCTTCAATTCTAAACTGTTGATGGAAACAGTTGGCATGGTTCTTGGAACGGAAGAGGTAGGTTATGAAATTCTGACACAATAAGACACTTGGGATACCCCAAACAGGTACTGAGTCATTTGTTTCAATTTTGTGTACCCAAAGCCATGACTTTAACCCTTTTTGGTGCAATTCAAATATTCAGACAAGAATTAACCTTAATCTTCTAGGAAGAAACATCAGAACAGTTTTCTTTGGAACAAAATATAGCAGAACTTTTCTGGACCTTCCAACAGAAACCTAGGGCAGCCCTGCGTAGGATGCCCTTGAAATGTAAGTGACTGAACCACATTTGACATTCAATAATGCATAGAGACTCGCTCCTCTTTAAGAAGCTATCTCCAGAACATAAAGAGCTAAAGAAGCTATTGCAGGCTGTCAGAAAATATTCAACTACATTAGTACGGGATCGGTTCACTTGCTCAACAATTTAACCCAGGATGCTGTTGACAGATTTCTTAAGCAGCTCCATCAAACTGCATGCAACCTGACAGCATTTTTAAGTACTAAGCCCACATTTTTGTCAAAGAAAAACATTTTAAGCTGATTTCTCTGGGGGGTGTCAAGGTGTAAAATAGCTTTCAGGGGCTGTCAGAGGAATCATGGTGAGTTACCATCAGAAGTGATTTTGATCACCAAACTTTAGGGCTGGAAAAAAATTCAGAATCCATAGAAGTCACAGAATCTTAGAACTAGTAGCAACTGAGCATAAACTCTTACGAGGCATTTGAGAAATGTGAGGCTCAAAGATGTGAAATGACTTGTAGTAAGTCATACGACTAGTAAGTAGCCATTGTTAATATAGTTTCTTGACACTACTGATTGTGCAAAATAATTGTAGTGTTAAACTCTAAGAATCTGACTTTTACAGGGCCCACCTCTCCCATGGAGAGGTTTATTAAAGCCCTTGGGGAAAAGGGAAAAAGGGATCCCCACATCCAGACAGAAGGCTTAGACCATGTTCTGTCTTTGATATATAAAATGAGATTTAGAAGCATTCCATGTTCCGCAAATAGGAGACTCCTGGCATTATCTCCTCCTTTGCAGGAGAACTGATATCACATGAAGAAATCTCTTCTCTTCTCTGAAGGCTAACATGAGCTGAAAGATGCTCATGGCTTTCCCAAGAAGATGGTCCATACTTGAAAAGGGCTCCTACCTGGGAGTTTCTTTTTTAAGCTGAGCCCTCCTGCTACCTGTTGGCAGCTCAGCAGCTGCTCAGCTGGGGCTGGACTCGAACCACTGTTGCCCAGAACTCAAACTCTTGAGCGAGCTCTTAACCAACTGAGCCACTCAGCCGGCCCATTCTACCTGGGAGTTTTGTAGGGATGATAAATATGTATCCCATACATTAATTATATAGCAAAGATTATTTTGTTTCTATGCCTTTGATTTTTTTTGGTTTTAGTTCTATTTTTCATCCCTCAGATCTATAGTAAAATTCCCATAGAAAACTATCAAGTGCTCTTTTACATGACCTGAGGGAAGAAGGACATTGGTTTATACCTAGGCCACAACAGCCTGGACCCTCACTTGTAGGATTAAAGCACAGCACCCAGCATGGCACCCCAGGCCATTGATGAGCTGGATCCTGCCCTGCCGATACCTACCTACTGTGTAGTCATGGGGAACCATATTTCTTTTCAAAATGCATCTTCCTTTTCCCTAACTCTGTGTCTAGGCTCTTGCTCCTCAATCTGCCCGGCATATCCAAGCCCCTCCCCACATCCCTTCTATCCTGTGAGCGTTTTCTCATCCCATTAGACCAGGTCAGTGTCCCCTTCTCTGCGAAGGCCTCTGCAGGGTCGCTGGTCAGAAGCAGAGGCGCTGTCTTCCTCCTGCGGACAGCGCTCTGCTCTTACCCTACCTGCAGGGTCTTATAATTACCCATCTATGCGCGTCTCTGTGCAGCAGTAGGCAAGCCTGGGCTGCTTAGTGGGGCCACCAGGGGGAACTCCAGAAGAATTACCACCATCCTGGACTCTCCCCCAGAGATTCTGATTCAAAAGGTCTGGGTCAGGGGGTGAGGGCACTGGAAGCCAGCGCTGAGAAACACTGGGATTAGAATGGCAGCTCTTTGCAGAGACTACGCTTATTTGTCATTTTCATGATCCCTCCCTGTTAATTGCCCAGTCCGCTGCCTGGCAATG
Source organism: Hipposideros armiger (assembly GCF_001890085.2). Lineage (NCBI taxonomy): Eukaryota > Metazoa > Chordata > Mammalia > Chiroptera > Hipposideridae > Hipposideros > Hipposideros armiger. Next base: position 123,436 of record NW_017731363.1, read on the forward strand.
AGATTTGTGTAAACCCAGAAAGTAAAGCCAGTCAAGTAGGCTCCTCTCCATATATCACGATCACCAACTTTGTTGAATGATCCACATTCTCAGCAGAGATTTCAATCCAGCGGAGGAAAACAAGTGCCCGAGCATCACCATGAGGAAAAAGGGACCAACTTTTCATGGTTTTAATTGACATAACTGACATCCAAATATGCTTTTTATAAAATAAACCTGCCAGGAAGCTGCCCAGATAATCATTTGTGTGCTACGAAGGAGGGGCAGAAGTGGGAGGAGGTGGGGTTCAGGTTTGCAGTTGGGGGTGATGTCCTCAGAGGTAACAAAGTGCTTTGGTAAGGCAGATAGAGCAGCACAAACATGAATGAATGCCACAGCCAACACCTGCTGGGTCCACCTCCCAGCTCTGTCACTTCTAGTTCTGTGATCTTGTTCAGGTTACTTCACCTCTCTGGCCTCACTTTTCCCATCTGCCAAATGGGACGATTACATTAATACCGGTAACTGGCTTCCTAGGATTAGCATGATGATCCAATAAGTTATTAAACGTAAGACCCCTAGAGCAATGTCTGGTGCACAGTAAGCTTGGTGGCTGCCATTCTTCTTATTGTTGCTGTTATCATTATCATTATTATTATTATTATTGGATGCTGAGGCTTTGCTGCAGCAGGGAGCTGATGGAGTGAATACAGACACCTAGCACAGAAGTGGATAAATGCAGTCTTATTGTTTGTCCTCTGTTCTCTATGTTTGTCCAGCATCCTTGATCTAATGTGTTAGAAGGAGCTGTGGCCTTTTATCTTTAAAGTATAAAGTATATCTTTAAAGTATAAACGATGCCTTCGAGCACCTTGTCCATTCAGCTAGAGAATGACCAACGATGGCACTCAGCTTTTCAAAGGGAAGTGTCAAGTGCATCGTTTCAGCACACTTGGCTTGGGGCCTTTGGCCCAAAACACCACAGCTTCCCTATAGTCCTGCCAGCGGCAATTGCAGTCTAAGATTTATACATACATAAATCTTCATATATAATCTCTATGAATTGTTTTTCTTAGGCAATGCTGAGAGCATAGCACATATTTCTGTTCAAGTCCTTTCCTTCAGATATTGGTTCACAGAAAATATTTTTTATGACATCTTCCTGGACCTCTTACACAACTTTATAAGAGAATTAACCCTTTGGCCACCATCTATTCTATCGAATGTAGACTATAGCCATCAACTACATGCCAGACAGAAATCATGATCCCTCTGGTTCAATCTCAGCATAAAAACCAAATTTCCAATTCACAACACTGATTTAATTCCTTAGGAAAACAAACGTATTTCATATATTGGCCTAGGAGTACCTCGGAATGTGACTATATTTGGAAACAGGGACCTTTCAAGTGGTGATTAAGTTAGAATGAGGCTACTAGACTGAGTCCTAATCCAATGTGGCTGGTGTCCTTATGAGAAGAGGAGATTAGGACACACAGAAACCAGGATGCACACATCCAGGGGGACGACCAGTGAAGAGGCAGCAAGAGGTCAGAGCACCTGCAAACCAAGGATAGAGGCCTCAGGAGAACTCTGCCAGCACCTTTATCTGGGAGTTCCAGCCTCCAGAACCATGAGGAAAATCAATTTCTGTTCTTGAAGGCACCCAACCTGTGGAATTTTGTTATGACAGCCCTAGTTAACGAATGCACACCCCTCCTCCCAATCCTGATCCCAAGGTGCAGCGCTATTCTGGTCTGCTCTTTCTCTTTCTGGATGGATGTGACCGGCAATGGGTATTTGGCGCTAACTCTTTGGGTGGCATCTGGGTGACTTAGCCTCAAGTTTGCAAAGCATCATTCACACAAACAAGTCGGGGGCTGAGCTCTTGTGTCATGCTGCCCCCTCTTCTAACTAGTCCCCTCTTTCTGTCCTCCAGAGTAGGGTAGGGTCTTCACTGTGATGACTATTAAAGCATTGGTCCAGTTTTTGTAAAATCCACTTGAGAGACCTAGGGCTGTAATTATTGGTGCTTAACTGCTTTATTTTGCTTAAGAAGACAAATTTTAGCAATGCTGGGATGTAAATCATTTTTGTGGCCACATTATGCTGACTAATGTGGCATAATCTCAAATTAATTTATTCAGAAAGACTACATTCCCAACCCAAGCATATTCAGCATGCTTGCAGTTTTCCTGTATCCAATTTGAGATCATCAAAGCATCCATTATAACTTTTCCATAATCCCTAAAGCTGAATATGCAACATATTCTTGAGAAAATTCCCTGTATATTAGCTGATGCTTGTTTTCCTTTCCTCAACCTACATGGAGAAATATTTTTAAATAATAATAATTATTATATCAACTCTTAGAATGATAGATAGCAAGTACCAAGCATTTCCATGTGTGGGGCATTTTGCTATGCACTTAATCTTGTAGTACCTCATTTGTTAATTTTAAAAATAATTTTATGAATTATTGCCATTACTATCTCCATTTTGTGGATGAGAAAATGAAAATACAGAGAGGTTATCAAAACTGTCTTACTGTAAAGTTTATGGAATAAAAGACCGACCTTATATAGTATTTTATCTCTTGTCCGTGTTACTGTCAGGTTTGAATATATTTTATTTTTAATAACAAAAAATGGTTACAAAAATCTGTATGTAGCTGGGGAACAGTGTGGTGCAATGAGCAAACACAGTCTTTGGAACCAGACAAGATTGGCTTAAAATGTTAGCTTCGCTTTTGACTAACTCTATGATCTTGGGAAAATTACTGAACTTGGCCAAGCCTCAGTTGATTCAACTATTAGTGGGGGTCATGCTACAACCCTCACAGCATTCAAGTCTTTGTGTGGATATATATTTTCACTTCTCTTGGGTAGATATAATACTTAGGAGTGGAGTTGTTGGGGTGCATGGTAGACTTACATTTAACTTTTAAGATGCTAACAAATTATTTTCCAAAATGGCAGTATCATTTTACATTCGAGAGTTCCCGATTCTTCACACTTGTTATTGTCTGTTATCTTGATTATAGCTGTTGTAGCCGCAGTAGCCAGTGTGAAGTGAGATCTCATTGTGGTTTGAATTTGCGTTTTCCTAATGACTAATGATGTTGAGCACCTTTTCATGTGTTTAGTAACCATTTGTATATCTTGTTTGGTAAAATGTCCATTCAAATCTTTCACCCATGTTTTAATTGGGTTGTTCGTCTTATTAAGTCGTAAGAGTACTTTTGTAGATTCTGGATAAAAGTGTGTTGGAATTCTTTTAGGTTAATTCTCAATTTTCCAATATCAGTGGACTGCAGTATACAGGATATCTAATAAATATTTGACAACAATGATTCTGAGGATGCTGTTCAATTCAATTTAGTTCAACAGATTTTTATTGAGTAAGGACCACGTGCTAGGCATATTCCAGGCATTGGAAATTCAGTAGAGAACATGACAGACAAAAACCTCTGCCTTCAGAGAAGTGAGGAGTAATCATTCATTGTTGCATGGCTATTGGGTGGAAAAAGCTGGAATTTGGGCCAGGTAGTGTCCTCTAAGGCTCAGGCTCTCAGCCCATACTCTGTACAGCCCAGGCACAAGTGTCGTCAAGACCCAGCAGACTCAGGAAAAGCTTTGTATCTCCCCCTTAACTGCCTAAAAGAATTTAGAAAGCAGGCCTGTACCAGGGAGAAAGCTGTTACCAGAGACAACTTTTTACATCTGAGAAACTTTCTGCACGGTAGAGCAAACTTTGTATACCACACATTTCCTCTTCTCACCTTCCTGTGAAATTCCTTCCTCTCCTTAGAATCCCCAGACCCCTGTCCGTTTCTTTAACTCAGGCTGGTATATCAGCCTCAATAGCCTGGTTGTCTTTTAAAAATTTTTTATTTAATTTTTAAAATTTAACTGTAGTTTGTATATGATCTTATATTGGTTATGTTAGTTTCCGGTGTACAATATAGTGATTCGACATTTTTATTCCTTGCAATGCGATCATGCTGCTAATTCTAGTCATCATCTGTCACCTTGCAAACTTATCATGATATTAGTGACTATATTCCCCTTCCCCTTTACACTCATTCCCATCCCCTCTCTTCTGGGAACCATCCCTTTGGTCTGTTTCTATGAGTCTCTTTTTGTTTGGCTTGTTTGTTTTGTTTTGGTTTGGTTTCAGATTCCACATGTAAATGAAACCAGATGGTATTTGTTTTTCTCTGCCTGACTTATTTCACTTAGCATAATGCCCTCTAGATCTATCCATGTTGTTGCAAATGGCAAGATTTCATTCTTTTTTATTTCTGCATAATATTCCATTGTGTGGGTATACTCCTATATCTACAACACACCTTCTTTATGCATTCATTTATCAATGAACACCTAGGTTGCTTCCATATCTTGGCTATGGTAAGTAGTGCTGCAATGAACATAGGGGTGCATATATCTTTTTGAGTTAGTGTTCTCATTTTCTTTGGAATTCCAGAAGTGGAATTACTGCGTTGTATAATATATCTATTTTTAGTTTTTTGAGGAATAGCCATACTCTTTCCATAGGGGTTGCACCAGTTTACAGTCTCAATAACAGTGCACAAGACTTTCTTTTTCTCTACGTCCTCACCAGCACATGTTATTTGTTGACTTTTTGATAGCAGCCATTCTGACAGGTGTGAGGTGATATCTAATTGTGGGTTTGATTTGCATTTTCCTGATGATTAGTGATGTTGAGCATCTTTTCATTTGTCTGGTGGCCATCTGTATGTCCTCTTTGGAGAAATGCCTTCATGTCTTCTGCCCAGTTTTCAATCAGATTGTTTATAATTTGTTATTGAGTTGTACGAGTTTTTTAATATATTTTGGGTATCAACCCCTCTCAAATCTTTGTATGTACATATGTGCATACAAAATTTGTTTTTCTCCTGTTAATGGGGGAGGGCTCAGCCAATAACCTAGAAGGGTGTGGGAAATTATTTTTCCTCCTCTATAACACGCAACCCTATATTTTCCTCCGAAGGCTTAACCTCCACCAGAAACTTACTTTCTGTGTCATAGTTCAGGTCTGTCTCTCTCTGACGCAACACTCTCCTTTTCCCTTTTACCATATTGTCAGCCTAATAAATTCCTACTCAGAAGTTTTGGGGACTAATCTCAGCAGATTTATTCCATATCCTTAGGAAATGGAATAAGAGATTTTATTCCATATCCTTAGGAAATGGAATAAGAGATTTTATTCCATATCCTGAGGAAACAGGTTACTGAAACCTCAATGGAGTAAGTTCTTCATCTTAATGTCAAAAGAGTTTCCTCTCAAGATGGCATAGAGGTCAGGAAACCTTTGATTACATCTCCCCAGACGGCCCTTCGATTAGCAGTAGCCTTGGTAGGCATCTCCGGCGATGGTGGCTCCCTGCATCCCGGGTCACAGCAGCTTTCAGGAACATCTCCTCCTGGTGGGGGCAGCTTTTTCAGCAGCAGCTCCCAATTGCTTCTGTTGGCCAGTGTGTGGAGTTCTACCCTCCAAGGCCATTTCCGGCAACTCCAGTTATCTCCACAGAAAGTTCCCTCTTGCACCTTCTGCTCTTTCAAAATGTGCTTTACATAGATCTGTTTTTCGGATGAGAGCTGGCTGTCACATCCCAGGTAGCCACAGCTGGCGCTGCTCCCTCTGGGTGTGCTGTGTGTGACCTTTCTGCTTTTTTTTCCTGTTAAAGGCCTCCTGGGAAAGTAGAGACAGGCAGGCAGGCAGCATCCTCAATGAGGCGAGGGCACAGAATTTGATGTCAGGAAGACCGGTAATCCAAAACAGGCTCTGCCTTTTTCTAATTGCATGACCTTGGGCAAGTGACTTAATCTTTGTAGTCCTCAGTTTCCTCCTGTATAAAATCGGGGAATAAATTTTCCTGTCTCATTGGGTTATTTTGAAGATTAAATGAAAAGCACTTTGTGTCTGACACTTTACAAGAACTCAGTAAATCCTAGCTATTATGATTTTATTAGATGCTGAATAAATACTGCTTGAATAACTGAAAACGGAAGAGACTTGCAAACAGCACTAAATTCTTCTTCACATTGGATTCAAGGACATCCTGAAAAATTGGCAAAGGGAACAACTGCTTGTTATGTCCACGACACTGCCATGTCTTGATTGGATAATGGGGGGTGCTCTTCCTCCCTCCTTCATTGGAGGGACCCCTCAGCTTTCAAGTCTAGCTGAAACATCAAATCACGTGTGAAATATGCCCACAGCTTTCCCATGTGTATACTTCTAATACTATTCTTCCTGTATTGCATTATAACAATTGTTTGTCTGTCTTCTTTATCAGACTGAGAATGCTTGAAAGACAGGATTTTGCCTTATTTATCTAAACATTTCAACAGGGACTCAATATAGAAAGTTACCTATATTGTATAGTTTGTTTTTTGGTGTGTATTACATCTTCAAACTCCTGTATTTTACATTTATAGCACATCTAAATTTGAATTAACCATTTCAAGTGTGTAATAGTTACACATAGCTAATAGATACTGGATTGAATAGCCCAGTCCTAAAGCCTCCATCTTCTATATTTTAACAGCCCTTTGTACATATCTCAATGATAGCACTTAAAATAGATACTATCAGAAATTATCTGTTCATGTGTCTGTTTTCCATGAGCATGAGGATTTTGTCTTATTTGTCTCTGCATCCTGATTCCATGACATAGTGCTTACCATATAGTAAGTTCTCAATAAATAATTATCAAGTAGAATATTATACTTGCCATTTATTGAGCAACTACTAAGTGCTGGGGACTTTGTTCATGGTATTTCACTTAATAATGAGAAAACCTTAAGTGGTCTGTAGTCATCCCCAGTTTCCAGATAACACAATGGAGGCTCAGGCTCAGAAAGTTGAAGTAACTTCTCTGTAGTTATAAAGTTATAAGTAGCACAGCTGGGATTGAACCCTTCTGACTCTGAAATTGAAATATGACTCTCATCAATGTGTGTGGGTGTGGGTGTTACCCCAGCTTCATTTCTAATTGGATGACCTTCAGTATAACAATGAACCCATTGAGCCTCAGGTTCCTATTTGTAAAATGAAGGAATTGCAGTAGCTAATATCTAGGGTCTCTTTTAGTTTATAACTTATGACATGTAATTGAGTCAATTTTTCTCCACACCTAAGTTGTTTTCCAGAATATAAAATATATCCTAAATTAGGCATACGTATGTCACTTGGTTACCTCCAAAGAGTGCCTATCGATTCACCCGATTTCATTGTAAGAAGTATGGATAAAAATTAAATTTTGATAAACAGGTTCTTTTCTATCCTGCATGAAAACATTTAAAGGTTGTCTTACTGGCATTCTTACTTAATCCTAATGCTTTAACACTGGTTTACCCACTTATTTTGAAGACCTTTAATGAACTTTGTGAGGCTATGCCTAATTTTAACAAAGAAAACATTCATTTTTCCCTGAATATTCTCTTCCTAAGCCTCACAATCTTCACTTCACTAGATAACATTTATAAACCAAGTTCAGTGGCAGTAAAAGAAGCCTATACATTTTCACCACAATAAATGTAATTAAAAAAAGAAAATCAACTGGGAATGACTTCTATATTAATTTCCTCATTGGACTAGGGCATCTCAAAATCCTCTAGAGCTTTAACTTCATACGAGTTTTTCCTACAGATTGTGTAATAATGGCTTCGCATTATGACTATGAAAGTGGAACTCATAGTCAGTTAATGATGGGGAATGTAATTCTAGAGCAAGTGCTGGCAAACAGCCTGCGGGTAAGATCCAACCTGCTGCTGAGTGTTTGTCAATAAAGTTTTATTGGCGCACAGCCTTGCCCAACTCTTTATGTATTGTCTGTGGCTATTTTGGAGCTACATAGGGCTAGTAAAGCTAAAACTATTTATTATCTAGTCCTTTACAGAGAGTTGGTTGACCTCTGTTTAGAGAATACGGATTTGGTCTGGCAAATATCTGGGAAAACAGCCTCCACCATGAGAAACGTCAAGATTCTGAACTACAATAATGTATTTCTTGGGGGAAGTTCACAAAAACCTAGCTAGAATCCAAGCCTGGCAAAAATTTGAGAAGAAGAAAGAGAAAGTCATCTTTGGACATACATTGCTGGATGGGAAAGTTATTTCATGCTAGTTGAGATGCAGATGGGAAACAAATGCTTAACTTGTTAGGAGGGTTCGATTCTAGAATTTTCTTCATATCATTTCTGTGGCCATAGGTAAGGAAAATAATTTTATTTGCCTCCTTGTCTTCAATTATAATATATGACTGATGATAGTAGATACATCTGGGGCTGTATGATTCTTAAGTGAATTAATTCACAGAAAGGACTTAGAACAGAGCCTGGCACTCAAAAAAACATTAGCTATTTTAGGGAGCTGTTCCAAAGGAAGCAAAACATACCAGGAAAATACTTTCCCTCCAAAGTTACTCTAGAGTTCAGCTTAGAAGATGAACTAAAGCAGTCTCCACCAAGACTATGTTTATTTTCCTTACTATGTGGAATCCTATGGTGACATCACACAAGAAAACATTTACATGAGAGAAAATGAATTATGTTTGGCAGGGACTCTATTTGTTTGTTACTAAGACATGTTCTGATGATGCTCTAGGTGCCATAGCCAGAGGGAAGTAATGTACAAACTGGAGAAAATCAGCAAATTTTAATGTTATTTTCTGAACACGACATATTAGGGAGCATATGTTGTTTGACAGATACCAAGTCTTTGGGACTCCAAGAGAGGTACCCGTCATCCTGAAGAATGAAAGGAAACTACAAAATGGGGAAAATTGCTACCTACTCTATGTGTCACCAGCGCTAGTTATCACTTTGGCATGAAGGGAATTGTAGCTGCTGTTAGCGCCCCACCCACATCCCCTCAGCACTAATGTATGTATATGACAGCTTGACTTTCTTTTTATTTAAAAAAATTTAATACATTTTGATAACATTTGACACTACTTGGTAGCTTCCTATTTGCTTTGAGGAAACATTATTCAACAGTGTGAGAGTTATATAATATTAACCACCACCACCAACACCCCATCCCTGACACACACACACACACACACACACACACACACACACTTTCATCGTCAGATACAAAGTTACAGGCACATAATAAAAATTGTCTTGTTCCATTTTCATTAACCAAGAAACATACTTTCCCACTGAAGTCTATCAGTATAGAACTTAAACCTAACTGCCAGCACTTGATATTTCAAGGATCTCTCTGGCCACCAAACTCCTTCTGTTCACCTGCATACAGCAGTCCAGATGTGTTAGAGAATGAACACCCTCTGGGTGCTGCTCTCAACCAATATCTAATGGGAACTGGTGGACTGATAACCCAGCCGTTTGCATGTGACATTTCTGAGGTGTGTGTTTGACACCGGTCACCAGAGTGCCCCGGTGGGATTAAGCTCTGGTTTCCCCAAATAGTCACTTGCTTCACTATAATCCCTTTCTTGGCTTTCTTCTCTGTCCCATCTCACTTCCTGTCCCCTTCAAATGTTCCCCAAGATGACCTCTGAAAGACAATTCATTTGAGCCCTTATCTCAGAGTCAGCTTCTGGGGAAACCCATGTGAAGACAAGGTACGATTCTGTTGTACAGTTTTTAACTGTATCTTATTGGTGCATTTCCCTTTATTATTTACGGAACTCATAAGCACATAATTGAATAGGCTAACTATATAACGACCAACCATTTTTACCACAAAACAATTGATTTCCATACAATAATCATTGGATACATTTTCACACACAAGATATGTGGAAGTGAAGGCCCAGGATGGTGGATATAAAATTTAGGCTCACTTAGGAAAAGACTTTCAAAGATCTGAAACTTTTTCTTAAGTTCAGAAAGTGAATCATCAGCCTGTTGATGTGTGCACAGAAATATATTTGCTCAGGTGTCCAAACCTACTTACTTTCTACAAAATTTCTCTACACTTTCTATGTTGGTATTGTCAGCTCATTTCCATTTTTGGAAACAAAACAAAAACAACTAGGCTTATTGGGGGATCACTTTGTAAATTATACAAATGTCTAACTATTATGCTGTGCACCTGAAACTAATATAAAATAATATTAAATGTCAACTGTAGTTGAAAAAAAAATTAATACTACAAGTCAAAAAAAAGAAAGAAAAATGGAAAAAAAAGTACACCATTAAAAATTATGGGCAGACATGCAAGCCCATACATAAAAAGATGCTAGAATGATAAAAAAACAAAACCAAAAAACAACCCACATATTTATAGCTGTAGAAAGGATATTCAGCACAGTTTTCAACTCTTAGTCTATTGATAGCAATAGTTTACAGCTGGGCTTCCGGGGATCAATATAAACTTTGGGATTGCCTGCAAAATGGGACCATGCACATTTTTCTGAAGAAAGCTTCCAAAGCTTGCATTAGATTCTTAAGGGTGTCTATGAACCAAAATACACGGGAGCAGGCAATGCATTAAAGATACCAGAACTGATTGGCAAGGGCCTTTAGATGTATGTATCTTCAAGGAAATCTTTGATGATATTAAAGCATAAAAAATTAGAGATTCTGGTTCTGATTATGGCAGAATTATCATGATCAGATTTACCTTTTCATTATAAACAACGATCACTGGACAAAATGTATGAAGAAACTGGTTTAAGGCAGTAGACAAAACAGGGTTTTGATCTTTGAGAGGAGATACATGAGGTAAGCTCCATATCTGCCCTGCTTTCTGCTTCAGTGAACTTCCCAAACTATAGCACAGGGAAGTAACTCAAACAGAGAACAGCAGTCTTGCAGGGCTCAGAAAGCAGATCAGATTCCTGGGTTGCTAACATAGCTGGAATTTACTGGAGGGAGGGACCTGAACAAAACAAGAGTTTCAGAAATCTATATAGGGTGCCCCTTAAATCTTGGTCAAATACAAGCTTTACAGGCATAGAACAAGACTCTGCAAGGCTTAGCAGAGAACAGCCGTTGGGAATGTGGGAGATGAAAGAGTCATAAGAGGTCCAATTGGCCAAAATAAAGAGATGTCACTTAATACCTTGATCGTTGAGATGAGACCCTAGAAAGACCATGCCTGGGGATAGAGTACTCTAGTCCTAGCAGAAGGATTACTATGGACACACCCTAAGCAAATCTAAAACCAAGCTTCAACAGGTTCAAGTTAATCCAGCAGAGATTAGCAGCCCACCAAAATAAAATCCAACACTCTTTATAGGAAGACACAGAAATCCAGAGTTTCAAAAACACAGCACACATGATGCCAATTATACTTTTAAAAGAGTTATGGTACATGTGAATAAACAGTGAGATGGGCAACATAACCAGGAGGAAAATCCAGAGATCACATAGATGTTGGAATTAGTGGGCAAGGATCATAAGTGATCTATTACAAATAAGGAAGAAATGGACACAGTGAGAGAACATGTGGGAAATCTCAGCAGAAAAATATCAAACTATAAGAAAGAGCTAAATAGAAAATGTAGAATTAAAATGTAAAGCATCTGAAATGAAGAATTTACTGGAGGGGTTTAACTGCAGAAGAAGAAAATCAATGCTCTTGAAAACAGGTCAATAGAAATTATTCAGAGTAAAGCATCAAGAAAGAAGTAAGACCAACAAATAAAATACCTCTTGTGCAGATACTGACCTGTGTAACAATACCAGGAAATATAACAATATGTAGTTTTCTTTTGTTTTTGTTTTAGAAATTTTATTGGGGAACAGTGTGTTTTTCAGCTCCAAGTCAAGTAGTTGTTTCAATCTAGTTGTGGAGAGTGCAGCTCCGCAGCCCATGTGGGGATTGAACTGGCAACCTTGGTGTTATGAGCCTGCGCTCTAACCACCTGAGCTAACCTGCCGCCCTGCACAATATGTAGTTTTAATTAAAAAAAAAAGAGAGAGTGATTGGGGCAGAAAAAATATTTCAAGAAATAATTGTCCCTAGAATTTCAAACTTGTTGAAAAATATTAACTCTCAGATCCAAGGAGGTAAAAAAAAAATCTCAAGAAGGATAAACAATGGAAACCATATCCAGGCAGATTTTAATCAAATTTATGAAAACCAAAGATAAGGAACAAATTTGAAAATCAGCCAGCGATAAAAGACACATTACACACATGGGAACAATAATAAAAGTAATGACTGATACTTATCAGAAACAATGCAAGCCAGAAATAATTGAATGACATTATAAAGTCGAAAAACAAAACTTTCTAATGAGAATTGAATACCCAGACACTTTACTTCAGAAAAAAAAGACATTTTCAGATAAACAAAAGCTATAAGAATTCATGATAGTAGACCTGCATTATAAAGATTCTTCAAGATGAAGGGAACTTTAAGTACAGATGAAAGTTTGAATCTACCTAAAGTAATGAAGAGTGCCAGAAATGATAAATATGTTAGTAAATATGAAAGACGCTTAACAATCAATTTCTTAATGTATTTAAAAGGTTACTGATTATTTAAGGCAAATAAAATAATAGATATTTCATGAATTGGAAGTCAATGTTGTTAAGATTTTAATTCTCCCCAAATTATTCTATGCAATCCCAATAAAAATCTTAGCAGGTTTCTAACTGCCAAGGTAAAAATTGCCAAGCTTACTGTAAAATATGTATGCATATGTAAAAAGATCTAGATTAGCTGAAATGATCTTTAAAAAGAAAACAAATTTGGAGTATTCACATTCCTTGATTTTAAGAAATATTATAAATTAACAGTAATCAAAAGAGTGTGGCATTGGCATAAAAATAGACAAATCAATGGATCAGAATAGAGAGTTCATGAACGGACCCACACATTATGGTCAACTGTTGACAAAGGTGTTAGCTATTTCAAAGGGGGAAATAATAGTCTTTTCAACAAATGGTGTTGGAACAACTGGTTATCCATATGAGAAGAAATGAAATTTGACCACTATATCATATTACACACAAAATTAATTCCAGGCAGATCATAGACCCAAACATAGAAGTTAAAGCAGTAGAGCTTCTAGAAAGAAACAACAGAAAAATATATTTGTGACGTTTGGCTAGGCAAAGAGTTCTCAGACAGGACCCAGGAAGTACTAACCATTAAAAATTTTGATAAATCGAACTTCATCAAAGCTAAAAACTTCTGCTTACTAAAAGAAATGAATTATTTAGTGAGTGAATAGGTAAGCCACCGACTGGGAAAACATATTTACAAAACATATATCGGGTAAAAAACTAACATCCAAGATCTATAAAGGGGTCTTATAACTAAAATATTTTAAAAAGTAATAAAAATGGGCTAAAGATTTAAACAGACAATTCACAAAAAGATATACAATTGGCCAATAAGCGCATGGAAACTTGATCGCCATCTTTAGTTGTCAGGATAATACAGATGACATCCATGTTAAGATACTACACGTTCACATCTGAAGAGGGTGTTGAGCTACTGGAACTTGCATATATTAATAGTTTTTGTGGGAACATAAAATGATACTTTACAAAACTGCTTTGTAGTTTTCTTATAAAGTACAACATACACCTATCCTATGACCCAGCAATTCCACTCGTAGGTATCTACTCAAAAGAAACGAAAATGGGTTCACAAAATGACTTGTTCAAAGAATGTTGATAGCAGCTTTATTCATTATAGCCTTAAACTGGAAACAACCAAATGTTCATTGACAAGCTAATGGATAAAACAAAAATTATGTTATATTTGTACAACAGACTACTAATAAGGAGGAATAAATCACTGATAAACCCAACATGGATGAATATTAAAAGCACCAAGTGTAACAGATTCCGACACAAAGGAAGCCATATTGTGTCGTTCCATTCATATCATGAAGTTCCAGATTAGGCCTAAATAACCTATGACTATTACTCACAACAGAGGTTGCTTGCGGGGGCCTGTGCTTGATTGACTGAAGGAGCACAAGGGAATATTCTGATGTCATGCTAATGTTCTGCATCTTGACGGTGTTTGGTTTACACAGCTGTATGCATTTATCAAAACTCATCAAACTACAGTCCTAAAATCTGTGCATTTCACTGTATGTAAGTTATACCTCAATTAAAAAAAATTAAAGCTAAGCACATTTCTAGTTTAATTGCCTACTTCCTCTGGAGATAGTTTCTTTTGGTCCTGTAACAAAGGCATCCACGGGGAACCCCTCGTCTCTGTTTTGTGCAATGCAGTGTGCTAAGCGCAGGTCGACTATGAAGATAAAGGAGACAGTCTTTGTTCTCGAGTTGCTTATATCCTTGATACCTGGGAAGGGGCGAGTTGAGCAGATATTGTGGAAGGAAAGGAAAAATAATGCAGCAATATTTCCCTGACAGCTGTGAGTCTAGGCACCGCTACAGCCTCAAATCTGCTTGGCCATAGACAGTATTAATTAGGTTTAGCTCTTTGGCTTAGCACTGAAAGGGCCGTGGTGATTAACGGGACTAATTAGGCCAGCCCCAAGGGCAATATCTGCATGTAAATATAATAAGATTATTCTTTATGCCTCTCTAGAATGTCATCTTATATTACTATAGTGAACTGTTTGGGGCACTTAACCTAATCACTTGTCTAGACTTGTCTTCAAGATACAGGCTTTTTAGATATTACTGTTATTCTTACCAAAAGCAGCAAAATCAGATTCAGTCTAGGTGGAGGCAAAGGCAAAAGGGAAATGTTCCCACAATCTGGTCTCAAAAGAACCCGGGGAACATGTCACATGTATCACTGTTATGAATCCAAAGCCTGTCAGGAAAATCCACATAGCAATGCCTTTCAATTTCCGCTATTCCAAAACCTTCTGCCATTGTTTTAAAAATATTATTAAACCAAGCCTCTATATTTCTGCAATGGAAATGGTTTTCAACAAACTTTCAGATACCATCAATAATTAAACATTACCAAAATTCCATGCAGTAAAAGCTATACATCCTACCCTGAGGTTTCTATTGCTCCGCTCTCGGGAAGTTGAGCAATTACTATAGGGTAAACAAGATTCTGACTACTAACCAGGTCAAGAAAATAGAACTTTGCCAGGTACCCTCTGAAATCCATCCTCAATAATCTCTTTCCCTTTAAAAGCAACTATTATCCTTACTTTTTATAGTAGTCACTTCCTTGCATTTCTTTATTATCCAAGTGGCCATGTCTATAAACTATAGCTTAATCTTGCCCATTAAGAAATTGATATGTTTTTAAAGTCTCTTTTATTATACAGGTCCTTTCAATGCCTTTCTTTTTCTACAATTTATCTCTTTTATCATTCAGAATTTCTCACATTCTGGGTTTTGGCATACTTGTGGGTACAGGTCAATATGTTTCTCTGTTAATTACATTTCCTACAAACTGGTTCCATAAGTTTGATCAGACTGAATCCTTTGACAAAACCAAAGGGTACAGTGTATTCTTTCTTCAGGAGACACATGGTGTTCTGTGCTTTCATTATATTAGCAGCTATTGTTTCTCAATGGCTAGATCCATTAACTTCAATGGGGTTGCAAAATGGTGCTATTCTAATTTGCTCTTTATTAATTTGAACACTTTTACAAAGAGATACTTATCATCTATTCTTTGGTTACCCAGGGTACAGTTCATATAGGAAAGATAAGATAAACTCTTGATTCTTTTCCTTCATTTACATGATTTCAAAGGAATGAATTGGCTCACTATCATACTCATAATTCAACAGATTAGATTTTTAAAAATATGATTGATTATATGGTCATGGATTTAAAGATATTTGATGGGTTTCAATTAGCTGCAATTATTATTCTTTTGAAACTCAAATTGTCCCATATTTGGCCTTGACAGCTTCCTCAAGTTGGCCACTGAGTCCTTTTGACTTGACCCTTGTAGTCACTGATAGCTGCCTCAGGCTCTATCTGGTATAATAAAGTATTCCTGAATCATCCTGAACATTTCAGGTCCCAGACCTAGAATCACCCACTTCTGCAAGCAGCTCTGGTTTCTATGAATGGGAAATGATATTTCAGGAACACAATGGGGAGCCATTGTTATTGAGTTGGTTATTGTTTCTAAGCCTCTTCAGTGGATAGAGCTATACTAGGAAGTACCTGTATCCATGCAGTTTTTTTTAAAGATAAAATAATTTATCAGGTCTTACTGATACTCTCATTTCAAGTTCAGGAATACAGTTTTTTCTTTTTGCTTAACCTGTCCTATATTACATTTTGTCTCCTTCATTCTACACAGAGAAACTTGGTTCTCAAGGACCCAGGAAGTTATAGAATAGATTGTCCCATAAATGTTTTTCTTTACCCCACGTTTTATACACAAAAGTCTCAGAATGACAATACTAATACTCAACCATCAACATAATTGACACAAACTATGAAACAATTTGCACTTGATTTCCCCTTTGCCCCCTCCCCATTTTTCATAGTTGAGCTCTATGCATATTACCTGAGCATAGACATGTTACCCACAATACTCTCTCCCTTCTAAACCTCACATAGTTTTCATTGTACAAGTGATTATATACCTGAGGCTCACCAGCGGTCCTTATGTCTACATCTTTCTACATATTTTGATTATCTGAAGTTTATTGTTTAGAGATTTCTCAGGCAGGCTCATGGGGACATTATTCCCTGTTCTTGCATGTTGATAACAGCTTTTGCCTTTGATAATGGAAAGTCAATTTTGCTGGATATAAACTCCATGCCTCACACCTTTCCTTGAGAATCTTAAATATCTCACAATTTTCTTTTGGCTTAAAAGCATTGATGTTGAATATATGATAATAAGCCATTTTTTTCATGATAATTCACAGGTTCTCTTAGCTTACATGACCAAATGATTTAAAATTTTTTTTATTTAAAGCCTTGTAATGTTATTAAAATGTCTTGGTGTTGGTCGTTTTGAGTCAGTATTCTCAGGTTACTGGTGTGCTCTTTCAGTACGTAGTTTCAAAACTTAAAAAAAAACATTGTAGTAAAGTTTTATTAAATAATAATTTGTAGTATTGACTCTGTTTTTGTTTAGTTTTATTTCTTCAGGAATTCTTACTATCCATATGTTAAGTTTTCTTTGCATAGCTTCAATACTTGACACTTTTGCTCAAATCAATCCTCTTTATCCTTCATTCATTTTATAAAAAAATGTTCTTCCTGTTTACCTTCTATTTCATGTAAGGTACTGTATGTTGCACTTATTCTCGATTTCCTTCTGGTTTAGCCTTTATATTTGAAATAAATTTTATTTTATTTTAAAATTCCTCATTGAAGTGTAATTTTACCTCTGTGTTCTTCTAATTGTAGTATTTTCCATGTGTTTTATCTTCATGCCTTTTATGCCATTCTGAATTAGAAGGTTTTGACCTGTTCCATGGACATGTTTTTCTGGCATTTTCTGTAGGGATATTGTTCTGCTCCTTATTCTCTTTAAAAAAAAATTAAATGGCATTCATTATTTTTTATGGCATTTGGCTTTGATAATTTTTGGTTGCTTATCTTTATGTGAAATTAATTGTCATGAACTTTTTAGGAGACGGTGGGGCTCAGTATAGCATTTCTATTAATAACTTCCCAGAGCTCTCTTGTGTATTGGTTTTGCAAAGTGTTCAAGACACATGGAAGTCGCTTTCTGTGATTTCTTGGTTCTGTTCCTCTTCCCCCTTTTATCTGGACCCTGTATTTCCTGAATCTCTGTTGCCCCATCCTGCTCAGTGTTGATTTCATTCCTAGTAATTTTTTCTAAATTGTGGGACCTTGTCCTGGAAAAGAACCCTGGCGTGTCAATTTTGAGAGTCCATAGGGTCTTAGCTGCTCAGCCCCTTGGTGTTCTTACATTGTCCTCATTTCTTATTGGAGTAGGCAACCCCCTGTGTTCCAACTGATGTTTTCAGCTCCATCTGCTCCCCTTTCAGGGGAACACCTTGGCTAGTTTGGCATTCTTTGGTCCTGCAGTCACCAATGCTTCTTCCTGCTTTCTCCCACAAGCTGGTATGAGGCAGGTCTCAGAGTATGGTGATGTTTCCCCACCTGCTTGTCCTTTTTGATTCTTGGGGATACCTTATCAGCTAGTTTATTTGAAAACACTGTCTATGAGTTTTTTATTTTTCTAATTATTCTGTCATTTTATATGAGAATTTGAAAAGATTTAGAAATGATGTCACTGCCATGATTGCCATCTTCCCAGCTTTTTCTATCTTTCAAACATTAATGTTTAAAACTTTCTCTTGAAGAGTGAAAATGCTTTCTGTTTTAAAAAAATGCTACCAGCAAATATTTTCCTGGTGTCAGATAATAAGGCAACTTTACTTTTAGACCAACAGTTACGTCTAGAGTTGATTATACGTATAGTTGAATTTCTGTCATTTTATTTAACCCACCATATGTGGAAAAGTGCAAGCTATGTTATGTGATGGCTAGATACCAATTACAGACCCATTGGGTCTGTAATTTAACAGTAAGACCCAAGTGATGCCTCCACAGGGAGCAGTTAGGGGTTATGCTCAGTGGGTAAGTACTGGTGATTGTGAGGCTGTGGCGGGGGGCATGTGCTCCCTTCCCGTGCATGCTTGAGTACTGAGGATTCTCATTGAGACTGATTCCATCCACGAAATTTGGATGACAATTTACTGAGGCCTTGGGAAGGGGATTTCAATAGTTTTGGGGCATCCAGCCGAGTGGTTCTCAGGGTTATAAAAATTGTCTCTCAGGCAATATTGTCTCTCTCAGCAGGGAGAAATATCACTGAATTAACAGAAAAAGTATGTCCTCAGGCTCCTCTAGGTGTGCTATGCAGTTTCTTACTGTGCTTTGGCTTCTGGGTCTGTATGAATACACCAATATATTGTATTCATCTCTCTTGCTTTTAAAATTTAAATAACACATGATTTTATTCATTTATTGAGAAAAATAGGCAGGGAGGCATTAAGAGGTAACTCATTTCCCTTTTATTTCTTGTTTATTCTGAAGGTGTGTTGAAAGGACATTAGTTACTTGAAGGTTGCCAAATGGCTGGGCAAATTTACAAAATTCCATGCAGAATGCTTAAGACATTCAAATCTAAACATGCACACTTTTAGATTTTGCCCTTGCATTCAGAGTCCTATGAGAAAACAAAACTAAAAGCCCATCTGTGACTTTAGGTAAGTCATCTGATGTCTTTGGGTTCATTTTTCTTTGTTTATTGGTGAGCTAGATTCGGATATATATAATTTTTAGCTGAGCCATCCTGCCACCTGTCGGCAGCTTAGTGGCAGCTCAGCTCGGGCTGGGAATCAAACCACTGTTCCTCAGAGCTCAAACTCTTGAGTGAGCTCTTAACCAACTGAGCCACTCGGCCGGCCCCTAGATTTGGATGTTTTCAAAGTTCCCTCTCTTCTACTTGTAATCACCAAAGATCTTCTTAAAATCTATTAAAAAGAAACAATCATAATGTCATTGAATTTCACATTAAGTCTTTAGACCATATGCCATTTTGAAGTCTTCAACAAATGTCTGAGCTTTGGAGGTATAAATAGAGTCTGGATAGTTGCAGAGAGTTCCATCCTGGTTTAAAATATTTGAACTACAAAATTCAACCCTACTTGTATTTTCTTTAGAGGATCCTTGAAAAGCTTGTACTCATCTTTCATCTCCTTAAATTTATTGATGCTGTTCTTTGTTAAACAGAATTTAAAAATTTTGCAGTAGTCAAATGAATAAAAAATTTTGCATTATGCTGGGTTGTCGGAAAAGTCATGACCTATTTTTTCTGTTTTTCGTTGTAAAAATGCGTCATGACTTTTCTGACAAGCCAATAGTTTGTGCTGTGTTTTAAGAAGCTCTTCCCCCTACTACAATACAAAGATATTCTCCTCCATTATCTTTTATCATATGAGTTTTCATTTTTCACACTTGCATATTTCATTAAGCTCAAGCTCCCATTTGTATTTGATGCATAGTAGAAATACAGCATTATATTTCTCCGTATAATGAGCCAGTTTTCCCTGAGGCCATATAAAAAGTAGTCCTGTCCTCCATTAATTTTGGTGCACTTCCAGATATTAAGGTTTCACACACTTATGGGTCTATTTCTTGAGTTTCTATTTGGTTCCATTGGTCTATCTGATATATATATATATATATATATATATATATATATATATATATATATATATATTTGCCAATGTCTTACTGTATTTATTACTATGGGATTTATGGATATCTTAAATCTTGGTCTAAGTCCTCTTCTTTGATCTTCTTTTTCAAAGTTGAATAACTATTTGTGCATATTTATTCTTACATATAAATTTCAAAATAATTTAACAAGCTCCTAAAAAATCCAGCTGTAGTTTAGAATAAAATTATATTGAGTTTACAGATTAATTTGGGAAGAATTGACTTCTGCACAATATTAAGATGACTTAGCCCAAAACATGAAATATCTCTTTATAAATGCAGCTCTTTTATGTTATGCAATATAGTTCAGTAATTTCTCCACTGAGGTATTGTGTATTCGTTTTATACATTTTATGGCCATTACAAATGACATATTATTTTTATATTTTCTATTTAGTTATTGCTGTTATAGGAAAATACTGATTTTTCTAAGTTGATCTTTAATTAGTGGTCTTGCTGAGACCTCATTATTTTCTGGCTTTATTCAGGTATGGTTGACAAACAAAAATTGTATATATTTAACATGTTCAATGTGGTGCAATGTGTAATAATTATCACAATCAAGTTAGTTTTTATGTCCATCACCTCACATAGTTCCCTTTTTTTTGTGGTGAGAACACTTAAGATCTATTCCCTTAGCAAATTTCAAGTATACATTATTATTAACTATAGTTACCATGCTGTACATTATCTCTAGAACTTATTCATCTTATAACTGAAAGTTTGTACCCTAACATCTCTCTATTTCCCCCACCCACAAACCCTGGTAACCATATAAGTGATATCATGCAATATTTATAGTCTGTGTCTGGTTTATTTCACCTAGCAAAATGTCCTCCAAGTTCATCCATGTTGTCACAAATGGCAAGATTTCCTTGTTTTTCTAAAGCTGAATAATATTCCATTGTGTATGTATGTACATATACACACATACATACATACCACACTTTTTTTTTTCTGAGCCATCCTGCCATCTGTTGGCAGCTCATCTTGGGCCGTGAATCGAACCGGTGACCCTGTTGCTCAGAGTTCACGCTCTTGAGCGAGCTCTTAACCAACTGAGCCACTCAGCCGGCCTCATACCACACTTTCTTTACCCATTCATTTGTTGACAGACACTTAGGTTGTCTATATATCTTGGCTATTGTGAATAATGCTGCAATTGAACATGGGAGTTCAGATATCTCTTCGAGACAGTGATTTCATTTCTTTTGGAAGTGAGATTGTTGGATCATATGATAGTACTGTTTTTAGTTTTTTGAGGAACCTCCATATTGTTTTCCATGGTGGCTGCACCAATGTACATTCCCACCAAACAGTGAACAAGGGTTCCCTTTACATCCTTGCCAACACTTGTTACCTGTTTTCTTTTTTATAATAGTCATTCTAACAGGTATGAGGTGGTATCTCATTGTGGTTTTGATTTGCATTTCACGATGATTAATGATGTTGAGCACCTTTTCATGTACCTGTTGGCCACTTGTATGTCTTCTTTGGAGAAATTATTGGGTTGTCAGAAAAGTCATGACATGTTTTTTCTGTGTTTTTCATTGCAAAAATGAGTCATGACTTTTCCAACAACTCAATAGGAGGGTTGATTTATTTCTGATTTATCTTGACTCATAGGGTGCTGTCCTCTGTTGAAACCTGTGGTGTTCATCAGAATCTCCCTTTTTTTGGCAGGCCTTGAACTCTAATTTTAGTCTACCTAATACCCAAGGGTCTTTTAATATCTCTGCTCAGTTTCACAGCCTTTCAGCCACTACTTTCTGAATTGGGAGCTGGCCTGAGTAGAAATGAAGCCCCAAATGCCATGCTCATTTCTCTTGAGTTTTTTTTTTCTCTCTTGGCTGTTGGACTTTTCATTCTTCACTTCCTTTGTAGCTCTCAATGACTTGAAGAAGACATTTAAATACCTGTCCAATATTTTACTGTAGATGTCCTCAGTGGGATGGTAGGCCCCAAACAACATAGTCTGTTACTGCTTGAAACAGAACTGGACAAACCACTTTCATGAACCCATATGCTGCTACTCCACCAGGTGACTCTTCTTGCTGAGAATTCATTAGTAAACCCTTAGGACCAGCACAAGAACGAGGCAATCTCCTCCAGGCCTGGGGCTTGCAGGACATGGGGGTGGAGGAGGGCCTATTAAGGATAGCAGAGTCACCTGCACCTGTTTTACTTAAATTCTCTTTTTAACCCTCCGTCGGGCGCAACTGATCTCACAGATTCATTGCACACAAAGATGCTGCTATGAAATACATTTTTACTAAGTCACAAACATGACTGGTGATAGATTACAGTAGAGGGGGAAGATACGGAAGCAATGAGTCACGATACTTAAGTTAACTGAAAATTTGTGTGCAATGAATCAGTGAGATCAGTGCGTGACAGAGGGTTAAATCTGAAATAATTTCAGATTTGCAGAAAAGCTGCAAAGATGGTACAAAGCGTTCTCATATATCCTTCATCCAGCTTCCTCTAATGTTCTCATCTAACATAACCATGGTACATTTGTCAAATCTAAGTGATTATATTGGTCCAATATTATTAACTAAACTACTACAGACCATTCGTGTTTCACTAGTTTATCCTCTAATGTCATTTTTGTCTGTTCTACTATCTAATCTCGGATGTCACATTGCATCTATTTGTCATATCCTCTGACCTGTGAGAGTTTCTCAGACTTTCCTTGTTTTTGATGACTGACAGTTTTAAAAAATACTGGTCAGATGTTTAGTAGAATGTTCCTCAATTTGTGTGTGTCTGATATTTTCTCAAAATTATAATGGAGTTATGGGTTTTGGGGAAAAATGCCACAGAGCTAAATTTTCCTTCTCTCTGTGTCATATCAGGGATACATGACATAACTGTGACTTGTCACTGATAATGCTAACCTCGATCGCTTGCTTAAGGATGTGTCTCACAGATCTTTCCACTGTCTATTTACTGTTTTCCCCTTTCAAACCTAGACCTGTTTTCATTAGCTGTCTACCACCGAGGACTTCTTTGTTATCTGGATATCACCCTCATAGACCTCTGGCAGCCTGAATTTCTCTAGGGGTGGGACAAGCAATGATAGCCTCCAGGTAATGTGAGGAAAAAATCAAACAAAAAAAATAGGGAAACAAAACAAAAAACAATAGAACTTTAAAGCTGTCTGTCCATTGCTGCAGCTGCTGCCTTCCACCCCAGGAAGCTGCCTTCTCATTACCCCCACTCATTTATGACAGGCTTGCCTTCAGCCCCTCAGGGCGTCTTAAGGTTTTCATAAGTTTACTTCTCTAGTTCAAGGTTTCCTCTTACTTTTGTAGGGGCTGCTTTGTCAATTTGTCAGAAACCAGAAGCCATGCTTAGGTAATTTTCGCAACCCTATGGGACTCCATAATAATGATGAACCAATTTCACAGCCAAAGAAACTGAGGCCAAGAGAGGCTAAGGAATTTGCTCAAGGTCACAGAGCTACTTATTGCAGAGTTTGACTTCATACCCGAAGCCCTAGATGCTAACCAGTGTGATATACTACCTGTCAGTCAGACACCAGCTTGAGCTGCACATATTCAAAACTGTGCCCTCTTATTTCATACAGAACCACTGTCCTTGGGTGAAACTTGGGTACCGAGTTCAACGTTGTTTCCTTTGAATGAGTTCTTTTATAGGAGACATTGTCCAATTATGTGAGAAGCCTGGTAAACCAACCCACAGCACCCTCCCCCCACCCACCAGACACCGGCAGCTTTGTCTGAATCTGCTAGATCTTTATGAAGGGGGCTCTCAAACTAAAGCCTGAGACTCTTGTTGAAGCTCATGTCTCATCTGTGCTGCTCTGAGTGTCTCTCTAGAGCAGTGTGCCAAGGTCCTTTTCAGGCAAGCAGTTCTCTGGCAGTTCAAGATGGTCCAAGATGAAATTTATCCTTCAAATACTTGTTGAATGTCTGTCTATTGGTGAAGAGCTGTGTTAGGCGCTGGCTGAGGAGAAATAAAGATGTACTTTGGGGAGAAATAAAGATGCCCAGGGGGAGTCAGCGCCATTAAGGTCATTATACCAGCTATCCCAGTCCCTTGGTCGCATTTGGGCCACAGTGTGGACAGTGGCAAATGTCCAGTACCATGGTGAGTAGAAGCGGTGATAGTAGGCATACTTATCTTGTTCATGATTTTAAAGGATCACCCATTCTGTGTCCTTCTTTGAGGAAAACAAGTTCTCTCAAGGAAGAAAGTCTGAACCTATCAACCCCTTAAGAATCCAGTTACCAGGAGGTCGTTTTGATGCACCACAATATACCCATTTAGAGCAAGAACCACTGAGAAAATTTCCAGATGCTGTTAATCCTGTTACCAAAGAAAAAGGTGGACCCAGGAGCCCAGGACCTACCCAATATGGAAATTGGGAGTGAAAAGGACACTGTGTTGATTTTTAAGCCACGTATTCATTGACTTCATAACATGATTTGTGACAGCTGTCAAACATGTAGGTCGAATTTGATGGCATGAAAACATTTATGGTCTTTATGTTCATCAAACACAAAACCCTGAAGACTTAAAAAGGCGCTGTGGTGGCAGTGGAAACACATCACTCAAATTTGCTCCCATGGAAAGTAGAGCTGATTGTGAACACTAGCTGCTGCCTATGGGACCCACCACTGTGTTTCTGCTGAGGCCACACTCCCCCCATGCCGCTTCTATCTGTAAATGAGTTACAGCAGGGCTACAGGGAATGAGTATAATGGCCAACTCCCCTGATGGGTCACGTTGGCTTATTGACTTCCCATTCGCCTTCCCAGGATTTTCTTAGGACTGTGCTATTGTCTGAGACTGTTCCTACCCAGTCCTGTCCTTCCGTCTCCCCTTCACAGGTGTTAGACTGCCTATTCCTCCCCTTTATAACTCACAAAAGTCTCCCCAATAAATCTCTTTCATGTTTTAAAAAAAAAAGATGCCTAAGACACAACTCCTAACTTCATGGTGTTTAAACTAATTGGCATTATAGTGAAAAAAATATTTCTATCTCCATCTCCAGATCTGCTTCTATCTACACACACACACACACACACAGAGAAATGGTTGCAAGTTGTTTTTCATTACCTTCAAAGTCAGAGAAATATTTTCTGCAGCTGGACATGGAAAACAATGACCAACAAATCTAATTCTGTGGCCAAACTACATGTCCTGTCAGCCTTAGACTTTTCTGGGTTAGGAAGCTACAGAGCTTTCTTTTTTTAAAAAAAAACTTAATTCTGTTTTATGCCTCTACATTTGTTTCATTTTGTAGATCTTGTTTCATTTTCCTTCTTTCTTTGATGATAAGCATTTTCTCTTAGAAACATGTTGAAGTCTTCCTGTACCGTATGTCTTCCCTGCATAACATCATCTTGTTGATTTATTCTGATATCATGTGGAAGGGAAACCTGGTGTCTTCTTTTTGGTCTCCAGAGCATAATTAAAAAGAAATGCCTCTGAACCTCTTCCATTAAGAGAACATAAAGTTTGCTAAAAAATGGACTTAACAGGACACATTTCATCTCTTTTTAATTGTCATTATAGTGACTCTTCCAGATGTATGCATTTTAATTTAGATTTTTTTATTATCTACTGAAAATGAGCTATTTTCTTCCACAGCCTGGTAGAACCAATGCTAGGGGCATTTAGAAATGGACTGTGACTCTTGTGACATTACTGGCAATTCTTGGCCATAATGACTGTTCCACTGTACCAGATTCTAACAAAAGATGAAATGTTGCTAGAGAAATGTTTTCGCCTCCCTTTATATATTCTTGCCAATTCATTTGACTTTTGCTCCACAAATATATTGCAATGGTTTTAGAAACTGGAGTTCATAATTTTGTGGTTTGAAAAGTCCTTGAATCCTGGTTAATTGACACTCTATTGTAATAGTTTCTTTGTTTTTCACCCCAAGAAATGGGCAGGTTTACAGATATGTTCTGTAGCACTTCCTGAGTAATTTCCAAATATTCATGATTTAAAAAACTCCTTCTTAGGTGAACTAGACATTTCTCTAGAGGTAGTTAGGTAGATCAGTGGGCTGGAGAAGTGGCTGCTAAATGGTGACAGAATGCTAGAGGTAGAATGGTGCTAGAATTTATTTATGTACGGCTATTTAATTTACATATGCATATATATTATCTATATCATATATATGTGTGTGTATATACATACACAACTTCAAATAAAAAATTAGGAAAGTCAAATAACTGAATTTAAGAAACATGTCCCCCCTACTTCCGTGTCAAACTACCCACATAAGTAAAATCCTAACATCAGATTTTAGGTGGTGAATTATGTGCTGGAGTTGAAAAGGTGTGCTTCTGCCCGAGATCTACATTAACTACGTATTTTGGTAATTGAGGTAAGCTTTAACGTTTGTTTTATTTCAATGTAACTGAAGACAAATTACTATTTTAAAGCTATGGGACCATTTCCGAATATGTATATAAATCTAATGAAATGACAATTTTTCTAGCTCAGCCAGATCAATCCAACAATCTGTCAACTAAATGAAAAGGCTACATCGAGGTAGCCACTCTTCAGATGCCTTTATCTCCTCATTGGTATATATCATAATATGCAAAAGGGCACCAGATTAAGTCGGGACACCTTGATTGTAATCCTGAGTCTGTCACCAACAGTAATTAGGAAATACTCAGGTATCTTAAACCTGAGCATACCTGGCGTTGGAATCTAAGACTCTGGGTTTTAGAACTCTCACCTGTAAAATGAAGACTGGGTGCTCTCTAAGGCTCCTTCACCTTAAAAAGGCCCTACAGAGGTTATGTTTTTGAGATGGAAACAGTATTATGAACAAACCAGACATGTAGGACAAACATACCCAGAAAGCATGGTGACTTTTGTTCCCTATGTTGCTTTTTATTCAGTGGGGGGAAATGCTACCTCCGATCCTGAACAGAAACTCAGGCAGTCTTGGGGCTTTTCTGACCACTCTTCGGGAAAGAAACGATCCATAGTCGTCTTATATTTAAAAAGCATAGTTCTAATTCAGAATTCAGAGTGTCATGGCCTTGTTACATTAAACAGTGCTAACTTACAGTTAAAAACTCTCTTCTCCCTGATCTGAGGGCCCTCTCCAAGAAGGAAGCCAGGGAAACAGGTCGCTCCCTTGTCTCCCATCCCCCTAATCACAGTTCTGACAAGACCAGTGTCTAAAGAGTGGAGGGGAGTCCAGAGGTACGAGAGTGGGAATGTTCTTACTTATCCGGCACTGTATAAGCTGCTGTGTCACTTCTGGGCCTGAGTTTTTCAGGGGCTCTCCCTGGGGATATTCAATGGCACTTCCTGTGAAGTGGGGTGAGCCTGTCTCCCGTTGGCTGCTCCCTCTCAGCTGCTAACCCTTCAGTGGTCTACTTTACATGGACTCCCCCAGTGAGGTCCCAGATCCCCTCCACACTGATATCTCAGGTCAGATTTCAAATGACATCAGGCCTCCCAGCTGGTCCATGGGAAACACTCATCTATTGTCTGCCTCAGTAGACCTGTCTCAACCCAACTGCCTGTCCTTTGCTCCCCTCTTCAGAGCTCATCTCTATTTTCAGGCTTTGCAGGTGGAAGTAAGGGATCTGGCCAATGTGTCCCTTTGATGCTAGGGAATGTGTCAAACGTCTCTTGACTAGAAATGAAGGACAGGTATCCCACACAGTCCCTGGGATTATGGGGGCTCACCATCCAGCTCTGTTCAATGAAATTCCCCTCACAAGTTTTCCCCGAATCTTATCTTTATTGATGCTCTATAGCTTCCATAAAGTTGGTCATCTAATTGTTTGTCAAGCAGTAATTTTGACATTTTTGTTTTCCTTGGAATGCAGGATTAATTACTTGCATATATCAGCCAAAAGTCAAGATGAAGACAGAAAGTGTTCCGTTGCTAATATTCCCCATGAACATACAGAGAAGCTTTTGGCCATCATGCTAACGAATAAACCAAATGAATAAGAGGTTTTATTTTCTATTGACTAAGTTGGCTGTATCAGAGTTTTGAGTTTTGTTCATGGATAAAAAAATTTTTAAATTTTCTCCACTTGTCAAAGGAATGGAAGGACAAACAGGAGAAGTCATGTTTCTTTCCCAGCTTTATGGAGATATAATTGACAAATAGCATATGCAATTTTAAGTTGTATGTTGTAGTAATGTGGTACATGTATATATTGAGAAATGATTATCACAGTAAGGTCAGATCACACATCCATCACACAATTGTGTGTGTGTGTGTGTGTGTGTGTGTGTTGAGAACATTTAAGATCTACTCTCTTAGCAACTTTCAAGTATACAGCACAGTATTGTTAACTACAGTCACCATGCTATACATGAGATTTGTGGAAAATATTCACCTTATAATTGGAAATTTGTATCCTTTGGCCAATATCTCCCTATTTTCCTCACCCCTACCCCTAGCCCCTGGCAACCACCACTTTACTATCTGTGTCTATGATTTTGGTTTTTTAGGATTCCACATATATATGGAACAACTTCCAGTTACGAGTTTTGGGATCTAATGCACAGCACGGTGGGTACAGTTAATAGTAATGTATTATATACTTCAAAGTTGCTAAGAGAGGAGGTCTTAAACGTTCTCATCATGAAAAAACTGGTAATTAAGTGATGGGAGTGTTAACTAACCTTGTTGTGGTAATTTGCAATATATATATGTATTGCACACCTTAAACCTACCTTGTTATATGTCAGTTATATCTTAATAAAGCTGGAAAAAAGTATCTAAAACTTTACTTCCCTGCCTTCTATTCCTATCCCACTGAGCTCTCAGAGCAGGTAGCATTAGGTGGCCCGAGACTTTGAAGATGGATCTGTCTGCTACAGGAGCTTCAGTTCTAAGCTTCTGAATAATTTCTGCCATGTGGGGATTTTTAGTATCCCAGTGGTATGTCAGGGGCTATATAAATGCAAATTTCATTTCATTTAGAAAGAAAATGAGCCACACTAAATGGACATGGGTACAACTCTGGAATTAAAAGGAGGGTAGATTCCTTCTGCCAGCAGTGCCAAAACAATACTCCATATCTAAATGCATCTTTTTAGAAGTCTTAGCAGTTAAAAGGAACATGAAAGTTTGGATGGGAACAGAAATGAAATGAATTCTCTGTTCCATTTCATTGCTTTATCGCCCAGCAGATAGAAGGCAGAGCTCAAACTGTGTGGGTTTTCTCTGGTGATTCCCGATTCTGCGTGACCACTGGGCTCAAATGAGCTTCTTTCTGACCTAATTCTAATAATTAATTCTAACAACGAGGGACAAATTGCTGCCCCATTGTTGAATATTGCTTAGCAGACAATGAACAATTTAGGAGCAATGTTTCCTAGATAGAAAAGAGAGCCATCAGGCAAATTGTGTGCTTGTGGTGCCCCAGGGCACATAGACAAATGTGATATCTTTCTTTTCTGTGGCAGAAATTCCTCACTGGCATAGCAGAAAAATCTTGCTGCTTTATGAAAAATATCAACTGCAAGCTGGCTTTGTTTAACAAACATATCTTGGTTTCCTAAACATTGGAGTACACAAAAGAAATATGGAGTTCTGGCAGGGTAGCTGACAAGACTTCCCTCAAACTAAAAATTCAGAAATGAGGACTATATTAAAACAGAAAAAAAAAGTACTCAGTTGAATTCAAAAGGAAAAACAAGATTAACCTTCAGTTGCCCAAAACAAAGATGGAATGTAAATTCATAGTGGAATCTTATTGACTGGAGGATCAGAGGGTTTCAGGGAAATGGACTAGATATAGACCCTAGTGGAATAGAGTCAAAGGTGTATTAAAGGCAGCCAGAAATTCTTCGCTACCTTTTCCATCAAAAAGTGGAAATCCCTTTTGTAGCTAGGCTGACCCGTTACTTGCTTTGACCAATAAAATGAGACACAATTGATGCTGTGTGATATTCAAGGTTGTGACTTAAGATAGTTACAGCTTCCACCTTCTCCTCTTAGCATGGTCCTTCTTGGAATCCAGCTGCCTTGTTGAATGAAGCTCAAGCAAGCCCCAGTGAGTGGTCATACGGCGAACACCAACACATCCTATTCAGAAGCCCCAGCTGAGCCCCCAGCCAACAGCTAGTGTCAACTTCCAGCCATAAGAATGAGCGATCTTCAATGTTTTATCTCCAGTAAATTCCCTAGATGACGAAAGCCCAGGTGATACCCACATGGAGTAGAAAAATTGTCCAGCTGAGCTCAGTGAACCTATAGCTCATGAGAGATAATAATTGGTTGTTTTAAGCCAGAAGTTTCAGAGTAGTTTGTAACACAGTAATAGCTAACCAAAATAGGGCCTGAGATTTTAATGGCCATATAACAAGAGAATGTATGGCCGTAGGCCCACACAGTGCAGCTAGGAGATGCTGGACCTGACACCTCCGCATAAATCCAGGACATGGAAGTGTTGCTCCCTTGGTGAAAGGGGAACTAGAAACGCTCTGCCCACCATCCCAGATACGCACAGGATGCTTGCCTTTTTTGTCTTTATTAGGGGGCTAAATGAAAGGACATTCTTACAAGAAAATTGAAGCCTTCAGCCAACGTTATACCTGCGTGTGGAGTCTAAATTTATACTACTCACTTTGTGCAGGATTTCTCCAAGCTGTGAAATTAATATAAAATTGATCAAGAATAGATGAAACTCTTTGAGTACTTTTTTTTTAAGCTGAGCCATCCTGCCACCTGTTGGCAGCTCAGCAGCAGCTCAGCTCAGGCCAGGAATTGAACTGACAACCCTGTTGCTCAGAGCTCGCACTCTTGAGTGACCTCTTAATCAACTGAGCCACTCGGCTGGCCCTTTTGAGTACTTTAATAGAAACAATTTCAAACTGTTCTGTTGTAACACTTCCACAATTTAAGGTGGCTGCGACACTTATCAGAGTGGGGGAATCCTGCTGCAGATGATCTCACAGTAACAAATTTGCAAACCCCATGAAGAAATGATTCACTTTGAGGAAGAGTCAAGAGATGAAACACAGAAGAAATCAGAACCAAAAAACTTGAGATAACAAACCCTGCTGATGAATCTATTTTGAAAAAGTGCATTTAAAAATAATTCAGAGGTAAAAGCAAATGTCCTTGAAAAGGAACCAAATGGGATGTCAAGAAATTAAAAGTATTATCAGTGAATTAAAAAAGATATTGAAAATTTTAAACAGCAGATTTGGCCCAACTGAAGAAGGAATTACTGAAATGGAAGACAGACTGAAAAAAACATTAGCATTAAATATAGAGTGATAAAGAATTTTTTAAAAAATCAAAAGAGGTTAAGACACATAAATGAAAACATAAATGAAACGTTCTAACATACTCGTATATCTAATAGAGTTCCAGAAAGAAAGGCAAGAGGTAATAGTAGAGAGGGAATAATTGAAGGGAAAATATATTAAGTATCTTATTACTAAGGTTCTGCTAATCACATTTACATTGGTTATCTCATTATCAATGGAGGGATGAGATTAACTGTCATCCTCATTTTCAGTTGAGAAAACTGAGACTTGGAAAAGCTATATGACCCAGCACCGTCTTTCTATTCCTGTCTGTGCAAGCACCTGTCCTCCATGCTTGGTTCTACCCATTTCCACTCTTTAGTCAAGGTCACTAATGACTTCTGTGTGGTTAAATCCGGGGGGCTGTAGTTTGCCAATTCCTGCTCTATATTCATTATCTGTCAGGCCCTCAATTTTGTTCACAGCCACAAATGATACTGTTTAATATGGAAATGGAAGATTTGAGTGGAAAAACTTGCTGGGGGGAGGGATGCACATGAGTGTCATTAATGAATATTATGATACCTTTTGTAGAAGGCCCTTTCTTCTTAAAGCTAATTCTTTTGCTTTTGTTCAGGTGAACAAATTGATTTGCCTCCTTTCCATAGTAAACAAAAGATTTTCAACCAGCCTGCTTAAATCAAGAGTTTATATTTTAAGGAAAGTGACATTTCCTATATATCACTGGAAGCATAACATTACAAATGTAACTAACATGTAGGCTATAAGGAAGATCTTACTTCTGCATCATTTTGAATTTATCAAAACTGTTAGAGAAGACTCTAGTAAGGGTAAGCAGGACAACTGGTGGATTGGGTCCCAATTGATTTCTTTCCATTTTGCAAGATAACGATGAAAATATGAGAAAGTAAGTTTCAGGGAATAACTGAAGCATAAAGATGAGAGCTTTCCAACTCTCAAAAGAAATAGGTTTATCCTTGGTGCCCACCTCAGCTCTCATGGCAGAACTCCTGGGGGAACTGAAGTCTGCTAAAAATGTATTACATTTTATAATAACCAAGAGCCTGGCTATAAACACAGCTCGATTTTTCTCTTGTACTGAACAGGACAACAGTGGTTTGAAAATGATATGGGGACCAACCCCCTCCCACTTCTCTGGCTGTCCTATCATACCACCATCCACATGCTACATATGGTAGTAGACTGAAGTTTAAATATTTACATCCTACATTTCTCTCTGATCTTACCCATTTTCCTGTTATTCCTGAGAAAGTTCTATGATCCTTGTTCCAAAACAGGAAGAACCATCTCTGATTTCATTCTGAGAACTGCCTACTCTGCTGATTTTCTCTCTTCTCCCCTTCTCCTCAACTTCTGTCTTCTTCCTCCATGACCTTCTCATTGTTCATCCACCCCTACCCCTTTCCTTCAGATTTCCTGTACTCAACTATAGCTTTGGCTTTCCCCACATGGAAGTTCACTCTCTAGTTACTTGGTTGTTGTCAATTTCCATTTTGTGTTTCAACTTCAATATTTTCCAAGGATCTTTCCTCATTAATTCCAGCCCCTAACTTTGGAAAGAGTGATCAAGCTCAAGTTTTTATTTAAAAACACGTTTGATGGTAAGTTGGCTATTTGAAACTCAGACCACTTGTCACAAGACAACCATATTGTAATTAATGGTTAAGTGTCAACCCAACCACAGAAGTATCTTGAACTCATACTATGTATACAGTATGGCATGATTCTAGCAACTGGGAAGTTTGTGGAACAGGGGGAAAATGGAGGAGGAAGAGAATTCCTCCTTATTCCTAGTTTTAGGTCATTCCTAGAGAAATTTTTGCTATCAGTACAGCTTGTTGTTGGCCTCTAGTCACCCTTTCCTTCCACATCCTTCCTGGTTTCCCTCTCCTGGTCTGCTGAATCCTTCTACTGTCCTATGTTTTCTCTGTTTTGTGGAGCAACAAGAGCTAGACTTTTTCTGTTTCCCAGAGTGCTCTGATTCAGAATTCTTTCCTTCTACCCCAATCAAAACATTCATGCCTTCAATGCATTGAGTCTCAACTAAGCTTAGGGGAAGGAGGCAGAAGGAACAAATTAGCTTATTTGGAGACTAATATGTTTGGAGAATTTTAACGAACATTATCTCTAATTCTCACAACCACTCTACAAGAATGGCATTTTTGAACCCAGTTTACAGATCAGGAAACTAAGATTCAGAGAACTGACTTAATTTGCTTTATTAGTTATCTATTGCTGTGTAATAAAGAGCTTAGCCAATATTCAGTGCCTTAAAACAATACACATTTATGATCTCACAGTTTCGTGGGTCAGAAATCTGGATGCAGCTTAACTGGCTCTTCTACTTCACAGGCTGCAATTAAGGCAATTGCTGGGTTGTAATCATCCTAAGACTCAACTAGGGAAGGACATAGTCCAAGCTTATGTGGTTTTTGGTAGGATTCAGTTCCTTGTGGGTTGTTAGACTGAGGGCCTCAGTTCCTGGCTGTCTGTTGGGTGGAGGCTGCCCTCAGTTCTTTAAGACACGGGCCTCTGCAACGAGGCAACTTGCTTCATCAAAACATGCAAGATGAGAAGGTGATAGAGAGAATCAAATAGCAAGACAGAAGTCACAATCTCTTATAACCTAATCATGTAAGGGACATCCTGTCAACTTTGCTACATTCCATTTGTTAGAAGCAAGTCACTAGGTTCAGTCCACATTCAGGGGGAGAGCATTAATACCAGCAGGTGGGTATCATTGGGACCATCTTAGAGTCTCCCTGCTATACTTGCAGAAGAGCCTACAGCTGATCAGAGGCAAATTCGATTAAAGTTCAGTCTGTTAGTCTGTACCTCTGTGTTCCTTTCACCTCACTAGGTGGTAATCTGATTGAGCTAGTTGACAATGACAAAGAGTAAGGGATATCTTGCAGTTAGGTGTCACCTCTCAATGTGCTATCTCAATGGGATATAAAGTTTGACAGTAAGCATGGGACCAGGCTCTGGAGCACTCTGATGTACATGAAGATGAGCTGAAATTTCATGTGGCATGAACGATGGAGTCAGGGGTGGGTGAGGAGAGGCATGGCCTGGTGCAGGTGATGGTGGCAGCAAGGAGAAGCTATGTACAGCATGCAGAGCAGAGAGAGGCAAGGAAGCCAGGGATGGTCACAGGAAATATCTAAGTCTTATAGCGCACTTTAGAATCTAGTACTTTGACTTGCTACTACAATTGATCATCACATAGAGAATCTCTAATTGTATTAGGTTCTAAATTAGGTAACTGAAAGCACAATGAAAATACTCTAGGGCAGCAGTTCTCAACCTTTCACAGGGGTCGCCTAAGACCATCGGAAAACACATATTTTCGATGGTCTTAGGAACAGAGACACCGCTCCTCTATCCGTCTCCAGGCCCACATGCAGATACACCCACATATGAGTACCGGGTGACCCCTGTGAAAGGGTCATTCGACCACCAAAGGGGTCGTGACCCACAGGTTGAGAACCGCTGCTCGAGGGTATTATGGAGGTAACAACTGTAGGAAGCAATAGGGTAGCGCTAAGATCCATGTTTTACAGATGAGGGAACTGAGAGCCAGCGAGCTTACCCAAGAAATAAGTTAATAATAGAGCTAGTAAAACTGTGTTCTGATGTGATGACTGAAGTACCTTACCCTGTGTGTAAATAATAATTAAGTAAAAGCAAGCTTTCCTTCTTCTACCTATGAGCATGGGAAGTAGGTTTGGCAAAATAAGGAGATTAATGGCAGGGAAGGTGGAAGCTTTACTACCAAGGGTATGGATCTGGCTGCTGTTGAAGGGCTTCCATTAATCCGCAGATGCCCATGGCCACTGCTGAACTGATAAGGATCAGAGCAGAGGCTGGGGGCCTGTCCCATCTGACTGTTACTGTGCAAGTTCAAAGCCATAGCAACTCCTCCCTGAACCCCTCTCTGGGATCCACATGAGATTATGTGGTCTGCTCACAGCCCCTGATCATTTGTGCCACAACTGCAAGTTTATAGTTCCATCCTTCTTCCAAGGTCATAGGATGACTATAAGGTGAAGCTGAAATTTGAACCCAGGCCTCATGATTCCAACTGGTTTGCTCTTTCCTTTACACTAAACAGTTGATCAAGCATTGGGAAAAGGCAGATGCATAATGACATGAATATGGGAGTACAGAAGGAGGCTCACAGGCTAGAAGCAGTGGGCTGGAACAAGGTAGAGAGGAAAGTGCCTGGAGTATAAAAAGAATACCAATGAACATTTGTTGAGTGTTTTTGTTTTAGCTGAGCCATCCTGCCCCCTGTTGGTAGCTCAGTGGCAGCTCAGCTCGGGCTGGGCATCGAACCACTGTTGCTCAGAGCTCACACTCTTGAGCGAGCTCTTAACCAACTGTGTTGAGTATTTCTTGCATTCTGGGCATTCTGCTAAGGACTTCATATGAGTTTTCTCATTTAATCCTTTCAACAGCCTTGAAGGGCACATTCCATTATTAATATTTCTATTTTACAGATGAGAAAAATCTGAGACTCTGATAGATTAAAAAGTCTTGCTTTAAGTCCAGGGCTGGTAAGTGATCAAGCTGGGATTCAAATCTTGTTACCTTTGTCTTCACTAAAACATATACTACTTTTGATCCTGAGTTATCTCTGGAATCTCCTCTCCCCCCAGAACCTGACCTATAGAAAACATTTGGGAACCCAGCCCCACTACCTTCTTGCAGGGTCTCTGCTTTGACTTTATTTTAAAGGCTAATGAAATGTCAACCATAACATTATATCAGTGTCCAGTTGGAATTTGCACTTTAGACAATAAAATCTGGAGCTAAAATCTTCTACATTACAAATTTGGGGAATGTTGATGAGCATAATTTCCAAAGGAAGAAGCTTTAGCTAAAATATTTATTAAGCTGAATCTTTCATGGTCCAATGGCAGCTTTATCTGTTGCTTGGCAACTGATTTTTGAGATTGTGTAACTTGATCCAACTGACAAGCAGAAAAAAAAGAATGCCAAAGGCCAAAGCAACTTGTTTATCCATAAACACATTCTTCTCTAATAGCTGAATCTAGATTCTGGATCATTTGTCCTCTAGTATAACTTCTGTATCTATCTACCAAAAATACTAGTTCCCTAGGTAATACCTATACCTATGGTTTGTAGCAAATTGCTAGCATAACATCGGTGATATTCTTTTTGGAAATAAATGTTCTGCGGTTTTCCAAAGCCTTGGGTAAGTGTGATTTCTCTTTGGAGACTATAAGTATTAAATCCTCTACCCTGAGAAATACAGACAGAAGTTCACAGATGATGGGGGACAACGGGATTCTTAGTGGCCTTCCATCCATGTCCACCTTGACTCAAATACAGTTTCAGTGGGATTTTCTAGGCACTGCTACATCTGAACACAGTAAGGACAAAATTTCTCTCCCCTTCTCACCATGTACCTGTCACATGTGCCCTCTGAATAGACCTAGGGGAAGTCCAGATATGCCATTGAGGTTTGGCAACATGCAAATATTTACAAAGAGCTCCAGCGGTAATGAACCTGAAGCATGGCAGCCCTCTGAGGGTCACGCCCTTCTAAGAATATCTCTGGCTTTCATATCTTCTATCTGAGATTTAAGAGCTTCTAAGTGGTACAGCCTAGGTTTGAACTCAAGTTCATGAACTCAGGATCATACTGTTTCCACTTTACAGTGACAGAACCTTCTCATCTTCAACTGTCAAAGACACTACTGTCCTTATATTTTTGGCTCAATATAACAGAAATTTATTTTCTCACAGTTCTGGAGGTTAGAAGTCTGAATCAAGATGTCAGCAGGGCCATCCTTCCTCTGAGACCTGTAGGGAAGAATTCTTTGCCTCCTCCTAGCTTCTGGTGGTTTGCTGGCAATCTAAGGACATTACTGTCATTTTGATGAAGACTCGTATACCCTGGGATCACCTCTACTGTTACGTGGGAAACCATGGTAGAGTATGCAAGAGCTGGCTCTATATAACAGTCCAAAGAGTGTTGCTATGAAGCTCATGTTTGGACTCAGCCTATCAAGGCAGTTGATAGCATCACACCAACCTTTGGCTTTATGAATGCTGAAGGAAGAGGAACATTCAGTGTCTGCTTATATTCATTATCATTACAATGCTGTGTGTGCATTCACTACTGTGGGTGTATGTGTGTGCATATTTGTGTAATTGTGAAATCAGCAAACATGATTACTATTTTTGATTATGGACCACAGACATCAGTATGATTATGGAATTAAATCTTCTCATCATTTTTTTGTGGGGGGACAATCTTATCAAACAAGTACAATATATTAGATGGACTTGGAATTGGCTAATTCATCCATTTACATGATCGCATACAAAAATTTAAAATGATATATGCACATGACTAAGTTTTGCAGTACCATTTTAATAGCAACAAACTAGAAACAACCCACATGCCCATCAAGAGAAGACCAATTAAATAAATCATGATAAGTCCACACAATGGAGTAGTATAGTGCTGTATAAGGAATGAGGACCAGCTTTATATACTAAAATATAATCTCCAGGCTATATTAAGTGGAAAGAGCAAAGTACAGAAAAGGATTTTAGCGTCCTAACTTTAATGTAATAAGTTGGGGATATGAATATGTATATCCATATTTGCATATATTTTTAAAAAGAGCAATAACTACATTTAAAAAAATGGTTACCTATAGGGGAAGGGAGGAAACAGGATGGAAAAGACAGATGTAAAGGAAGGATTCTGTGAATGTACCTTGTTATTCAGCTTGTTTTTGAACCATGTAATGTTTTATATAATTTAAAAACAAAATTAAGTAAAACAAGAAATTAATTGAAAACAAATTAAAACAAATAAACCTAATTATATACCAAGACATCATAGCCACATAGAAAAAAGAATACCCTCAAATGACTTTAAAACATAGTATACTGACTATATATCTCTAGTGGGATACCTTCTGAGGACAGAAGAAAACACAAAGAAATCTTAAGCAACATTAATTATCTTATTGTTAGTAGTAACATTAATACTGGTGTTTTATAATTACTATAGCCATATTTTAGATAAAGCAAAACAGTAATTATGTTATTGTCATTAGAAATCCACATTTTCAGTGTCGGTGAGGATGTGGGGAAAAGGGAACACTCGTACACTGTTGGTGGGACTGCAAACTGTTGCTGCCACTATGGAAAACAGTATGGAGGTTACTAAAAAAATTTAAAACAGAACTACCTTATGATCCAGAAATTCCACTTCTGAATCCTTTGAGGGATGAATTAATGAAGAAAATGTGACACACACACACACACACACACACACACACACACACACACACACACTGGAATATTATCCAGCTTAAAAAAGAAGGAAATCCTGCCATTTGTGACAACATGGATGCACTTGGGAAACATTATGCTAAGTGAAATAAGCAAGATAGGCAAAGAAATGCTACACGATTTCTCCTATATGTGGAATTTTCGTCAAACTCACAGAAGCAGAGAGTAGAATGGTGTTTTCAGGGTCTAGGGAAAGGAAAAAATGGGGCGATGTTAGTCAAAGAGTACAAAGTTTCAGGTTTGCAAGATGAATAAGTTCTAGAGATCTAATATACAGCAGTGACAGTAGTTAATGATACTGTATTGTATACTCAACATTTGCTAAGTAGATCTTAAGTCTTCTCATCACATATACAAATAATAATTACATAGAGGTGATATGTTATGTAGCTTGATTGTGGTGATCTTTACACAATGTATACATATATCAAAACTTCAAGCTGTACACCTTAAGTATATACGATTTTTATATGTCAAAGATTTCTCAATAAAGCTGTTAAAGAAATCAGTGTGAAAGACAAGAGATACAAGTATAAAATCAAAGAAGTAAAAACCTTATAGTCTTAGATGTAAACAGGGAAATACAATATGAACTTATTACTTTTTTTCCTCATAAAATGTTTTCCCCAAATATGCTCTCTGAAAAGGTCTTGAATTAATGACAATTCAGTAGCAATAAGCCCATTTACAGCCCAGTCTATGTTGTAAAAATACAAATCTATGATAAAAAGAACCAAGGCCCCTTGGGGAAGCAACAGATTCTATGTTTGGAACACGACTTGGGAAAAACAAACCTGGAACTCTCTTCATACCAGAAAGCAGAGGGTGCTATAGAAGACTACACTGACTGTGTCAAAAGGATGAGAGCTAAAATATTATTGTCTCTTTAGGTTGCACATGATGCTGAAAATTGATGAATTAAGTGTCAGAATCAAGCTTTTATTCTGCCTTTTCTGTATGAACGGTATGTGAGGGTAAACAATAAACAATAATTCATGAAGGCAAGTTCCTCTGCATAGAACAGTTCTAGATAATAAACACAGGACAAAATTTAAAAATCATTATTTTTGCAACCATTAAAGAAATAATGAATGTAGCTGATGACTATTAGTATATATGAAACCATTAGGTGCAAGCTTGATAACTTCATAATGGATGGATTGAGCCAAGAGCTCATGAACCTAGTGATGTTTCTCACATCGTTAAAAATACAACTCAACAACAAAAAAACAAACAATCAAATTAAAAAACGGGCAGAGGACTGAACAGACACTTCTACCAAGAAAACAAACAAATGGCCAACAGATATATATATGAAAAGATACTGAACTTTGCTAGCTATTAGGGAAATGCAAATCAAATCCACAATGAGATACCACCTCACACCTGTTAAAATGGTTATTATCAATAAGATAAGTAATAATAAGTGTTGGAGAGGCTGTGGAGAAAAAGGAACCCTCATCCACTGCTGGTGGGAATGTAAATTTGTGCAGCCACTATGAAAAACAGTATGGAGGTTCCTCAAAA
The DNA here is from genome assembly GCF_001890085.2 of Hipposideros armiger. NCBI lineage: Eukaryota > Metazoa > Chordata > Mammalia > Chiroptera > Hipposideridae > Hipposideros > Hipposideros armiger. Next base: position 163,691 of record NW_017731363.1, read on the forward strand.
AATTAAGAATAACCTCAAAGAACTACCTTATGATCCAGCAATCCCTCTTCTGGATATCTACCCCCCAAATCTGAAAACATTTATCCACAAAGATATATGCATCCCGATGCTCACTGTAGTATTATTCGTGGTGGCCAAGACATGGAAACAACCAATGTCATTTGATAGATGATTGGATAAAGAAGATGTGATACGTATATACACAATGGAATATTACTCTACCATAAGAAAAGACGAAACAGTGCCATTTGTGACAACATGGATGGATCTTGAGATTATCATGCTAAGTGAAATAAGTCAGACAGAAAAAAGTAAAAAAAACCATGATTTCACTCATATGTGGGATATAAAACAGAACGCAGCAAACAAGACAAGCAAACAAACAAAAACTCATAGACACAGACAACAGTTTAGTGGCTACCAGTGGGTAAGGGGGGAGGGGGGTGATAGAAGAGGATAAAGGAGGTCAAATATATGGTGTGGAAGGAGAACTGACTCTGGGTGGCGAACACGCAATGCGATATATAGATGATGTATTATAGAATTGTATACTTGAGACCTATATAATTTTACTAACCAATGTCACCCCAATAAATTTTTAAAAATGGACCAACCAGACACTGGGTACATCATCATGAGATACAATAGGATGTTCACAGGATTACTGTTGAGTTATTTTAACTGAAAACATCTGAATCTGAATTGAATTGGGCCTCACAGTCTATCTACCAATTTATGGAAAACATTGGGGAAGAGAGGAACAAGTTAAATAATACCATGAGGAAGTAATCATCAAAATCCCAACCATGCTGTATTCTTCAAGACAAATAACCAAGTTTATCCAGCAAACCTGTATCATGAGAACTAAAAACTAAAAAGCAGGAAGCTCAGTAATAGAATCAATGGGGACTTAAGAGCCATAATCAAACGCAATGAGTGGACCTTGTGAATTCTGAATCAAACAAATTAACTCAAAAATGACTTTGAGACAAATGGAGAAATTTGTATATAGATTGTGAGATTATATTAAAGAATTGTTAATTTTGTTAGATGGGTTAATGGCATGGTGGTTAGATTACAAATAATGCCCTTATCAGATAGAGACACAAACTGAAATATTTATAGTGAAATGACATGATGTTTATTATTGGTTCAAGGTGCTCCAGCAAAAAGAAATGCATGTGTGTGTATATAAATGAAGCAAAATGGCAAAAATGTTGATTCTTTGTTGAATCTGAATGAGCACATGAGTGTTTATTATATATATATTTTTCTTTTTGTGGATGCTTGAACATTTCCATTACCAAAAGTTTTCAAAAATTGCCCCAAACTGAAATCAATTATTTTACATCATTTCTTTCAATGATGTAAGCAATTTTTATATTGGTAAAGGCACTGTGATTTCATAATGTCATAAAACTTCATGTCTACATCTATGTGTAATACAAGGAAAGTATATTTGATGCTTCAGCTAATTTGAAGTTGCCATGGCTTTTTTTACTGCAATAAAAATCCTTGGTTAATTTTTCCTTTGATTTTGCAACAGAAAAAGGCTGGATTGACAGCTTTTGATTTTATTTTCCTCAAACAGAAGATAAGAGGCAAGATATAAACAAGGATTCCCTTTTAATGTTCTGTAATTCTTGACCTCCTTCTATTTCAATAAGGAATACCTGGTTTGCTTGTCAGTTCAATGTTTTATTAAAGGTCAGATTGTAGTTTGTAATAAATAAATCATACAAAGGTGTCAGTAACAGGAGCTGCATTTGAGGGCAAATCTAGCTGTTCAAAATAATTATCAGAGAAAGCAAAATATTTCTTTGGTGTTAGCATTAATCCACTATTTATGTATTTTGCTTTAAGTAAATATTTTGCTTTATTTTTATATATCCTATTGACTGTGGCCTATCCTTCTCCATCTTTTCCTTCGCATGCCATCCTTTCCTGATTAACTCTTTACTCATATCTTAAGTCTCGGTTGAAATGTCACTTCTTCTATGACCCTCTTGATTAGTAATAATGATGCATTTAGTGCTCACTAATAGGGTCATGTGTGTTCTAGTGGCTTTACACATAAAAATTCATCAAAGTCCTCACTGCAACCTTATGAGATAGGCACTATTTTTTTACCTACTTGCAAGCTGCATCCCAGAGAGCTTGAGTCACTTGCCCAAGTGACAAGATGTAGATGTGATGTAAGGTTATACTGAGGGATGGCCAATGGGGTGACCAATGTCCTGATTTGTCTGGGACTGAGCAACTCCCAGGAAGCTGAACACTTAGTTAGAAAATTGGGACAGTCTGGGTAAACCAGGATAGTTGGTCCCCCTAAAACAGACGGTTCACTGAAGTGAAGCCAGCACATTTGTCCTCATCATAGAGTGTTCCTCTCCACCTGGGACTGGGAGGAAGGGGGAAGGGTTGAAGTCACAGGTCAACTTTTGCTGGGTTCCTAGAAGCTGGGGAGAGTATTAACTTGTGGTGCTTGCTTTATACACCAGAAGCATGTTTGACAAATGGTGACTATGTTGCATGTTTGTAGGCTAAATCTTATTTTAAATATGGTCAGGTGTTCATCAAAGGGAAAGCTCTGATCTGAACTCGCACTTATATAAATGTCAAGTTTACTTCAAGTGTTTTATATTGACCTACCTACATTACCCTCTCTTATAAAAAGACACCCATGGAGTAGGAAGTGAGGTGTAGAGAAGGGAAATGATTAGGAAAGTCAGCGTGGAATGAACTCAACCTTGCCTACAAGTGATGATGGTCATTTATGAGCAAAACAACTTCCTTAGTCACAAGCCTTCCCCAAAAAGGCACTTGTAGTTTGTGAAAACAGGCTATTTTATTTGCATTCTATATCTTTACAATAATTACGCAACCTATTTCAGAATTTAATGATAATTCCATTTTTCAATAGACTGCACAATATGGTGAAAACACTCGAGTGGCCAAGGACCTACCCCTTTATTTCTCAAAACCAATTTTCAAATGCAATTAAACTATGGGAGAAATTGTGTATCTGATGTCATTTAACATCCCCTTCCGAAAGAATGCCATTAACTGCCCATATCCTTTTATCTGTCTGAATCCTACTTACTGAAGGGATGTCCTCAGGGTGAACCTTGAGGGCTGCTTCACTGAAACATTAGGATTTAAAATCTTCCATGCTCAATACATTATGAACCGTTTTATGATTTGGTCATTTAGGACAACACACATTAGCTCCTTTACCCAGGAGATGGCTTGAGTATCAGAATGAGTGTCCAGATAGTTCCTTCAACTGCATCAGCCTTTGAAGCACTGTTTTGGAGAATGAAGCCAACTTCATGAAGGATTATTGTTTTAAGGATGGAGGTAGAATTTGTCTGCTCTACATGTCCAACAGTCTTCCCTCTGATTAGAGGACAGAGTGTCATCCTTGGGTCTGTTGACACTTATAATTCATTCTAGATGTTAAAAAATGATAATTTTTATTACATGTTTAGAAAATATTCTCACTTATAAAAATTTATGGATAAACCAAGGGAAGAAAATTTATTTTTTATTGTTTTAAAAGATTTTATTGGGGAATTGGAGGAGGGGAACAGCACTGGGGAATCGGGGAAGGGGAACAGACAAGTTGCTGTCCTTTTGTTCTTCAGTCTAGTTGTGGAGGACGTTGCTTCACTGGCCCATGTTGGTNAAGGGGAACAGACAAGTTGCTGTCCTTTTGTTCTTCAGTCTAGTTGTGGAGGACGTTGCTTCACTGGCCCATGTTGGTATTATCATTGCGCTCTTCCCCAGGTGAGGCAGATCGGTCACACCGGCTGCCAGCTGCTCACACTGGCTGCTGCCCACTCACGGTAGCTCATGGAAGCCCCACTGCAACAGGGGCTGCAGCCTACGCCGTTACCGGCGACTCACGGTAGCCCAGCTCCACGTTGAGCTGTTGTTCACCATCTTGGCTGTAGAGGGCAGTGTCACTGGCCCCCATGTGGGATCCGAACCGGGGCCCTGCTGCTCACAGCTGGCGTCCCAAGCCAGCTCTTAACCAATGCGCCACTCGGCCGGCTCCCAAAGGAAGACAATTTTAGATCAGCCATAACCCTATCTTCTTGTTGACATTTTACTAGTAATCATTTCTGTTTTTTCTCCTTGAAGACGAATTTATTTTTACTAAAAACAAGGTATACTTCAATAATAGTTAAACAATTAAGAATAAATGAAACAGGATCCAAAACAACATAGTACATCAAAACTTGCTTCAAAAATGTTTATATAGTTAGAACTTCTTCCCATGCTATTATATATTTAACCTACAGTGTTATTTTTAATGACTGTATAGAATTTTGTTATATGGATATGAAAATTTATATAATCCAGTTCACTACTTTTGAAAATTAGGGTTTTTCTCCCCTTTCATTAAGCACCACCAGATGAACTTTTTTGTAGTCAAATATTTGCACATATCCATAACTATTTTATTGGACAAATCTCTTAGAAGTGGAATTCCTGGATTGAAAGGCACTAGATATTTTAGTCCTTGCAAAGTCTGCCAGTTTGGCCTAATTTTGTGTCCAAGTAGTCTAAAAATATCTGAACATTAGGTCTCATTGTTTTGTTAACAGACCCCTGCTATGTATCACCCAACTTCAACTCATGTGCAGGACTTCTATTGTCTGCTTAGTGAATTGCAACAGGGAAGACTTAAATTTTCATTGCTACCAGCATTTTTTCAGTCCTTTGTTTCTGTTTTACAAACATGTCTTACAGGAAGCATGACCACATGGCCTTGGACAGCCACAGTTTATGCATATTGTTCCAGCATAATTATTCATAGCATCCCATTTCACTCTCAAAATTGTCCCAATTTAGATGATCATGATGCGGATGTTAGAGAAATGGAGGAGCTTTAGAAATGAGCATGAAAAGTACTTAGAGCTCACTAGGTGGAAGATGAATAAGGAACAACAAAACCACCATTATCTACCCAAGACGTTACTTGAGAGTTCTAGTTTCCAAAGAAAAAGCAGGACATGCTTGAAATGGGTGAGCCATAACAGCAGGGGTGGCCACCACTGGTGCTAGAAACTATATTTATGAGAGGGCTGAGAATTTTTTGATTTGGAGGGCACGTTGGGTCCCCAATTGATGGAAATTCATAGGGTATCCCTTGAAGGGGCATAATTGTTGGTAGTTAGGTCATGGCTTACCAAGAATGGTAGTCCTAAAGGAACTGAGTTCTTCCCGCAGAGTGATAGCTTGAGAAACTGGAAACAGAGGGAGGTGATTCTGGGCTCTATTGCCTATTTGTATCGCAGATTTTCCTAAAGTCCAATACTGTTATTTATTTCATGTATACCAGTCTTACTTCCTGAATGGTACATATACTCTTGTTTTGAGTTTCCGAGGATATAACTCTGGGCACATAGCAATTGCTTATTTAGTGCATGTATCACGAATAAAGGGGATAATGAATACTGCAGTAAAATGCCATGAAACTTGGCATCCAAAATTTTAATTTCAGGCTTCTTCTCACTTTTTTCCCCCAAAGCAAATTATTTATCGCCCCCTACATCTGTTTCTTCTGCAGAACATTTTGAGCAGATCTTGATAAAAATACATTGCTGAAGCCCTGGCATTTCTAGGATGGTCCAATTATTCCCACAGCACTTTGCAGTTACAATATATCTTTTATTTAGAGGAGTATATTTTCATGAAGAAATAGGTGTCAAGCAAAATTCTCCATCTTTACTGATGAGAAAGACATTTTAAAACAGTATGGTAGATAACTCAGTGGTGAAACCTTCCTAACCACCCAACCATTTGCCATTAACTTGTCACATCTCATGAGCAGAGAATTAGTATTTTTATAAAATGCAATTCTTATTCTGGCTATGCTCAAATGATGAGATAGAACAATAATCAACCGAGTGATTCTGGTTATCATGGCACTTAAATAATACTTTTAGTACAACCCAAATGGTTGTAGAGCCACTAGTCAAAATTGGATGAAAAAAATCACTTTGAAAGTTTATACTTTAAATTTTGCAATTTGAATTACACTCTTTTATACCTTGCCTTTTCTGAAAATATAAGTGTTTATTTCCCTTTTTATCTGAACATTTTAGTCTAGAACAGGGGTTGGCAAACTGCGGTTCGCAAGCCACATACAGCTCTTTGGGTAACGTTTTGTTTCAAAAGTTCGCTGACCCCTGGAAAAGCCAATCCTGTCCCTCAAAGCAATTTAAAAATGATTCAAGAGCATAAATATATTTTTACATAATCACCATTATGTGAATAATATCCTTTAGAAATTTTATAAATGAAACTATGCTAGCTTTATTTTCACTTTCAATTTTACTTCAGAGCCTGCGGCTCATGAGCCCCAGTTTGCTGATCCCTGGCGGCTCTCCTGTCTCAAAAGTTTGCCGACCCCTGGTCTAAAATACATATAATGCTAGTCAAGATTTCAATAAAAACTTGCTGGGCAAAAAACTCACCCTTCTTTAAATGAGCGAACATCGGCGGTTCGTATCTGGGAAGACTGCGAGTCTACCCTTAAGCTATTGAGTGGGCATTCCAATGATGGCCTCTAGACCTCATCCTGAATTAGCTATAGCCCTAAGTTTAGATGGCTTATTCACACCATCAAAATAAGCCTTAGAAGAATATAGTCAGTATTCCTAGTATCGAATGTTTTAACAACAGATTGTGACAATTTCATAGGTCTCAATCAGATGTTTGAGAAGAAAACAACTTGATTCTTTTCTCCAATTGCTCAGTGGACTAAGTTTTCCTCTGAAAGGACATCTCAGAGCAGGTCCAATAATGTTTCCAGTTATTCTCATGTAACAAAAGCCCTCCAGTCATCAGGATAGTCTTATTTTCGTAATTGCTATTTCCAGTCCCCACTCTTTTTTCTCTGACCTATTTCAGATCTAAAAGCTAAGGGGGTGGACTGGGCTGGGAGTGAGTAAAGACATGGCTTGGGCGGACTCAGGATTCTTTCTTGATTCACTCCATCTCCTCTTGTCCACTCAGCTGGCTGGCCTTAGTTTTGTAACCCTCCAACATAAGGAATGGAGCTAGGGGGCAAGGAAGTTCTTAAATGACTGGTACTGTTGTGATCTCTCTTTATACTTGCCAGGCTTGGCAAACAGTTAAAACTGAGTTTGGTGCATTTCAGAGTTTTTCAGAGATTTCCCAGTGGGACCATCTGATATTGGTGAGTGTAGTACCTCCTCTGGCTGGCTGTTTAGGGATATTCTACCCCAAATTCTCCCAAATCCAGAAATACATCTCCAACCTGTTTCTGCTCAGATTACTTTGCTCCGTATCAGGAAGACCTCTTAGACATTTTTCCTTTAAAAATAAAACCAATCTGTCTCCCATGTTCAGAGCCCACATCTTGCCCAGAGGATGAAGAGAGGACCTTTGTCCCACAATGGGTGATGGTGCATAGCTCTCAACACTGCCCTTCACTCTGGTGCCATGTCTGTTTCCATTACCCTCTCCTTGGTATGAATCAGCGTGACTCAGACTCTTGTCCACCGTGTCCTTAATTGCCTAATGATACAGCTCTGGGGTTAGCATTTGGATAGAATATAGTATGAAGTGACCCCTGCAGTTATGCAATACATATCGAGCCTTTTGAGTAGTCCTCTTAAAGTCTGTCTCACTAGGCTTGAGGGACATTGGGAATGTCCCTCTGCCTTTCCCCAGTGTGGGAGGAAGGTGGGAAAATACCACAGGACTCCAACAATACTCTCCACAGATAATTTCCCACTGGCTTCATCAATTCCAACCCTTTTACATCATCTTGATATTCTGAAATGCTCTCACCTCCCAGCCTGCAGTTTCCTTTTGATTCTTTTAATAGGGAAATGGTGATAAACAAATCGTGGTATATTTCTACAATGGACTACTTTTCAGCAACAAAACAACACATACAAAATAAAACAAACAAACCAAAAACGCCACACCACTGATACACAGAAAAACATGGATGAATCTTAAAAGCATTCTGTTGAATAACAGATGCCAGGCAAAATGTTTACAAATTATAGTAAACCATGTGCATGAAGTTCTAAGGCAAATTAAGCTTTCATGAGGGAAATCAGAACAGGGGTTGCTGGTTGGGAGAGAGGATTGACTGAGGTGCTGGGAATGCTCTATGTCTGCATTGGGATGATGGTTACCCAGGTGTACACATTTATCAAAACATATCCAATCTGGTATTTGTTTACATTGTATGTAAGTTATAGCTCAATAAATGATTTTTTAAAAAAGATTTTTATTGGGGTATTGGGGGGATGGGAACAGTGCTGGAGAATTGGGGGAAGGGGAACAGACAAGTTGCTGTCGTTTTGTTCCTCAGTCTAGTTGTGGAGGACGTTGCCTCACTGGCCCAAGTTGGCACCATCATTGCGCTCCTCCCAAGCGAGGCAGATCAGTTGCCGGCCTCTGGACGGCTGCTCACTGAGGCTGCTGGCCGCTCACGCTGGCTGCTGGCTACACACAGTAGCTCATGGCAACCCACTGCAACCCACTGCCACAGGGGCTGCAGCCTACGCCGTCGCCAGCAACTCACGGCAGCCCAGCTCCAGGTCGAGCTGTTGTTCAGCATCTTAGCTGCAGAGGGCAGTGTCACTGGCCCTCACATGTGGGATCCGAACCGGGGCCCTCTGGCGTCCCAAGCCAGGTCCCAACCATCGTGCCACTCGGCCGGCCCAATAAATGATTTTTTTAAATTTAGATTTTACTGGATAGGTTTTGCAAAATATTGGCATGAAGAACACTGAAGGCAATTACACAAAGGACACCCCAAATTTACCTTCACTCTTAAAAAATTACCTTGTGTGTTTGGCTCAGATTTTCAGCACATCGAGATACTTTAGAAATCATGTTCTCTCCTTCCTTTTTGTTGTATGCTAACATTATTTTGTCTTCTCTGTCTTCATCCATCTCAATAACATAAATGCTGATTATTTGCCCACCCCCTTTCAGGTTATGATCAGGTTGTTCTATCAAATGCCTTCAGTTGTGTTCCTTAATAAGCTATGCCCCTACCTAAGCCTATTAGCTCATAATGAATACAGTAAGTCCTCACAGTAAGTTTTCACTTAACGTCATTGATAGGTTCTTGGAAATGGTGACTTTAAGTAAAATGACATGTAACTACCAATTTTACCACAGACTAATTGATATAAACAACAGTTAAGTTCCTACAGGATTATTTATGGTCACAGAAACATCACCAAACTTCTAAATTAAGACCCAGGACACTTCTAATATTAAACACTGGAATAAATGTGAGGTATCTATTCATTTAAGAAAGTTTAATAAAAACAAGTATGATAATTCTTTTCCAACATGCTTATTCCAGGTCAGAGTCACTGGTGACAACAGCCTCTCCCGGCAGCTCAGGGTGCCAGGCAAGACCCACCTGGACAGGATGCCCTTCCATCTCAGGGCCACTCACACCCACCCACTCACTCAGACGGGGACAATGGAGACATGACAGTTACCTCATGTGCACATCTCTGGGATGTGGGAGGACACCAGGGTCCCAGAGGAAACCCACACAGACGTGGGGAGAAAGTGCAAACTCCACACAGACAGTAGCCATGGCCAGGAATTATTTTTTTCCCCTCACTGACATTTTAATGGAACCACATTGAATAAAATGATGTTGTTTGAGGTCCTGTTATATGCTTTAAGTTATCTACATAAATGTCACAAAACACTTTATCAAATACATTGTTGACTTCAAGATACACTATATTTCCATGCTTCCTCTGATTTGCCAAGTTATCAACGTTTTCAAGATGTATTTTCTTTATTAAACTAAAATATGTGAAATGGAGCCTACATTTCTTTCAAAGCCATTTCTGATATTTTCAATGTCACAGATTCCTTTTATATCTCATCTTTTTCATCATATTTTATTTTTACATTTACAAGTATATAGTATAGAGAACACTTAAAAGGCTGTAGCCCCTTGCCCTTTACAGATGATATTAGATAAAATGGAAAATGCCTCAAAGCTTCCAGCAATACAGCAAACTGATAAGGAAAAGCAAATAGGCAGGGATGCTGGACAAAATGTAGCAAATTTTTTCAACACAGCTGAACTTGAAAGAAAAGAAAGAGAATCCCCTGATAGTAGAAATGAAGGGGAAACAACACCAGACCACATTAGGCAGAAACTGATGCAATGGAGGCTCACGGGAGTACCAGGTCCAGGGGTTTGGAGATTGGGCTTTGATGTCCACACAGGGACAGAGAATGCGAGTTTGAGCCTGCACATAAAGCTACAATTGAGCCCCAAAAGGCTGTCCCAATAATGCAAAGTGGATAACTCTTTCTCTCCTTGAGGAAGATACAAAGATTATTGCTATCTGCACAGGGATGTTATAAAAATAAAAGAGTTGTCTGGGAGAATTAAAATATTATGAAGATACTACCCAAAGCCATATACAGATTCAATGCAATCTCTATCAAAATTCCTAAAATTTGTACAGAACCACAAAAGACCCCAAATAGCCAAAGCAATACTGAGAAAGAACAAACCTGGAGGCATCACACTTCCTGATTTCAAACTATACTACAAAACTATAGCAATCAAAACAGTGTGGTACTGGCATAAAAATAGACACATAGACCAATGGAACAGAATTGCAGGCCCAGAAATAAACCCATCCATATACGGTCAACTAACATTTGACAAGGGAGCCAAGAATACACAATGGGGAAAAGGTAGTCTCAATAAATGGTGCTGGGAAAACGAAATATTCACATGCAAAAGAATGAAATTGGACCCTATCTTATATGACTCACAAAAATTAACTCAAAATGGATTAAAGACAAACATAAGACCTGATACCATAAAGCTCCTAGATGAAAACATAGGGAAGACACTCCTTGACATTGATCTTGGCAATAATTTTTTGGATATGATATCAGAAGTACAGGAGATAAAAGCAAAATAAACAAGTGGGACATCATCAAACTGAAAAGCTTCTACACAAAAAAAGAAACAAACAGAAAAGGCAACCTATGGAATGGTAGAAAATATTTGAAAATCATATATAAAGGGTTAATATTGAAAACATATGAAGAACTCATACAACTAAATAACAAAACAAACAAACTAACAAACAATCTGATTAAAAAGTGGGCAGAGGAACTGAATTCTGTCATTTTTCCAAAGAAGACATCCAAATGGCCAACAGGTACATGAAAAGGTGTTCAATATCACTAATCACTAGGGAAATGTAAATCAAAACCACAATGTGATATCACCTCACACCTACTAGAATGGCCATCATTAAGAAGATAAGAAGTAACAAGTGTTGGTGAGGATGTGGAGAAAAGGGAACCCTTATACACTGTTGGTAGAAATGTAATTTGGTCCAGCCACTATGGAAAACAGCATGAGGGTTTCTCAAAAGATTAAAAATAGAACTACCATATTATCCAGCAATTCCACTTCTGGGTATTTGTCTGAAGGAAATGAAAACAAGATTTTGAAGAGATATCTGTACCCCCATGTTTATTGCAGTGTTATTCACAATAGTCAAGATATGGACACAATCTAAGTGTCTGTCAACAGATGAATGGATAAAGATGTAGCAACCATCAGTTTGCTCTCTGTAGCTATGTGTCTGCTTCTGTTTTGCTTGTCTATTTTGTTCTTTAGGTTCCACGTATAAGTGAGATCATATGTAAAATAATATTGAATGTCAACTATAATTTAAAAAATAGTCACAGGGATGAGTAGTGCAGCATTGTGAATATAGTCAATAATGTCCTAATAACTATGTACAATGTTGAGTGGGTAGTAGGCTTGTTGGGGCTATCACTTTGTAAGTTATGTAAATGTCTTACCACTGTGTTCTGTATGCCTGAAACTAATAAAAAATAAAATAAAATAAATGGAGATATAGTCTAGATATATATACACAATGGAATATTATTCAGCCATGAGAACGAATGAAATCCTGTCACTTGCAACAACATGGATGGTTCGTGAGGGCATTATGCTAGGTGAGCTAAGTCAGACAGAGAAAGACAAATACTGTATGATCTCACTTATATGTGGAATCAAAAAAGTGCCAAACTCATAAAAACAGAGGGTAGAATGGTGGTTACTGGGAGCCAGGGGTGGGGGAAGTGGGGACATGTTGTTTAAAGGTACAAACTTATTTTTTAAAAAATTTTATTGTTAGTTTCAGGTGTACAGAACAATGCAATAGTTATCCTTTTCACCCTCACAAAGTAACAACCCCCCTCCCCCCATCTACTGCTCTCCCACCCCTGATATCATGCTTATCTATTACAATTCCATTCCCACTCTCTACTCCACGTTCCGTGACTATATGTATATATAATTATAGTTGACATACATTATTATTCAACATCAGCTTCAGAAATACCGTTCAGTGGTCAGGCCTCTACACCAACTATGAAGTGGTCTCCCTAACAGGACATGAGTCCATCTGGTCCCCTAAAAAATATTTACAACATTATTGATTATATTCCCCAGACTGTCTTGTCTATCCCTGAGGCCATATTGTAGTTACCAATTTGTGTTGCCTCATCCCTTCCCCTTCTCCTTCATCCCCACCCCTCCCAACTAGCAACCCTCAGTGTTTCCTCTGTGTCTCTGAGACTATTTCTGTTTACATTTCTTGTTTATTCAGTTTTTTAGAATCCACGTATAAGTGAGATCATATGGTATTTGTCTTTCTCTGACTGACTTATTTCACTTAGCATAATGTTCTCTAGGTCCATCCATATTGTTGCAAATGGTACGACTTCCTTCTTCTTTATAGCTGAGTAATACTCCATTGTGTAAATGTACCATAGTTTCTTAATCCAGTCATCTACCAATGGGCATTTTGGTTGTTTCCAAGTCTTGGCTATTGTGAATAGCGCTGCAATGAACATAGGGGTGCACATATTTTTTCAGATTAATGTCTTGGGTTTTTTTGGATAAATATAAAGGTACAAACTTGTAACCAGTAAATAATTAAGTCCTGGAGATCTGAGGCACAGCACAGTGATTATAGACAACAATACTGTATTATAAACTTCAAAGTTGCTACGAGACTAGATCTTAATTGTTCCCACCATGAAAAAGAAATGATAATTATGTGATGTGCTAGACCTCAATCTTAGCTAACATTTAGGTAATTGATAAATGTATCAAATCAACATATACACCTTAAATTTATACAATGTTATATGTCAGTTACCTCTTAATAAAACATTATGAAAAATGGGTTTTGAATTGATATAATCTGCATTGGCCAGAAACCCCAAGTTGAGAAGTTAAAATAAAAAAAATTTAAATGAGGTCAATGAAAACCACCACACTCCAGTGGGGGAAAAGTTTGTTCCCAAATCCAAAACAACATAGGATTCTCTCAACTCACAACAAAAACTGCACACAATTATGATTCTAGCAATACAGTAATCTTGGTAATGGGAAAACTCCTCTGCTATAGAATGGCTAGAAATGCTGGACAAACTATAACAAATTTTACTGTGTGTAATCCACAAAAAAGAGGGAAATCCACAGAGGGAAAAAAAGATGTGGCTATAAACAAGAAATAAAATTATGATCTGTAGTTCCCACTTCCCAATGGAATGGAGGTTGCCAGTCTCAGTATTAAGGGTCGGGTTTTAATATGTAGAAAGTGTCAATGAACCTTTGGTTCCAAATGAGGAGGAAATTTGGAATCATGTCTTCTCAATAAACACAGGAATTTTAAGGGTTATATCCTAATTTCCTGGATTGTCTGTTGGTATGAATCACCTTTCTAAATTCTTATGCTCTGTCCAATATTGCAGTAGCTGGATGGCTAAGAACAACATTCCTGAGAATCCCCTGTACAAACTCTTTTGGCTTAGATTTGGCCAATGACATAGAATTATGAAAGAGTTGAGGATGAAGTTACTGTTCTCCTGGTGGTCATGCACAGATATGTAAGCTGCAGACATGAAGTTTTGCAGTGGCCACTTAGTGGAATTCTATCAACAAAGGTTGTGCAGAAGCTGTGAGTCTTGGAGGCACCTTTTAAATTATTTATTTATTTATTGGGATGACATTGGTTAATAAAATATAGGTTTCAGGTGTATAATACATCATCTGTATATCACATTGTGTGCTCACCATCCAAAGTCAAGTCTCCTTTCATCACCATATATTTGACCCCTTTTAACCTCTTCTACCACCCCCTCTCCCCCTGTCCCTCTGATAACCACTAAACTGTTATCTGTGTTTGAGTTTTTGTTTATTTGTCTTGTTCATTTGTTGCTTTCGATTTTATATCCCACATATGAAATCATATGGTTCTTGCCTTTTTCTTTGGAAGTGATTGATCCTGGATCATTGTACTAGCTTCTTACTCTCCTGGAACCTAGCGGTGATATGGAGCTACCTATAACAACCTTCCCTGAACTGCATACTTCAAAAACCTCCCATGGTTTAAATTAGCACTTATTTCCATTATTCCTGCAAGAAATACCTAGGCTGAATCCTGACTGACAGGCTTATTAAAATCATACTCCTTTTATGTTTTTGAAAACTTAAGTTTTGAAATAAAGACTCCCAGGAAGATGAAAAATAATACAGAGAGGCTCTGTGTATCCTTCACCCAGCTTCTTGTGATGGTAACATCTTATATAACTTATAGTTTTATATCAAAACCAGGAGATTGGCATTGGTCCAATCTGCAGACATTATTCAGATTTTACCAGGTTTTGCATGCACTCCATTGCATGCACATGTGTGCATGTGTATGTGCAGTTCTATGCAATTTTATCACTTGTCTAGGTTCATGTAACCATCACAATCAGGTAACCATCACAATCAGGATATGGAACTGTCCCATCACCACAAAGGACCTAATTTATGCTTCTCCTTTAGAGGCATACCCATCCCCACCCCTCCACCCCTGGCAATCACTAATCTATTTTCCATCTATATATTCTTTGATGTGTAACCTTCAGACTTGTGTAAGAAGAAAAGTTTTAATCTCTTACAGAGACAAAGCAGATTAACAGGCAGTTTTTCAATGTCAATGAGATTTTCAGACTTGATTCTAAATAAATTCACTGACACTTTTGATACAGGGAAGCATTTCTAAGAGTGTCCTTTATAGGGGTACAAACAATCCTACTTCAAGGGAAATAAATGTTCATTTCAACATTGTGCTTTAAATATTTATGAAACTGATACGTCCTGATTTAACAGGTTGGGATACAAAATAAGGGTATTTCTCAAGGCTTCTTTGTTTGTACTAATCGGCTCCTAGCCCTGATATGTCCTATTTTCAAGAATATCTTTCTTCTATCCATACAGTTGACCTTGATGATAATGCTAAGAACTTTATGTTGGTTGTTTGGTCCAAGGGCCTCATTCTGACTACTATTACCTTGAACAAAGAGCACAGTAGAGATATTATGTTATTGTTCTGGCTTTGGCCCAAGTGTCCCAGGCACTTCCACTGCTGCTGATTCTGTGTCATGGTATTGCTGAGAGTCCAATAGTCTGATATAGTCCTCCTCTACTGTGAACATAAGACCAAGCACACACCACCACTGCTGCACTGGCAACTTCTCTAGGTGCTGTTGGGAAGGAGGAAGTCTCCACATACCCACAGCAATGTCTAGATCTGAAGGCATTCCAGCATCAGACATACAGTGGGAATGGGATCAGCCTTCCTTAAACCTTGAAGAAGGACATAGCTTATAGTATTCAGGAAGTGCCATGCTTGGCTTTCATGCTGCTCCCAGGTAGAGCTGAATTCTACACTGTGCTACCCCACCAGCAAAGCAGGGAGGGAGAGAGAGAAAGGAGGTGCCAAGGTGGTATTGGCTGTGCCTTTCCTCCACAAGGCCAGGGGAAGCTTCCCCACAACCCCAATGACCCACCATCTCCAACCTTTTTGAGCCCCGATGTCCTCGTCTTTAACCTTAACCCTAACCTACCCCAACAATGCTTGCCTATTCTTGCTTGCGATGACTGGGCCTTTAAAACCACATGTCTTGGCAATAGATCATCTCTAAAATCAACTCTAGGACTTTAAAAAATTACATCGTTCTATTATTGCCGGATATGATTTCAATGCACAATTATAAAAAATGCAATTTGTTCTAACAGATGCGTTTCCTGTGAAACATCAGCTAAGCAGAGGTTGAGTTCTGATGCAGCAATTACAGGGCCTACTGAACCATGCTGTGCACCTCTTCTCTCCCTCCAACTGCCTGTACAGTTCTTGGCACCAGTAAAGAGCAAGACAAATATGGAGATCACATTCTAAAATGATGAGACAGGCAGTAAACAAGTAATTTTACACACGATAAGAGTGAAGAAAACAGAAGGGAGTTATGGCATAGGGTGACTAAAGGTATGAATTTTGTTAGCTAGGAAAACCAGAGAAGACTCATACAGCAGCCATAAAAAATCCTGAGGAAGAGAGTACATGCTTTAGTAGGGCAGGGGTCTTTGTGTGTTTAGTTCACACAAACTAGAACAGTACCTGACACATACAAGAAATATTTGTGAACTGAATTAATAAAGGATTTAGGCAGGGGAAACAGCAGGTGCAAAGGCCCTGAGACAGAAAGATCAATGTGACTGGAAAAGAGTGAATAGGGTGTCAAAGGAGATGACTTTGGAGGGGCATGTTGGGGATCAACTTTTGCATTTTGGCTTTTATTCTATTTCTAATGTAAAAGTGTTAGCTTTTATTCTATATGTAATGAGAACCCAGTGGATTGTCGAGCAGTGGAGCGATTTCAACAGGTTTTTATTTTTAGTTTATTTACCCATTTATGAGGGGGTGCATTGGGATGGGTGCATGGGAAAGGTAGATGGAAATCTATGACTTGTGACAGTTAAAGAATCAAAATTTGCTTTCAAATAGACTAATGATACCATAAGAAAAGATGAAATAGGGGCCGGCCGAGTGGCGCGATGGTTAAGAACTGGTTTGGGATGCCAGAGGGCCCCGGTTCGGATCCCACATATGAGGGCCAGTGACACTGCCCTCTACAGCTAAGATGCTGAACAACAGCTCAACCTGG
>NW_017731363.1:181005-226398 GCF_001890085.2 Hipposideros armiger
GTGAAGCAACATCCTCCACAACTAGACTGAAGAACAAAAGGACAGCAACTTGTCTGTTCCCCTTCCCCCAATTCCCCAGCACTGTTCCCATCCCCCAATAAAAAAAAATCTTTAAAAAAAAGATGAAATAGTGCCATTTTCAACAACATGGATGGATCTTGAGATTATGCTAAGCGAAATAAGTCAGACAGAGAAAGTCAAGAGCCATATGATTTCACTGATATGTGCAATATAAAACTGAAAACAACAAAGGAACAAGACAAACAAATGAAGAAACAAAACTCATAGACACAGACAATAGTTTAGTGGTGACCAGAGTGTAAGAGGGGTGGGGGAGGTTGATGAGGGTAAAAGGGATCAAATACATGGTGATGGAAGGAGAACTGACTCTGGGTGGTGAACACACAATGTGATATATAGATGATGTATTACAGAATTGTGTACCTGAAACCTACGTAAAATTATTCATGGCCATAGATAACTGATATGAGAAAAAAAGTTAACATATTTTGTCTCTCTTCTGGTTTAAATAATCTCTATTGTATGGTTCAGTTCATAATGGAATAGTCAGTCAATTCAAATTTTAACTCTCCATTAAGGCTGTTTTCTGCTTACGCTTCCTCCCCAGTGGTGGTTGGATGGGGAAGCTTGCAGCTCTTCTAGCATTGGGAGTGGGTGGTGGTGGGCTCAGATTGTTCCCTTTATAGGGCAGGTCTAGTTCCTGGATGAGTATTGCTCTATCCTCTGGGGTATGCTTGCTGTAATCCTGGCACGGGCTGCCCTTTGGCATCCACTGCTGAAATTCGTGGCTTATAGATCTTGTGGTCTGCCTTCTCGTTATAGTCAGCCATCTCTCCTTGCTTCCTGGGCCCCACCTTGATTCTTTCTGGTTGTACGCACTCTTTGAGATTTGACTCACTCTTCCGTTCATCTGCTCACAGGATGGCCTTCCCTCTATCTCTCAGATACCAGGCTACTTTCCCTTCCACAGGGACCCTCCATGGCAAGCTCCCCAGTAGAGTCTCAAACTTCTGGTCCTTCCCTGGGGCATGCGGACACTTCCAGATCCACATATGGAAAGTTGAGGATACTCTCTGAAGTGCCTTTCTTCCTCACTCACATGCCTGCCATCTCGGGAATTCGCAATTAGTAGTGCACCCAAAGCATTCAGCTTCCAGCACTCTCAGATCATGTTACACACCTCCCTGCTGCAGGATTTGACCCAGGGCAAGCAAGCCAAGGCACGTGTTCTCACGCTTTCCTTCCCGTTGGCCTCCTTCCCCTGCCCCACATGCTCCTAGGGCAGAAGGAGTGGTTTCCTTCCTTCTGTCTGGGAGGGGTTCCCTAATGTATCCCAGCCTCCTCCTAAATAAGGTAGTGTTTTCTCTGCCCTAATCACTGAGTTTATCATTGAAATTGGGATGCAAAAAACTGGGATGCTAATAATGCAAGATCAAAAAACATGTTTCCTGTTACATGCCAGGCACTAAGCTAGGTACTTCAATGTGAGAAAAAAGTGTGTGTGTGTGTGTGTGTGTGTGTGTGTGTGTGTGTGTGCATGCACACACGTGCGTGCATGCGCTTGTGTTTGCATTTGTGTATGCTTGTGAAAGGAAATAGTTTTTTCTAGTTTAACAAAAAGAAAATGATTTATACAATGTTTTTGAGTAGATTAAAGAACACAGGAGAGATTTTTTTTTTAGAATGGCATATAAAACTGAGTGATGGATCACTTGGATCTATAAAATATTGTTCTACTAATAGATAACTGGTCAAGATGCTGAGCTCTTACAGCATTGCATTTGGTTCTGAAGCGTAAGAGAAATTATTTGTACTAGAGCCGGGAATGAGATGAAAGGAGAAACCTTTGCTAAGTTGTAATGCATTTCCCAAATATGGCATCATCTGTCATGACAGAAGAACAAGGATGTACATCCCTTTCCAATTGCTAGGCTCCTACCCATGGCTTCTGAGGCCTTCTGTAATTTGACCCACTTTACCTTACCCCAGTCTGCCCTGCCCCCTATCCAGAATTCATACTCCTCTCTTGCCAGGTGGAATCTCAACTGTCCACCTCACAAAACATGCTCACATCTGCCTTGTTCCTTTTCCTGGCAGTTTCCACTGACTGGATTCCCTCTTCCTTCTCTTTCACCTGTGCAAATTCCATTCACTGTTCAAAGTTCAGCCTAAGTCTCTCCTCCCTGGTCATTCCCGGACAACTCCAGGCCTCCAGGCTATCACCCTTTGAACAAATCTTATGAGTATTGAAGCTGTCACCAGAGTCTTTTACATGCCTTTGTATTTGGCTTTTTTTGCGCACCATGAAAGAGTTCTGTGGATTATGCTCAACTGCAGTACTATGGTTTAGTCCAGTCCAGTTGTTTTCAGCCCTGGTTGCCTTTTAGAGTAATGTGGTAAGGTTTTCAAAACACTAACTGCTGGATTCTACCCAAATTAATGACATCAGTATATCTGGAAGTGGAGCCCCATATATCATTTTTAAGAACCCTTGAGTGATGCTAACGTAAAGCCAGAGTTGAGAATTTCCTTTGAGATACACTGAATAGAATCACCATAGAGTAAGTATTCAACTCTAGAAAACAGATTCGTATATTGTGACAATGGGAAACACTGGAAAGAACTGTGATTAGCATACAATGTCACTTAAGCTCACGGGACCCCCTAGTCAGGACTAATTGTGCTTGGCTTTCACACAATGCCAAGATCAACTAAGCCTTTGCAGAGAATAGCAGTCAGTCAAAGTCACTTTGCAAACATCCTCCACAAGCCCTGCATCATCCTTAGCTAAACAACAGAAAATAAGGTGGGAACACCCATCTATCTCCATAACTTCACATCCGTGTGTTTAGCCTTTTAAGTCTCACTTTTGCTAACAACTCATGGTGGCATGACAGATATGATTTCCATTATGTTCTCATTAACGTCAAACAGAAAGAAATTTAATACAAGGAATTCATTGCTTAGAGAACGATTGGAAAGGTTAGAGGGATCAAAATCAAGAGGCCGTCTTTAGGCTGACTTCAAGGTCATATGCTAACATGCCTGCAATGCAAAGACTAGTAAACTACTGCAGTGACAATGAAATCCAGCCAGCATTGTACTTGCTGGGTCATATTTTTATGCCCAAAAAACATAGAAAAGAACTGGCCTCTATCTCCCTCCTGCTTTTCATATCACGTATGAGTATATATAGTTGGCAGAACCTATATCACATCTGCAATAGTAGTATCAGGGGAGTTTGATAAATGCAGTTTGTAGACTTCCAGCCTTTTAGATACTGTGGGTGTATATGTCCACGTTGAATGCCAAAAGTCAATACCTTGCAAATATTTCGATCAAGCCTATGGGTCAACAACTTTAGAGCTGTTGGTGAAGAATAAAAATATTTCATATCAATGGTGTTGCCTTGTGTCTGTCTGAGTTATGAAGATGCAAAAGACCTAGATCTTGAGACAGGAAGTCCCTTTAGAGGAGTTCTTACATCTGAGGCTCCATTTGTGGCCTTGGAAGGCTTGCCTTCTTATGTCAGTCGCTCCTGAATCTCTTTTTAAATTAGGCAAACTTATGCTAGTTGTGTAGGCTTGGGCACATTGCTTAATGTCCTTGAGTAAGTAAAATTAATGCATGAAAAATTGGCATCCCTAATGGCAGCAGCTAAGCACTGCTTCTCCAAAGACATTTCAAAACTTAGGACATGTTTTCAAAACTTAGGACAAATTTAAACAATTAAAGGGTTCACTATGAGAAGCTTTGAAAGTTTTCAGTTTGTAGTACATGTGGAACCCTGAGTTAATTTTTTAATTGTTTAGACAGAAACAGTAGAATAAGATGACAGTTAGAGATGTCAGTGCTAATGTAGAATCATATACACTGAGAAGTTAAGGTTCGCCCTTATCTGCGTGTCTCACATTTATTTCTGTTTGAGATTTAAACACCAGTAGGAATTGTCTAATTAAGGGTGCTGCTACATTTTGGGCAAATTAACAAGTTTTGCGAACCTCAACAGCTATAAGTGTAAAGTGGGGATCAGCACACATTTGTTAGGATTAAATAAAGGAACTGTCTCTCACATTTCTCCACTAATGTACCTCAAATGGCAGAGACATTGTAAGGGTACCCACAGAAATTCCAACAACTTTTTTGAAGTCTTTTGTTTTACTATAAAATGTCTAGTGAATTATACATAGGAATTCATATTATATTCATTACAGTTTTATTACCGAAATATATTAGGTATTTTTCAAGTAAAATCGACATTTTAGTAGGATGTACCAGTTTTATCCTATGCTTTCCAGTAGATTCTAGCAGGCTCTCTTGAGAGCCAAGGTTACCGTTGGAAATGTTTCACCAGTGTCCCCATGTAGGAGGCCCCTAATAACTCTGAGTTGAATTCTGAAAATGTTTTGAGATATAGAGAATTTAGAATATAAATATGTAAAAGAATAGGTGGCAATGTCTAAATTCTGAGGGTTACTATTTTTGTCTTGCTTTTGGTGCTTTGCCAGCGATTTTCATTCCTTTGGACATGCTGACATATGCAAGAGCCTACGTTTTCCTGTTCCATCAGTTATAGATGTTGAAGATTTTTACCCAGTGAGGTCTACTCTGCCCCCAGCTACTTCATGAATCCAGATTAAGACTGGTTTTATGCCTTTATATTAGGAGCCCTATCCTCACCAGCTGGTGGTGTCTGGAAATGGTCCTACTTCTACATTCAAAAGTCTCACATATGCAGAGTGTAGCCCAAGTGCTATGAAGGTATACAAACTATTTCACCACCACACTGCCAGTCGACATTGGGACTGAGCTTACTCTGTTTCCTTGGATGCATTCCAGGTCCTCCACTGTTGCAGGAGAATTTCCTGATCGACAGACTATTGTGCTGGGGTGCATTATGGAGGTACGAAACACAAATTTAATTTAGCTTGCAAACAGGCTGGTTCTGTTCTGCTCTCCCTGTGCTGACTAGCCTGATATAGAGGGTTTGTATATTTGTCAACCTTGGATAAACCTACTCAGAGCTTCTCAGTTTTTGCCTACTATGCTTCCATACATTCACGACTTTGCTTGTGAAGTTCCCTCAACCTGTTAAAGCTCATTCTTCCTTTGCACTTGGGAAAATCCCGCTCTTCACTTAGGACCAAATTCAAATGGCAAGTGTCTTTTAAGATTTCCCTTCCTAGATGCCTACTGCTTCATTTACCATCCCCTTTCTCTTTCCATCCAACCAAGGTATTCTAACTGGTCTCCATTTTGTATTTGATTTTAACAATAGATACAGTCACAGTTACTATTTAAGAGCCTTTGAGATGGCAGAGGAGAAAAGAATTGGATCTGTTGATCCATGTAGTTTTACAGAAATGGGTGTAACAGAATACTGAGCAGGATGTTAATAACATTTCCGATCATATTATGATTATAGACAACATGTGATTTGCAATGAATTTTAAAGGCCCAGGAGAAGTTTGCTGATGATAATTATAAGAAACATTTTGACAGCCACCATCTGGAGCAATGCTTAAGTGAATGAAAGCTGCTAAAAATGAGTTTAATATGATAACCAGTTTATTGGGCAGGTTACAGAAATATCTCCCTACAAACTGTTCATCAGGGATTGGGATCATTTGTTCAGACTTGTCTAACATTTCCCTCCCCATTTGCAAGGAGAAAGCCCAACCACCAAAGACCCGGACTTAAGTGAGTTATAGATTTGGAACTAATTGGTGCCTGATTAAAGCTATTCAACCATGACCATGTTGTAAAATAGAAGCAAAAATGGGGCCCTGGAAGGAAAGCCCATAATTACTGTGACAAAGAAATTGCTATCTCAGTGCTAAATTAAAAATGGAAGTGTTTTACATTTTCTTGAGAAAGGAGGTTCCATGAGACTGTCTTTTACTTATATAAATAATCTGTGAAATACTTATTAAATATTAACTTTAATATTGGATAAAGCAGTGTATGCATCATTGTCACATAATTGTTAATCCACTAACTTCAAAATAAAGTGACAGCATACGTACAATGCCAGTTCACAAACTCAAGCTACACATTAGTGACTTTCAGGTATGTAGGCTCTACTTTCTACACAATTTGTAACAGAAGTGGGGTAGTGGGGGGTGCCTATCTAATGTATTTTATGCAGAAATAACTCTCCTAGTTAAGTGGACTTAAGGTATTAAGCCAATGCCTTCTCAGTCTCATTTACAAATGAAGTGCTTTTATGTAAAGACTTCTCTCAGTTCTTCATATTGTTTTCACAAAGAAGCAAAAAGCATACTCCGTGGTGCTAATGCATTTCAGACATTTGGATCGTGCTTTTGTTTATGATCTAGGCTGCTATTCATTCATTCATTCATTCATTTGTTTATTCATTCATCAATAACCATTTGGTCACCCACAGTTTACAGACACTGGGAACGCCATAATAGCCAAGACAAGGCTCCCTCCCTCATGAAGTTCACAGGCCAGCATTGGACAAAGACAACATGTAACAACCACAATTTGATGTGATACTTGCTAAAATAGACATATACGAGGTTGGGCAATTAAGTTCGCAAACTCATCCTAGAAAAAGTGCTACATACCTCACTGCTGAATATCACTATGGTCACCTTCGAAGTACTCCCCTTGGGAAGCTATGCACTGACGCCAGCGCCTAGTCCACCCTTCAAAGCAATTTTGGAACTCTCTTTCTGGAACGGCCATCAGAGCTGTCGTCATATTACCCTGGATGTCATCAAAATGTCTTCCTTTCAATATTGCCTTTATCTTCAGGTCAAGAAAGAAGTCATTGGGGGCCAGATCAGGTGAGTAGGGAGGGTGTTCCAATACAGTTATTTGTTGACTGGCTAAAAACTCCCTCACAGACAGTGCCGTGTGAGCTGGTGCATTGTCGTGATGCAAGAACCAGGAATTGGCGAAAATTTCAGGTTGTCTAACTTTTTCACGCATCCTTTTCAGCACTTCCAAATAGTAAACATAAGTCATCTTCCTAAAAATGGTATGAGATAATAACTTTTAACCAATCCCTTGGCACATGGAAACCCCACTGTAATAACCAATCATTGTAAAGACTGAACAACCTCCTCATTTTCACTTAATAAGCCATCCTGTAGCTCCATGCCCGAGCTTCAGATCAGATTATATTCTTGAAGGCTCCCAGTTTGCACACTGTTCTGAGAAACTGCACAATGATCTGCAGTTCTTATAAACTGCACAACAAACTCATACTAAGTAATATTTATTCATTTGGTGGTTTTAATTTTGCTACTTCTGGGGTTTTTTTGACGATATACAAATTGATTTGATCATTTTCATGGAGTTGACCTATCAACTCTGAAATATAAAGACCCACCAAACTGTTTGTTTAATCAAGCACATAAACTGTTCTGTTCATATTAACACATTCTATAAAATAATTATTTGGATGACACCCTATTCCATTGAATTGGGTGTCTCACTGGTTGAATTAGTCAGGTCTCTTTTGGTTGCGAATGGCAAAACCTCTATTTGAACTGGTTTATGGAGAGGAAACAGGATGGAAAGGGCACAAGGCATCTTAGTAACAAAACTTCGGAGGGATATTGAACAGTCCCAGGAACAATTGGGACCAGTGACTCACGTGAATGCTGTCTTCGTTTCTGTTTTTCATGCTCTTTGAAGAAACCAGGAGGGGCATGTGAGAAGCAGGACAAGGAAAGGGAAGAAGCCAAACAAGGGTGCTAGTTCACGCCAAATCCCAGCCAGTTCAACCTGATCCCGCAGGGCAGCTCCGAAGTCTAAATTAGAACTCAGAGTTTGCTCAAAACCAGAGGCAGGGGAGCTTGGTTTGCATACGCCTGCAGGAGTCAGCTATTTACCAAGCCTCCAAGCCCCATCCTGGGGAAACGTCTCTTCAGGCACTTCTGGCTCCACATGTCAGGGCCAAGCTCCAGCAGCTAAAAGGATGGCGTCTTAAAAGAATCACAGGTGTGGACCATTAGAAGCTAAAGCAGAGAGGAGCTCCAGTAATCCAAAAGCTGTTATCTTAATAGAGTCACAGGTGTAGACCCCTAGGAACAAAAGCACACAGAAGCTGGGGGAGGGATGCACAGAAATGGTTAAAGGAATTTCCGGAGGAATCTGCATGGGTTGCTGACAATCTCCATTACAAACACTACTGAAATTATTTTTTGTCGTGTATCTCTGCCTGTTGGCTTTACCTTTCCCTCAATGCACCAGCTTCCTCCACGAGTTAGGGAACATGGCTCTTAAGTATGACATTCTGTAGCTTTCACTACCAATTGGGAGCTTTGTACTCAGTGCCAGCTGGAAAGGTCATGAGGAAGAACTTGCATTGTCCTGGCTTGGGTCCAGTGCCCATTTCTGGAGCAATCAACTCTAGCCTTGGGAACAGCATAATATAAAAACATGGTGGCCCCATAAGAGCTACATTTGAAGTAAAGGAAGAAGCAGTTCCTAAGGGAAGATGGGCTGTGATGTTACTGGAATAAAGTGAATATGTTGGGGAGACGAGAACATTTGGTTGGAAGACGGGGTTGTTATGGCCAGTTGTGTGTCCCTTCCCTGTAGGACTTACCCGTGCTCTTCACAGCCATTCTATTTAAGAGCACATCCTTACTATGGTTGGGGGCGACAGACACCAGTTTTTGGCTACAAAAATAAAAATGAAAGAAGAGATTGTAGATTGTTTTGGAAAGAAATCTCAAACACCCTGTGGACATAGATATGAATATGAATTCGTTAAAACAAAAAATAGATATTACAGGAACATGCATTCAGTGTTCATTAATTTATTCCATTGGTTAGGCTTCCCTGTTAAATACAAAAGGGATTTCAAATGTAGGAAATATGCAGCTGGAGGGGAATTGGACCATTTAGAATCTAAATTTATCTCTTAGCTGGATTTTTCTTTGTGGGGCTATAGATGCTTAATAAATGTCTAATCTGACTAGAGCCCCACCACTAGTATCTCAGAGGTGAGACACCTGCTTTTATTTCTCCAGTTAAAAAAGATGCCATCTTTGCTCATTTAACATCCCTTTCAACCTATATCCTCACTTCTGTTTATCAAGCCTTTTCAGTGTTACATGCTCCAATAGTAGCACAGCCTTGCATGAATATTTCAGTGTGCTGAGGGACAGAGTTGTTATCAAGCATCAGCAGCTGCTGCTTATTGGTGATAAATGAGTTTTGTTCCATTGAGAGCAATTTCCCTGTTTTTTATTCTATTATCTAGGTAGAGATGAAGGATATAATATATCCTTAAAGCGGTATTCACACAGTTATCCAGTTAATGAGGCATTGAGGGGAGGGGTTGTAAAGAGAGAGACACACAAAGAGGGAGAGGGAGAGGAAGAGGGAGGGAGGGAGAAGGTGGGGGAGGCAAAGAGAGAGACAGACAGAGAGAGAGAGAGAGAGAGAGAGAGAGAGAGAGAGAGATACAGAGACAGGGAGAAAACACAAAACAGAGGCAGATCTGAAAATACCATGGATCCTCCACTGTGCATCTATATCCAGGGTTTTGCTGTGATAATTTGTAAGGAAATATTATCTGACAGGGCAAAGTGGCGAATCATTTGTATTGATGACGAATGAGTTTACAGGATCGTATTTCAAGTAAGATGGGTGCTTCTGTTGCTGTTTTGAGTTAGTCTCCTTAGTATTGACAGCAGAGGCTTCATTCAATGAGTAAATTCATGCCCACATGTTGGCAGAAGCATCACTGTGTTTACCTCTGTGGAACATTGAATTGAGGGAATTAAGTGGAAACAGTTCATCAGCCTGGGCATTCAGATCCACTGTGTCCAGGGCAGAGAAACAATCTATTGAAGGACTAAGTTCAGGGAAGATGGAGTTTGAAAACTGGCTGCTAGGACTTGCTCCAGGATCTTAGGGCTCACTTAAGGAATAGCACTAATTCACATCAATTCAACAAACATTTCTTGAGCATATACCATATGCCACACCTCATGCTACATGCTAGGGATTCCAAGGTAAATCATAGTTCCTGCTCTCAGCAATTCATATGGATTATTTCAAGTCACTGTGGTACATACTGTGGTGGAATTGAACTCTTGATGCTATGGAAATACAAAAGAGAGAGTTACCTCATGTCTCCTGGGTGGTGAGTGTGAGCCAGAAACATTTGTAGTTAAAAATAAGAAAAGATGGGGAGGTTTACTGGTCAGGATGGGCTACATGGAGACCAGAAATCCAATATCTGAGTTGCCTGACCTGAAGGATAGATCCTGTATGGTTATCCTTAGTTGTTATCCTTAATGCTGGTCAAAAATGGCTATTCCAGTGCAAAGTAATGATTATCCTTAATGGTTATCCTAATGCTGGTTAACATAATGCATATCCTGAATTCATTGGTCAACAGTAGTTAGCCTTAATGCCAGTCAATGTAATGCTGATCCTTATTGTTATCCTAAATGCTGGTCATAAATGGTTATCCCTAGTTTAAGGGGCCTCTGGGACAACATCAAGCATCATCGGGGTACCAGAGGGAGAAGAGAGAGAGCAAGGAATTGAAAATCTACTTGAAGAAATAATGTCAGAAAACTTCCCTAACCTGGTGAAGGAAATAGATCTACAAGCCCAGGAAATGCAGAGTCCCAAATAAGATGAACTCAAAGAGGCCCACACTAAGATACATCATAATTAAAATGCCAAAAATTAAAGACAGAGAGAATCCTAAAAAGAGCAAGAGAAAGGCAGTTAGTTACCTGCAAGGGAGCTCCCATAAGACTGTCAGTTGATTTCTCAACAGAAACTTTGCAGGCCAGGAGGGATTGGCATGAAATGTTCAAAGTGATGAAAAGCAAGGACCTACAACTAAGATTACTCTACCCAGCAAGGCTATCATTTAGAATCAAAGGACTGATAAAGAGCTTCCCAGACAAGAAAAAGCTGAAGGAGTTCATCACCACAGACCAGTATTACAAAAAATGTTAAAGGTATTTCTTTAAGAGGAAGAAGATTAAAAAATAATAATAAAATGACAATAACTACATTATCTATCAACAATTACTTTAAAGGTAAATGAATTAAATGCTCCAATCCAAAGACATAGGGTGGCTGAATGGATAAGAAAACAAGACCGTTACATATGTTGCCTGTAAGAGACTCAGGTCAGGTTGAAAGATACGCTGACTGAAAGTAAAGGGATGGAAAAAGATATTTCATGAAAATGGAAACAAACAAACGAACAAACAAAAAAGCTTGGGTAGCAATACTTACACCAGACAAAATAGACTTTAAAACAAAGGCTATGACAAGAGACAAAGAAGGACCCAGTAATCCCACTTCTAGGTATTTACCTGAAGAAACCCAAAACCCTACTTGGAGGGGATGTGTGCATCCACATGTTCATTGCAGCATAGTTTACAATGGCCAAGATGCGGAGGCAGCCTGGGTGTCCTTGGTTGGATGAATGGATAAAGAAGAGGTGGTACATATATACAGTGGAATATTGCTTGGCTATAAAAAAGAAGGAAAGCTTGCCATCTGCAACAACATAGATGGATCTAGAGGGTATTGTATTGAGTGTAGTAAGTCACACAGAGAATGACAAATGTCATGATTTCACTTATAAGTGGAATCTAAATAACAAAATAAACAAACAAGCAAAACAGAAACAAACTCATAGATACAGAGAACATTTTGATGGTTGCCAGATGGGATGGGGGGGTTGAGGGTGGGTGAAAAAGAGGAAGGGATTAAGAAGTGCAAATTGATTGTTACACAGTAGTTATGGGAATGTAGGGTATAGCATAAGGAATATAGTCAATAATATTGTAATAACTATATATGGTGTCAGTGGGTACTAGATTTATTGGGGCGATTGCTTTGTAAGTTATATAAATGTCTCATCACGGTGTTGTACACACATGAAACTAATATAATATTGTATGTCAACTGTAATTAAAAAATAACAAAAATTATTAAGAAAAAAATCGTTATCCCTAATGGTTGTCCTTAGTAGTGGTGAATAATGGTTATCATTAATACTGGTCAACAATGGTTATCCTTAATGCTTATCCTTAATGATTATATTTAATGCTGGTCAACAACTATTTATGGCTTCTTCTACATTCTGGTCATGATAGGTGTGTACTTCCTGGCCCCCTTTATAGATGGGTGGTCTCATGTGACTAGTTCTGGCCAAGGCATTGTGATTACAAGTGATGTGTGTCACTTTCAAACCAGAGGGGGCACTTTATCCCTGGAGTGAGAGCCTCCAGAGCTCTCACTCCCTCTTGGATAGTGACCAGCAATACCTGAGATGTCAGTTGCTCTATTGACACGAATTTGATGAGCAGAGCACCCCTGTAACCTTATAATCATATGGAACACAAAGGAGAAATGAACATGTTTAATTTCCAGCCACTGAGATTCGAGCGTTATTTGTTCCTGAGCAGAACATAACCTACCTCGATTGAATTGGGGACAATGGCTCTCAGCTCCAGATGCACATTGGACTCACCAAGGGAGCTCTGAAAAGATGTGAATATCTATGTTTCACTGCAACTCAGTTGGGCTAGAATCCATAGGTCTGCATCCTGGATATCATTCATTTTTAAATTGAGTTTTGATGGAATTCAAGAAAAACTCAAATAATGAGTGACCAGAATGTAAACTTCACAAGGGCAAAGACATTGTCTTGGTGACTGTTCTATAACCAGTGCTTGGAACAATGTCTGGCACATAGCAGATGCTAAATAAATATTTGTTAAATGAATATGTGAGTAAACGAACAAATACAATCATGTTTAGTTTAATTTTCTTACACCTGCTCCCTATGCCAGGTAGTCAAACCAAACCCATTACCTGGGATCCTCTTCTATTAA
Organism: Hipposideros armiger; assembly: GCF_001890085.2. NCBI lineage: Eukaryota > Metazoa > Chordata > Mammalia > Chiroptera > Hipposideridae > Hipposideros > Hipposideros armiger. The sequence continues at coordinate 193,887 of NW_017731363.1, forward strand.
TAAAAGGATACGTTGCCTTGGTTGTTTTCCTACCTTCTAAGACCTAAATTTCTGCATATGTGTCATTGCACCACTCTCCTGGGCCTCTGTTTGCTACAGCTCCTGGAACAGTGATCACTACGATGTCCAGGTGTCTCCAGAAAGGCCATGGACCATCACTTAATTCCTATTACCTGGGTCCTGCTTGCTTCTGGCTTTTTCCCCTTCTCATAGATTCAGGCTGTGCATGATCCTTCTGAGTTATGGGCACTTGCATGGTTATATTCTTGTCTTTTATAATCATTATTGTTATAACACTTCATATTTCTTTAGTAATTAATCATTTTTACATAGTTCTTTACATCTCATTTAAAGCATTCATGAAACTGTTAACTGATTATATAAATGCTTAGTATAAATTGAAGTTTCATAATAGGTTTGACATTTCTTTGCCATTGAATTTCAGAATCATGTCCTTAGTGTTTAAAAGGAAGTCATCGTGAAACTTATTTATATTGGGGGCCAAATTTTAAAAATGCACTCATTTATCGCATTCTTGATTTCCCCACCATTTTATTCATCTTGGGTGCTATTTTATTTCTGATCATAGATGTGGTAAAGGAAAATGATACTTATAACAATCTTTAAGACCTAGCTGAGTACTTCCTCTTCCACCAAACCTTTCTCCAGGCTTCCCAAATTACATTAAGCTTTTAATTCTCTGAGCTTCTAAAAAACTTTTTGTGGCCTGAACTGTCACTTGGGCTGTGTTTGATTGTATGTCTGGCTGTGTGGATACTAAGTTTATTGAAAAATTAAGCATTCCTAGTAATTATTGTATATCCTCCATAGTGCTTAGCAGTAAAGGAGAGTTGGTATTCAACACAAATATTCAGTAAATACTTGAATGAACGCATTTAGTTGAATATTATAGTAAATATATGATACTTGACTGATAGATTGAATGAATAATAGAATAAATTATATATGTAGATACATATATGCCTTTATTAGTTTCATCAATTGGAAACTTATGGTTTACATCAAGACCATAATTACAGTAAAATGATTCTAAATCTTGAAACTCATGCTAGGGTATTTAATCACTTATAAAAATTAAGAGATATTAAAAACAAATGGCACTACATTAAACTAAAATGTTTTTGCACAGTGAAGGAAACCATCAACAAAATGCAAAAACGACATACTGAATGGGAGGAGATGTTTGCCAATAATACGACCAATAAAGGATTAATATCCAAAATATATAAGAAACTCATACAACAACACCAAAAAAAAATCCAAAATCCAAAAAATTCAATTAAAAAATGGCAGAGGACCTGAAGAGACATTTCTCCAAAGAGGACATACAGATGTTTAATAAATATGAAAAGATTCTCAACCTCACTAATAATCAGAGAAATGCAAATAAAAACCACAACGAGATAACCACCTCACACCTGTCAGAATGGCTATCATCAATAAATCAACAAACAAGTGCTGGCGAGGATGTGGAGAAAAGGGAACCCCCGTGGACTGTTGGTGGGATTGCAGATCGGTGCAGCCACTGTGGAAAACAGTATGGAGGTTCCTCACTTTTATGTGGAATCTAATGAACAAAATAAATGAACAAACAAAACAGAAACAGACTCATAGATACAAAGAACTGATGATTGCCAGATGGGAGGGGGGTGAGAGGATGAGTGAAAAAGGTGAAAGGGGTTAAAGAGTGTAAATTGGCAGTTACAAAACTGTTATGGGGATATAAAGTATAGCGTAGGGAATATAGTCAATACTATTGTAATAACTATGTATGGTATCAGACGGGTATTAGATTTATTGGGGTGATCACTTTATAAGGTATATAAATGTCTAATCACTATGTTGTACACTTGAAACTGATACAATATTGTATGTCAACTGTAATTGAAAGATAAAATTTAAAAGTAAAGAAATGGATGGAAAAAGTTTAAAAAATTAAGAGCTTCTAAATCCACACATCCATCATATTCTGTAGCATCTCACCATAACTGTTGGTTATGAATTTTAAGCAATGTTCCTAGAAAGACTAATGCCTGAAGTGTCAATCTAATATTGCCTACTTGCACAACCCTGCTAAACACTTACAGGAAAAAGTTTCAGGTGCAGCTCTATTAGAGAATGGCTAGTGTTCATGAATTTTCCACCAGAAATATAAATACATAAATCTGGCCCCCAGCCAATCATTTCTTTCATTCCAGTAAAGAATATTGTGCTTTAAACCAAGTTAGGAATCTAAATAAAATCGTTCATTTTAAGAGCTTTCATAAAACCTTATTTTTAGCCATTTAATATAGAGGCTGTATTAAAACATTTTTAATTTTTAACAATATTATTTTTATGATTCAACTGTAAACTTATTGAGAGAAAGAATAGTAAACTTTTTGTGAGCAAGAATAAAATTGTCTTTGTTGCCTAAAACAATGCTTTGAGTAAAGGTTGTGTTCATTAACTCTTTGTTGTTCTGATCATTTAAAATTGAATTAAATAACTGAAAACACCTAAAAGTACATGCAACATTGATTATACATTATCTATTATAAAATAGAGTCTCATTAAATCAGGTTGTTTTTTCTTGTATCATGGACTGCTTTAATAGTCTAGTGAAATCTATGTCCCTCTTCTCAGAATCAATGTTTTAAATGAATACATACAATAAAATGCATAGAGTTTGGTGGTATCAAGTTCATGGATGCCTTGAATTCTGTCCCCTAGTCCATGAACTCTAGGTTATAAATCCCTGTACCAGGGACATGAAAAATCTAATAAAATGTATAAATCATAGTTGATAAATAACTGTGGCCCCCATGTGCACACATTCCATGGAAAGTTCTATGAAATTTACTTGTGATAAAAATCTTAGAGTGAAATCAGCTTTTCTAAATGTGTCAACAATATTAGTAAGTAACTTTATATTATGAAATATGTGAGGTGTGATCACAAAATATGGTGAATGCGTTGCCGAGAGCCATCCAATGGAAAGGCAGGATCTTCAATACAAGAAGCAGTGCATCGAACCTTAGTAACAGTGTGTGACAAGTTTCAACTTGTTTGGTGAAGTCAATTGGGTGTGAGCTATAGTTGAAAGAAGGTGTGTTTTAAAGTGTGCTGTAAATCATGGATCACGAACAAAATGTTAACATGAAATGGGCAAACGGTTTCATCCTCCATCACGAATACGCTCTGTGTCACACATCACTTCTGGTATACAACAATTTATCTCAAATAAAAACATTACGGTGTGTCCTCATCCACCTTATTCACTGGATCTGGCACCGTGTGACTTCTGGCTCTTCCCCAAGGTCAAAATGATTCAGGACATCGAGGGAGCAACAACAGCGCAACTAAAGCCACTCACGAAAGAGGACTTCCAGAACTGCTTCAGGAAGTGGCAAGAACGAGGGGATAAGTCTGTTCGAAGTGAGGAAGAGGGTTTTGAGGGGTATTAATGGCAATGTGTCTTTTACTGCAATAATTTTTTTATTTAAACATTCACTGTATTTTGTGATCACACCTTGTACATATTTTGATATAAGTAAATGAAAGTATGACTAATGAATAAGTGATTTGCATGGATTTTTATGGGGAAAGTAAAATTCACCATAGTTAATTCTTCTTGAAGACACATTTAGTCTATGTGTCACATATAAAAATAAACAGAAAATATAAAGGTGTATTTATAACTACTGATACATAATTGATATTTTTAATATATTGATTCCTATTTGTCTATGCATTTGAAAAGATTCTTTGGTAACTCAATGGATATATTGTTATGACCCAAACTAAAAACTGATAATAGCCAGGTATAATCCATGATTGCTAGCTTAAATTAGCCATTCTTGACAGTAATCAACTGTTAAGAGTACAGGGCACAATATACATATGGTTATATATGGGTGCATACACATACACAGAGGCAGACACACACTGGAGACAACGTTGCATAGTGGAATGAAGTTTGAAATCAGATGGATATTGCTTTGAATTCTGTCTCTCCCACTTAGTACTTTTGTGCCCATAGGGGCCTTCCTTTCTCCCTTCTTTCCTCTTTTGCTCTATTCAGAAATATTCTTGCTATGTTTACCTGGGTATGTTGTGAGCAAATATACTGATATGAAACCTGTCTCTCTAAGCCTCAATCTCTTCATATTTAAAAGAGGGAGCATCTTATCTATTTTATAAGATTTAGATGAGAAATATGATGAGATACTAAATGAGAAATATTTTATGGAATTCCTGACACATAATAGGCACTCTCTAATTTCATCTTGTATCTAACAGGCCCTAGGAATGCTTGAAGCTCTCCAAGGAAAACCTTTAAGAAAAAAGAGTCATTAAAAGGAGATTGGATACAATCTGAAATGGCTTCCCATAAGATTTTGGTGTCTTTGATTGCATTGATCTAGCAAAAGAGCACAGGGCCTACTCGGCCTACCTAATATGTGCATCCTTACTACAGCTGGCAAAGCTCACTAGAACCAAGAAGATGTGACCAACACTGATTTAAAATAACGAAGGCAACATAAATAATACATATCAGAAAAGTAAGTCTAGACCAGTGGTTCCCAAACATCTGGATCACAGATTACTGGGCCAGAGTTTCTGATTTTGCCTGAGAATTTATATTTCTAACAAGTCCTAGGTGGTGCTATCTGTTTTTCCACACTTTGAAGACCACACTTTGAGGTCTAGACTTTGCCACTGAAAATGGTAGTGTAGCAGAAGATCTATTGGAGTTCAGAGAATCTTGTAGCTTGCCAATGGGCCACAGAACATCACTTGAGAGCTCCAAGTTTAAAAGGAATGGAAAAGAGATATAGAATAGAAAGTAAGCATGGTAGAGAGAATAATGCTCCCCAAAGATGTCCATATCTTAATCTCTGGAACTTATAAACATGCAATCTTACATGGCCAAAGGGTCTTTGCAGATGTGATTCAGGACCTGAGATGGGGAGATTATCACAGATTATTTGGGTAGGCCCATAATCTTTAGGGCTGTTACAAGGGAAAGGTGGGCAGGAGAGTCAGAGATAGGGAAGATGTGACAGAAGTGGATGAGGAGAATTGACAATGGAAGGGGCTGGAGTGAGGTGAGGAAGAGGCCATGATCTAAGGAATCCCTACACACTGGAAAAGCAAAGGAAAACAGATTCTCCCCTAGAGCCTCCAGAAGAAATACAGCCCTGTCAACACCATATTTTAGCCCATGTGCATACATTTTTTTGGAACCCCCAGTATATTTGTGATCGATAATCTCTCTGATCATCATTTAGCCCTTTATGATATATCTGGACACCCAGACCAGTGAAGTGGATGTTTCATAGTTTTTGTATGGTACCCACATCCTTCATAGATACAAACATTGTTAGGTATTCCTTTCTTTTATCAAATGCAAATCTTATAATTCACATTTATAAAACAGATGAATTAGGACATTGCCTCAATACTAAGGCATATGCCCCCCCACAATGCTTTGATAGTTTTGAAATAATTATATACAATCAATGTGATGCTCTATTTCTCTCCCCTAAAGCTGTTATTGACCCTGTGGTAATTTTTACAATTCATGGTGGCCTAAATGAACAGAAATACAGGAGTATTTTTTTTCACTTGGCAAAAAGATTTAAAATAAATTTTAAATATACATTTAGAATTTCTTGTGAACATTTAGAATAAATCTAAGCCAATTATATATATATATATATATATAATCATATGTACATATGTATTTTTAATTTTTATAGCAAAGCTATACTTTGCAAACATTTGAAAGCTTCCTTGGGTCACAGAAGAGTTGCAGGCTGTCTGGAGGTCTTTACATCAGGGGTTTTGCTGATCTATTAATAAATGACAAATGTGCCTACAGTCAGGGGCACAGATTGGCATCTGAGTGAATTCCTTATGGAGACATGATTTTTCTTTAGGGTGTGGGAAAGTCTTCTCTTGTAAAGCAAGAGAGAGAATATATATATATATATATATATATATATATACATATATAATATTTTTATTTACTGTGTATTGATTGTAGGTTTCTTTTTCTCAGGATACATAAGAACAAATGACCTCATTAATTTTTGTGAGTCAGCAATCTTCACATGGTATATAGCCTCACCAACAATTAAGACTACATTAGAATTATCCAAATTCCTCAGACTAAGCTTTGGTGAGAATAAAGAGTGTGGTTCATTGTTTCAATATTAAGATACTGAGGACATGCCTTTGATTGGGTTCTAGCATTTAACAGGATGCAAAGGTTTTCTTTGATACCAGCTGCCATTGTGTCTATTCTAAGAATAAGGGTAAATCAACATCATCAATTCATTTTGTCATTACTTGTTCAAGTGTGGGTGATAGTCTATGCAAATTGATTTAATATTCCCTATTTTGAGTCTCTTTCTAATGCAGCATAGAGACAAGTTCTCATTTGGTATTGTAAAGAAGAGAAAAAAAAATCACAAGCAAGTTAGTGATACCCTTCATTTAGAGATAATGTTGATTTCACCGTTACTTTAATTTTCCATTTATTTCTCTCGAAATAATACTTTAGGCCAATAAATAATTTACATTAAATGAATGTTTGTTGACAGAATGGGTACCATAAAAACCTATTTGATAGAACTATTCCTCATTGGAGATTTATCCACACACATGTATTCATTATGGATATGCATGTGGCCTGAAGGCAAGGCTGCATATGTGAATTTGGATTTCGAAAAATGATGTTTTGCTTCCCATATTTTCCTTTGAACGACTTGAGAATTACTTTCTCCTATTACATGAATGGCACTTTTAAAAAGTGTCATTCTTCGCCCTTCTGTGCTGATGTGCAAGCCTCCTTTTCATGAGACCTATATTTTCCTTCTATTTCCAAATGTTCTGTCTTTATTGGTAAACCTATTACAGATCCATTCTGACACAAAGACCTTTACATTTTCCACTGTAATGTCAGCCCCAATACCTAACACTTAATGTGTCTTGGTTGTCAGATTTTTTTGAGAACCATAATTAACTAGATGTATGAATTGTTGATGTTTACATGCAACAGATGGCTAGGCTGGGAGAGGGAGATAAATTTAGCTTCTGCTGAACATGTATGAGTAATATACTGGAAGGAAAAACGTGTAGAAAAAATAACTTGAATTCTCCTATATTTTGAGTTTTATAAACTCAGCTTTGGGGAACTATATCTTTTTATAAAATCAAAGTTCCTTGAAGGTAGAGGTCTGGCGTATGCCTGTCTTTGGTGAAGAAGTGGCATGAACAAAGGGAAGTTCATGGCTTCAGATTGTGGAGCAGGAACCTGGGTCATCATGGAATCTCACGGAATGTCCTTCAGTTGATCCTAAAGGACAAAATGTATTTATTATTCATCGTAGTTAGAATAAGTGTTAGAGGCTCTCAAAAAATGATTGATGGTAGATAAATGAATGTGTGAATGAATGAATGATTGCTAAGGATAATTAATTAGCAAGGGCTAGTAAAGTCTGTTTACAAAATCCTTTCACATGAATTTTACTTGAATTTCATGACAAATCCATATGGTAGAAATTATTGTCCCCATTTTCTAGAAAAGAAAGCCAATGTTCAGAAAGGTACAGTGACTTGTCCAAAGTTCTTCGCTGGTAAATGGTGAAGGCAAAATTTAACCAGAGCTTCTGGCTCCAAATTCCCTACTCCTTTGGTTACCCCTTGCCATATTCAATTTTCCATGTTCAGTCTGAACTTGGGTGTCTAGGAGGACAATGTAAGGATTTCTAGTGGGCTGGATATTTGTGGGGCTGCAAATTTCCTTAAGGGCCTAGCCTTCCTACATCACCCTTATTTATGAAAGAGGAGGCCCAGTGGTGCCTGGCTTTGAACTACACCTGACCTCTCTAATGGCAGCTGCTTCCAACATAGACACTGGAATATATTTATTTAGTTTTATTGCGGTATACTTGAAAAATGAAATTGTAAGATATTTCAAGTGTACAATGTGATGATTTGGTGTATGTATACATTGTGAAAGGATTCCCCCATCAACTTAATTAATATGTCCATCACCTCACATATTTACCTTTTTTTGTGATGAGAACACTGAAATTGTACTCTGTTAGCAAATTTCAATTATATAAAACAGTGTTACCAACTATAGTCGCCATGCCATATATTAGATCCTCAGACCTTATCTTATAACTGAAAGTATGTACATGCCTATTTCCCCACCTCTTCATTTTCAAGGCTGAATAATATCCCATTATATACCACATTTTCTTCATTATATATCATATTTTCTCCATTCCTCTGTCAATGGACACTTAGGTTGTCCCCATACCTTGTCTATCACGAAGAGAGCTGCAATGAGCACAGAAGTGCAGATATCTCTTCAAGATACTGATTTCACTGCCTTTGGATAAAAACCCAGAAGGGGGATTGCTGGGTCATAAGGTAGCTGTATTTTTAATTTTTTGAGGAACCTCCATACTGTTTCCATAGCAGCTGCACCAATTTACATTCCCACCAACAGTGCACAGGGTTCTATTTTACTCCACATCCTCGCCAACACTTGTTATCTCTTGTGTTTTGATGATGACAATTCTAACATGTGTGGGGTGGTATCTCATTGTGGTTTTGATTTGCATTTCTCTGATGATTAGTGATGTCGAGCATCGTTTCATGTACCTGTTGGCCATCTGGATGTCTTCTTTAGAAAAATGTCTATTTGGTCTGTCTCCCACTGTATTTTGGTGGAAAAGTTTCCCATCACTTTTTCACATGCTACTAAACTTTTATCCTGGAAATTTCAATGTGCTAAATTAGGTTTACTAGTGTAATTTCCAGGTCCTCACTGGCAACTGTGAACTGGAATTACATGGACTATTTCTTACTTCCTACTTCCAACAGCTAGAAGAGAAAGAAAAATATTTTCTCATTACTTTTCATCACCCTGCAGTAGAGCAAGTCTTTACAACCAGTAAACCTCAAGGTGTGTGCAATAAAGTTTAGTGCTCAGATCTCCCTGCTTATGGTCCTGTGGATGATGTCAGTGTCAAAGACCTGTGGATATCATGTGCTCTTTGCCCAAGTAGCTAAATTTAAAAAAAGCATAGCTATATTCAGGATCTACCCACAGAACAAAAAAAAACCTTTATCGCTATCAAAATCTTTTAGCAATTTAACAATGTGAGACGATGCCAAGGTTGTGCAAAGTGACCCTGAGGTTGTATAAAGAAAACCTGTACAGGAAAAGACCCTAGTTATTGGAAAAATAAATGAACCAGTAGATCTGTATTTTACACCCAGCTATGGATTAAGATGCTATGTAACTTCTTGCGAGTCACCCTCCTTTTCCAAACCTAAGTTTCTTCAACCATAAAATAAACAGGCTGGAGATGGGGATTCCAAAATCCCTTCTAGGAATGGAAAGATGTGTTAAATTATTTTCCTCACCTTTTTCTGCTCCCAAAAATGACTTCTTCCTCCCCCCACATATTAATATTCTCTTGCAATAATTCTCCTGTCTCTCTTCTGGGAAGATTCTCCTCCTTCTAACACATGTATATTATTGAACTATAAAATTGGTTAATACTATAGGCCAGGGGTCAGCAAATTACAGTCCACAGGCCAAATACAGCAGCCATCTGTTTTTGTAAATAAAGTTTTACTGGAACATAGCTACCCCATTAATTTATGTATTGAATATGGCTACTTTCATGCTACAATGGCAGAGTTGAACAGCTGTGACAGAAACTGCATGGTTCACAAAGCCTAAAATATTTACTATCTGACCCTTTACAGGAAATGATTGTGGATCCCTGGTATAGACCAAAGTTTGAGCATGAGGGAAAAGAATACTCTAAGCCAATACATTCCTTAGGGATGATGTCAGGCCATTCATCAGTACTGGATGGGTGTAGCTGTATTATCGTCTTACTAGAATTACCATTAAAACTCATTATTTTCCATCTCTTCTTTAAGATATGAATGATTGCCAAAGGGTTTCTTTGATGTCAACAGTCTCCCCCTGACCTTGTCCATATAAAACCCTTTCCTATAAAACATAAGGTTACTTTGGCAAATTCAATGAATTGCAGCTCAACCTTATGGAGACACAGTGACTGCACCTTCCTTTGCTTAAACCCGAGGATTAACAGAAAGACAAATAGAAGCATATTAACTGGCTTTACCAGTTAGCGATACATACAAGTCTGTGAATGAGCTATGATTTAGAAGCTGCCCAGAGTTGCCCAGCAAGGCAGTTTGGACGGCACATTATTGCTTTGTGCGAGCAATACTAGGCCAGAGGGCCTGTCTGAGGGGTGCATCTCCCTCGATCCTTGCCCGGCAGCTGACAATCCCCAGCTACACACCAGAGCAGTGTAGGCGATGGGGCCGATGGCTCCCTCAGCGCTGCAGCCAACTGGGACACATCACTAGCATGTGACCCTTTCCCCTTCTTGCTGTACCCCTCTGACTGTGAGTGGGGTGTCAGAACATAAAGCAGACTGCTTTGCAAATCCCTTCATGCAGCCATATCAGGTCTGTAAATGCCTCCTGGCCCTAGGCTTTAAACTTCAAACAGGAGAGTCAAAGCAAGAGTTCTTTTTTAGAGGGTTCAAGGCCATGGATTTCTAAAAGGTGCTGAATAAATTACAATTATTATGACTATTCAACATTAAACAAGTTTTCTTCTGGGGTAACTATGCCTTAGGTCATCTTTGACGCTTTATTAACTCAGGTTTCTAAGATACATACCTATTTCAGGAGACCCTGGGGGGGGGAGGGGACCCTAATGGCTTTAAAGAGTTCAGGCTCTTAGGGTGATAGTTTCCTCTGAATCTGGCTTCATGAACACACTAGTCAATGCTCATATACTTCCAGGGAGTGCAGGCCTTGACTAACTCTAGGCGGGTAGAGCCCTATCTCCAGGAAATAAACAGCGATTTCAGCCATCTTTACAACCTGACTGTACACACCAAGGGGACAGGGACGACCCCAGTCTTTCCTGTGAACGTTTCCTCAGCGATTAGTACTTTTCTGAAACATAGCAGTTCGTTAATGAAGATGCTCATCCCTCACTTACTGACTTTAAATTGTACCTGAAACCTGACTGCAAAGTGAAAAGTCTTTAAATGAAAAAGTGTTTGCATTAACATTAATGGAAAAATTATGCTGCACTCCATCCCAACCTGAGACCCCTCATTAACTTCTTACAGGTAGAAAAATATTTCAACTGAACAATGAAAATAGGCTTTTGTCAATAATAAACAACAATTGGAAAGTAAATGAAATATAATAAAAGCTTATAGCACTTGAAAAAGGCAGAAGTGTTGACAGTGGGTGGGGGTGGCAAAAAAGGTGTATTGGAATCATTTTTTATAAGGTGTATTTTTCTTTCTGCTCAGTTTTATCCACTACTTTTTCAACCTTTTAGGAGATTATGGTTATTTTACACTCAAACTGGTGTTAAAAATATTATAGCACAGAAAATCACTTATAGATCAAAATAAAGGCTAATTTATGAGAGGAATTTGAAATACTTCATGCACCCAACAAGTTGACTATGAGTATAAACAATTTCTGTTACTGGTTATACGAACTCAAAGCAAAGCATTTGCATTCATTCCAATAAGTCACACAATTGAAATATGTGCCATATGATTTTCTCTGACTAGGAAACTATTTTTTTTCGAGTAAATTGTGGAACATGTCTTTTTCTGAAATGGTAGTATTGACATATTATTACTTTAATGTATTTATTTAGTGCTTCCTGGGGTGAAAACAAAAAAGAATCAACTCAAAAGTAGAATAACCTTCTAAGAACTCTTAGGAAGACAACCATTAACTGACAATCACGACGTGAAGTAAGTCTATATTTGATGATTGATTGATGGATTTAATCCTGATTCTGACAAAGTAGGGGCTCTAAATTGATTTGGGTGGTGCCGACCTCTGTCAAAGAACATACATAGGTCTGTACAAACTTACTAACTTTGGTTTTGTTGGAACAAAGCCTGAAACCAGTTGATCTGCTGCTTGAAGAGGGAAATGAGGGCACGGTAGGGAGAAGAGTTGGCTCCAAAGACCCCCACAGCTTCCTCTCTGCCCCCTCAGGGTCCATCTGTCTACCCAGATGCCTTTCTCCTTCCTTCCTTGTACCCCTGTGATTCATAGCATTCTTAGTTTTGAAAATCTCAAAAATGGTTTGAAAAGGCAACTTGAATTTCAAACCTTAGCTTAGAGATAATTTTTAAAAATCTTTCTAATGTTGGTAAAAAAATGCACTCAACTCTTCAATTAGAATTTAAAGGTAGCTAGAAACTCTTGTAAGACGTTTAGTCTCTCTCTATTTTTACTTTTCATAATAATTATTACTTTAAGTATTTTTCTCCCAGAGTAAGTGTAACTCCTCGTGGGACAGACTTTATTCTTTTTCATTACATTATCTCCTATGCTTCACATGTACAAGGCACTCATGTCTCTTGAAAACATGAATGTAATAGAAGACACTCGGAGAGACTGGAAGAAAGGATATTTTAAAGATCTCCCACATCCTCACTCATAAAGCCATTCACTTATATGCAAGTTGATCTCCCAAAGAAGAATCCCAAGTATGTGGCCAGTATCCTAGACTAACAGGTTGAGGTGCATGCTAAAATTAATGTTAAGTTTCCGGGTTGGCCTGGTGGCTCAGTTGGTTACAGCACGAGCTCTGAGCAACAGGGTTGCTGGTTTGATGCCTGCATGGGCCAGTGAGCTGCACCTGAGCTGAATTGCCGGCTTGACTCCCACATGGAATGGTGGGCTGCATGCCCTCCCTCCCCCACCCCCTGCAACTACGCAGATTGACAGCAGCAATTGGACTTGGAGCTGAGCTTGCGCCCTCCACAACTAAGATTGAAGGACAACAACTTGACTTGGAACTGATGGGTCCCGGAAAAACACAATGTTCCCCTTCCCCAATTCCCTAACACTGTTCCCTTCACCAATTCCCCAATAAAATCTTAAAAAAAAAATTAATGTTTTTTTGTTTTTTTTGAGCTGAGCCATCCTGCCACCTGTTGGCAGCTCAGCTCGGCTGGGAATCAAACCAGCAACCCTGTTGCTCAGAGCTCACACTCTTGAGCAAGCTCTTAACCAACTGAGCCACTCGGCCGGCCCTTAAAATTAATGTTAAGTTTCCAATTTTAATCCTAGCCCACTGTCTAAAGTATCATGACACTAAGATACATTTCATAGCTGTGGTTATCTATAGTCTATCTAATGCAATGATTTTGCAATCTCTGCATTCATTTCTGTATATGTGTACTTATGAAGCCTCATGTAGATATATTTTAGTTCAGGATCCCTTCCTTACCTTTGCTTTGGGTGGTTACAGCTCTTCCTGGGATTCTGGGACATTAGTCACTTGGGATTACTTTTTAACATTGCATGCAATAAATTGACCTTTAGTTTTTAATTTTTTGTGACGTTGAGATCGACTCAATCATATCACTTGCTTTAACTCTTACCAACTTAGTATTCATCCTGTAATATGGGATTTGGATATACAATGTAGTAACATAAACATTTTAGGAATTTGAAATTGGCAATATGTTTACCCCAAGATATGCCTTCTTAAATGATACTTGAATATTTGGAAGTTGTAGGACACATCCAACATTCATGTCTGTTTTATTTTTAATAAGAAACAGTTATTTTTTACACAAATAGTAATGGGTTATGTGAACAGACACACCATGGAGAATCTGAATTTATAACAGTAGTCTTCAATAAACAGAAAGATGTGCTGATAATAAATAAAATGAAACAACCTTTGGTATTTGGAAAGAAGATAGAATTCTAGAGATTGTTTTCCTCATCAAAAGAGAACTAATAAGAACTGATGACTGAGACAGGTGGTAGAATTAACTAGGCCAACCATCCAATCATACAAGCTAACACAAATCACTTGAATGTACTTTTCAGGCTGAAACCATGGGTTCTGAAACCCATCAAAATAAATTTTACAGATGGTTTGACAAAATGTCATCAGGTAGGATGCAAATCATTTTCTGTACTCTTTCAATACCTATTTTTTAATTCCATTTTTTAAAACCTAGAGCTTTGTTTTAGCTCATAACTCTACTAACCAGAGTTATAAAAGTAAATCTATCTTCTGTATTGCATGATAGCACCTGAGAAACACACATGTACACATACCCACACACTGTTTTCCCCTCATTAGAAAGCATGTCTATTCATGAAATTGCATTTGAACTGTGATATTGTGATGTTTTAATGACAGGCTTTAGGGATGCTCTCTCCTGGGGTGCAGAGGTAAATGAAAGCAAATTGGTTATACCTTTACATTGCTGATCTGACATAGGCCGTCATCCTCCTCTGTAATTAGGGAGTGATAACATTCCTGACTATCTCACGCTACCAGGGAGAAGGTTAAGTGCTGGCCTTAGAAGGATCAAATATCCCACCAAATTGCATAGCAGTTACAGCCCAAATGCACCTGAGCTGCATTTGGCTCAGCTTGGTCCCACCCAGACGTAGTTGGGCAGGCTGATTCCTTAGACAAGAAATGGAGACAGATTCTCATGGGTTGATGTGAATTTTAAACATATGAGTACATCAACCTGGGAAGAAGGTATCAATATACTCTTTCACAGGGACTCAAGAGACACTTAGTGACTTGCTCAAGGTTGCTCTATCAGCAAGGAATGGAACTGGGATGCCAACCTATGACTCAACCCATGGGAGTTTGCTTTTCCATGACATTATACATGTCTAACCTCACTGGTGTACTGGTAGATGTTTAACAACTGGGTCTCCAAGGGAAAATGAAAAAGCTCTGATTTGTAGTAAATTCTCCCATGATAGCCAATTTCAAGCTACCAATATGATGTCATTGTACATAGAATTGGGAAGTGATGCACAGTAGCATGCCATTGTATAGTATTTCTACCGTACAGAAATAATAGACACAAATAACTTCAAGAACATAGATAATAGTAAAATAATTAAAAAGTGATGAGTTTGAGTATTACCTTTGTTTTGGATACTTTAATTCATTGCAAGTTTGTATAATTTAATTTTTAATAATAGCTATGTTTAACCACTGGCTTGCAAAATTCCTGAAAATTTAATAATCGTCTCTCATGAGCCAGTACACGCTGACTCTAGCAATGCTGTTATTTGCATGAAGACCAGAGATAATGAATATCAGCATTTAAAAGTTTTCATGTTAAGTCTACAACCATTTATTACATCTTATCTATTTCTGTGCCTGCAATAGGAATACTTAGATGACAAAAAAAAAGGAGAATGTGAGCTTCTTTTTGAAACTCTACAAAGGGGAAAATTTGGAAAACTGAGCCAGACTTTGAAGCCAGGGCTGGAGAGAGGAACTAGGCAGGAACTTGGAGCCACCCCCAAATTAGGAAGGAGGTTTAGAGCCTGAAGCAACAAGCAAGAAGGCCTTGTGCTCCTGGACAGATTCCCAGAAGAATTTTTCTCATTGCCGATCACCAATGTGTTTTCCTAGACAACTCACAGATAGATCTGCTGTTTTTATTTTAGTGCTAAAAATTGCCACAGGCCTATTAAAACTTCACTTCCTCTTTCCCCACTTCCCTAGATGACTCAGAATTTTTAATTTCCACGATGTAAGATCATTTGAGCTTCTTTTCTGGATGGCACCCAACCCTTCTCTTCAGCATACAACTCTTTCCTGATACACGAGGAAGTTCTGTACCCTCCACTGCCGGTAAGAGCATCTCTGCCAGTGCCACACAAAACCTCAGCTTGGCCACAACAAACTCATCATACCGTTCCCAAACCAGTCGAACCTGGCTGACTTTCTGGCTTCTGTCACTTAGTCATCACACTTACAACTTCTGAGTCCTATTTGACTTTTCTCCTTCACCTCAGTGGCCAAGTCTGGCCATTCTGTCATTAAAAGTCTTCATAATATGGCTCTTCCTTTCTAAGGCACTTTTCCTGTCTTTTATTTCACATCTTCCAGCTTTATTGAGATATAAATGACATGTAACATTGTGTAGGTGTGCAACATGTTGATTTGATACATTTATATATTACAAAATAATTAGCTAACACCATAGCATTCGCTAACAACTCCATCACATCACATAACTGGTTTTGTGATGAGACTATTTAAGATCTACTCTCTTAGCATATTTTAAGCATACAATATTGATAACTACAGTCACCATGTTGTATGTTAGATTCCCCAGAACTTATTCATCTTTTAACTGGAAGTTTGTGCCCTTTGACCAATATCTTCTCATTTTCCCCACCATTCAGCCCCTAGCAACCACCAATCTACTCTCTGTTTCTATGAATTTGGCTTTTTTTTAAGATTCCACATAGGAGATCATACAGTGTTTGCCTTTCTCTGTCTGACTTAGCTCACTTAGCATAATGCCTTCTTTCTATGGAACTCTTCTGTTTTTATGCAACTGCATCACACTAACTCTCCTAACGAGGCTTTTCGTGGCTTATAATTGGACACTGCAAAAATCTGCCCTCTGGCCTCTTTGCTCTGATTCCTCCAATCTGTTCATTTTTGTCCAGTTTATCTTCCTGAAGTATCACCTAAAATCTGTCATTGCCTCCTGATGTCTTCTCCGGGCTGCACAGGCGTACCTTCCAGCTGTCCTTCCCATGATTCCAATCTCTACCCTACATGAGTCCAAGTCATTGTTTCCTGAGTACGCCTTTCTCTTTCCTAACTCCCATTTTTCACCCACTCTAGATTTCTGCCTGGCATTACCTTTTCACTAATTCTTTCGCTTTTTTCCCCCCTGACCTCAGCTTTCCATCTAGGTTCCATCTTTCCTCTCTGCAAACCTCCATGGAATGATTTGTTCTTCTTTTGTGGCACCCAGCACCTTCTACCTTTTATGAGTCATTTGGGAAACTGTTTTGTCCTTCCTACCCAGAAAGACCGTGTCTTACATTTATTTTGTATTATTGCAGTGCCCAGAATAGAGATATTTGATGACTTATTGAGATGGGCAGCCAAGTGCATTTCAGAGTTTCTTCCAGACTCACTTTGTTAGGGCTGTAAGGGGGAAAAAATGCCATGGCATGTTGATTGTCAAGGTGGGGTAAATCAACAATAACAATACTGCAACAATATTAATAGTTATAATTTATAAGTGTCTGTTCCTATAGCCAAAAAATATATACACATTATGAAAGGAAAAAACAATTAAAATTGTAATACTCAATATATACCAATAACAAAAGATGAGTACAAGTCACGTTTGACTTCTGCAATGACAAGAGGTGCTCAAAGTGGTTCCCGTCAGCATCCAGAAACTTCTGATGATGGCGAACTACTGCTTGAGCAACGCTGACCAAAGTGTCCACTTGTATACATTTTTTGGCACGCCCAGTATATAACCTGTCCTAACCATTCAGCAACGGATGCATTATCTGTGAGTAAACCTCACCTCAAAGAAGCTAAGTGACGTTTCTTAGAATTTTAACTCAGGACTCCCTTTAACGGAAGCTCATGTTTCTCTAGTATGTATTTGGAAGGAGGATACTACTATACAGAAGTACCTGGCAATGGGAGGATGATCCCATCGCCCTCTGCCAATCCTGTCAATTCTTCTGTACAAACATTTAAAATTTGCCTAAAGTTTACAGCCACATATCACTTGATTTCAAGAATGGTATGCTCCTGATCTCCTCTACAAGGCCTGAAACCCTAAGTTTGGTTGATTGTTTGGGCCTAAGGTTGGTTCTTCCAGCTTGACTTTTCACATCCTCTCTCCTATGTAAAATGTATTCGTATCACCTCAGAGAAACGTATTTTTTTTTCTCAGAAATGTGATACAAGATTAATGTTAAAGGCCAAGAGGTATGTAAACATCAAGTATAATAAAATCAAGTCAACCTACATGTGAAAAACTATACCGGAGAGAAGAGCATGTATAAATATCTATAAATAAAATTCCAAAGTGTGACACCGAAGAGTGTCCTTCAGGGGACTTTTCCCTAGATATCAGGCCACTGGATAGCCAGCTTTGGGGCTACAAGAGGAAGCTGTGGCTCAAATGACAGCACTTCCCAGTGTGAGCTACTGAGCAGCATGGTTGAACTATTGCTCAGAGTTTTGAGATCATGCCGAAGTTGAGACGCTAAATTTTCTATTTATTTATGAGTTTTTTACTTTATAAACAGTATGATGTAGAAGAGAAAGTGCTTTGGGATTAGGCAGAACTTTATTCCTCACTCTACCTATTGCTAGTTGGGTATTCTGGGGCAAGTTATGTAGCCTCTCTGCACCTGAGTTTCTTCATGAATAAAATGAAGTTAACACTACCTACCTCAAGGCACTGTTGCCAAAATCATGAAATATACAACCATTGTCTATGGACATGTAACTTAGTGGCTTAAAGAAAACAATTACTATTGTTTTATTTTTGTTTTTTTTTAATTAAAAAATTGTTTTAAATTGGGTAACAGTATATTTTTTCCAGGACCCATCAGTTCCAAGTCAAGTAGTTGTTTCAATCTAGTTGTGGAGGGCACAGCTCAGCTCCAAGTCCAGTTGCCATTTTCAATCTAGTTGTGGGGGGTGCAGCCCACCATCCCATGTGGGAATAGAACCAGTAACCTTGTTGTTAAGAGCTCGCACTCTAACCAGCTGAGCCATACGGCTGCCCAACAATCACTATTGCTACTCACAAGTCTAAGGTTAGCTGAGTGATACTATTGAACTGGACCAGGTTTGGCTGGTGTTGACCAGCTCGCTCGTACATCTGCCATCAGCTGGCAGGTCAGTTGGGGCAGGCTAATCTAGGATGGCCTCACTCATTTGTCTGCTGGCTGTCCAGCTGTTGCTCAGGATGAGCATTGACCTGGCCACATGCTTCTTGTCATCTAGCATGCTAGCTTGAGCTTATTTACATGTAGAATGAGTAGGGTTCCTAGAGAGCTAGCCAGAGCAAGTTATGATGCCAGCCCAGATTCAAGGGTGGGGGAAATAGATTCCATCTTTTGATGGCAGGAGCTGCAAAGTCACATCATAAAGGGACATGAATATAGGAAAGAGTGGTCATTGTGGACATATTTGCAATTTATCACATGACCACTTTGAGGAATTGTCAGTATTTTCTAAAATTGAGCACATACCTTCCTTTTGAGTCAATAATAGCATTCCTAGATATATACCTAAAAGCTACATTCATATGAACTCAAAATACACATACTGTAATGTTCATAGCAGTTGTTCATATATCCTCACACTGCACACCACCCAAATGCCCATTAGCTTGCCTATTTAGAATAGATAAATACATTGTGGTATTTTAACACCATGGAATAGTATGTGCAATGCAAATTAAGAGACTACAACTACGTGCAATAACATGGGTGACTCTCACAAGCTGAAAGAAAACCAGCCAGATACAGTGAACTACCTATTTTCTAGTTCCTTTTACATAAACTTCATAAACAGTCAAAATCAATCTATTCTATTAGAAATCAGGGTAGTGGTTACCTTTGGGGTAAAAGAGATTGGGAATGGTCACAAGGAAGAAGGAGGTCCTCAAGGGTGAGGTAATGTTCTGTTTCTTGATCTGGGTGCTGTCTACACAGGTATGTTCAGTTTTTGAAAATTCATTGAGCTGTACTCTCATGAGTTAAGCACTCTTCTGTATGCATGTTTTACATGCATTAAAGTGTTCATAAAAGATAGCATATTTGAAAGTACCCATTCATAGCAGGCTCTCAAATATTTATCTTTCTATTTCACATTCCTAAAAGAAACCATGTGTGTGGTAACCATTTCCATTGTTATATGTTTAGCATGAGACAATCATTTATGTGAATGTAAACAGGACACCCCCACATAATGAAAACAATGGGCACATTAAAACCTTTTGCTTTTAAAATACTCATCTTGCTTGAGATATGATGTTGGCATTCACAGGGCTGAATATGGTATAATGGCTGGGTTGTACATTGGACAGAGTGTCTCAGCTATCATCAACCTTTTTCACACCTGTTCAGATCAGTGAACTCAGGGTTACATCCAATTTTCAGGTCAGTAGCCTTATTTCCATTCTCTTTTTTTCCACTCAAAAAAACAAAAGGAAACAAAACAACAACAACAAAAAAACACCCCATATTGGAATGTAAGAAATCAAGCAAATCTCTACTGCAGAGGTAACTATGCATTCATCTAATTTATAGCAGAGGAAAAAAATCATTCCAAACCCTGGAGATACAAGGGTGAACTAGACAGATTATATCCCTATTCTAAAGGAACTTGACATCACTCATGGTGATAAAACATGTGCAACATATCTAATTAATTAATCAGGATAACCTGTGCATTATGACAGTAAATTAATAAGTGCTAAATCAGAGCATGACACTCATGAAGAGTGTTAATCTGGATAGTGATTTGGTGTGGCAAAAATTATCCCCCAAAATCAGAGGCATAAAACAATGAAGGCTGGTTGCTTGCTTTTGCTACAGGTTCATCGAGAGTTGGCTGGGAATTTTGCTCTACTTTATCCTCATACTGGGACCAACGTCGATCTGGAACATTGAATATTGTCATGGTAGGGATAGACAACATGACAAAGCACACACTTGCTTTTATTTGTTTGTTTGTTTTTTTTTTAGCTGAGCCATCCTGCTACCTATTGGTAGCTTAGCGGCTGCTCAGCTCGGGCTGGCATCGAACCGCTGTTGCTCAGAGCTCAAACTCTTGAGCGAGCTGTTAACCAACTGAGCCACTCGGCCGGCCCAGCACACACTTGCTTTTAAAGCTTCCACCTGAAAGTGACACATGTCATTGCTGTTCACATTTTGCTGACCAAAGCTAGTCATGGGGCCACAGCTAACCTTAGGTGGGTAGTAAAGTTCAAAACTATCACGTACTCAGGAGAAAGAACCAGACTGACTATTGGGGAATAACCTTAATGACTAGCACATATCATTTTGCAGGCCTTAAAATAGCCTGCTTTCATTCTTGGTCACAGAATATATCTTGATCCATACCTTTCCTACCCAAAATACATCTTGATAATCACAAGAATGAATGACTGATAACTTGAACATGAATTAGCATAAATCTACCCTTATATTATTCATAAGATGTTAGAGCTGGAAGAGGCCTCTTGTAGCATTTTAGTTCAACCCCCTAATGTTAAAGTTAAAGACACTGTAACTCAGAGATGAACTGCTTCAAGTCAAAGGGCTATTTATGGTAAAGCCAGAATTTGAACCAAGTTTAATGCTTTTTAAAACAAATTCAAGTGTCAGCTTTGTATGCAAAGGAAAGAAATTGTATACTGCAATAGTATTTCAAGAATTTATAATTTTGGCCAATATTCAATCTTTGTTCATTCGATAAATATTTATTCAGCACTTAGATAGGTAATGAACTAGATACTCTAGGAAATAAAAGATGAATCTACACTCGAAGAGACTGAGTCTAGTAGAATCAAATAAGTAATGGGATAAGTATAGTGAGAGTTATGAAGGACATAGCAAAGATCATTTTTGCCCTCTACAAGAGTAACTGTCAATGATAGTTGATCAAGAATTGATAGGCAGCAGTCAACTGATCCTTGACCAGGAGCCAAGAATACACAATGAGGAAAGGACAGCTTCTTCAACAAATGGTTCTGGGAAAACTGGACAACAACGTGCAAAAGAATAAAGTTGGAACCTTATCTTATACCATACAGAATAATCAGCTCAAAATGGATTAAGGACTTAAACAAAAGTCCTGAAAGGTAAAACTCCTACAAAAAAAACATAGGGGAAAATCTTCATGACGTTCGTATTGGCAATGATTTCATGGATATGACACCAAAAACAAAAATAAACAAGTGGGACTACATCAAACTAAAAAGCTTCTGCACAGGAAAGGAAGCAGAGTGAAAAGGCCACCTATAGAATAGGAGAAAATATTTGCAAATCATATGTCTGATAAAGGGGTTAATCTTCAAAATATATAAGGAATTCCTACTTTCTCCAAACAGACATACAAACGGCCAATGGGTATATTTTTAAAATGCTCAACATCGTTAATCATCAGGGAAATGCAAGTCAAAGCCACAATAAAATATCACCTCACACCTGTCAGGATGGCTATTACACACTCAAAAAAAAGAAAAGTGCTGGTGAGAATGTGGAGAAATTAGAACTCTTGCATACTGTTGGTGGGAATGCAAAATAATACAGCTGCCATGGAAACAGTATGGAGGTTCATCAAAAGATTAAAACTAGAACTGCCATATGATCCAGCAATCTCACTTCTGGGTATTTACCCAAAAGAATTGAAATCAGAATCTCAAAGAGATACTAGCCTTCGTGTGTTCATTGCAGCACTATTCACAACAGCCAAAATGTAGAAACAACGTAAATGTCCATCACAGATGCATGGATTAAGAAAATGTGATTTATATATATATATATATATATATATATATATATATATATATATATATATATATATATATATGCACAATGGAATGCTATTCAGCCTTAAAAAAGAAGGAAATTCTGCAACATGCAACAACATGGATGAACTCTGAGGATATTTAGCTAAATGAAATCAGCCAGTCACAGAACATTAAATACTGCATGATTCCGCTTATAGAAGATATTTAAAAAGGTCAAATGCATTGAATCAAATCAGTGAAATGGTGGTTGTCAGGGCCTGGGGGAGGGAGAGATGAGGAGTTACTGATCAATGGGCATAAAGTTTCAGTTAAGCGAGATGAATAAGCTCTGGAGATCTCCTGTCCAACACTGTACCTATTGTCAGCAATAGGTGGGGGGAGCAAGAAGAGGATAAACGAGGTAAAAAATGGTGATGGAAGGAGACGAGTTTGTTTTGGGTGGTGAGCACACAGTGGAGTATACAGATGTTGTATTATCAAGTTGTACACCGAAAATTTATGTAATGCTATTAATCAATATTACCCCAATAAATTTACAAATTTGAGAGAGGATAGATTTCACGCTCTATTCTTACCACAAAAAAATAAAAATTTTTAAAAGAATTGATATACAATTAAATCCAGAAACACTAGCTGATACCAACTGATTCCTTTCTGTGCACCACACACTCTTTTGAGGAATTCCTAGTTCCATTTATTCAGACTGATTTAGAAATAACTGGCATTTTTATTTATTGATCTTCTGTCCATTTATTCAGGTCTTCTTTTATGCCATTCTATGACATTTTGTAAATTTATTCAAAAAGGACTTTCATGAATTGCTAAATTTATTCCTAGGCATCTTCCAGTATTTTCTTTTATTTTTTTTTAAAGATTTTTTTTATTGGGGGAATTGGGGGAATGGGAACAGTGCTGGGGAATTGGGGGAAGGGGAACAGACAAGTTGCTGTCGTCTTGTTCTTCAATCTAGTTGTGGAGGACGTTGCTTCACTGGCCCAAGTTGGCACCATCATTGTGCTCTTCTCTGGCGAGGCAGATCAGTCGCTGGCTTCTGGACGGCCGCTCACGCTGGCTGCTGGCTACACACGGTAGCCCATGGCAACCCACTGCCACAGGGGCTGCAGCCTACACCGTCGCTGGCGACTCATGGCAGCCCAGCTCCAGGTTGAGCTGTTGTTCAGTATCTTAGCTGTGGAGGGCAGTGTCACTGGCCCTCATATGTGGGATCCGAACCAGGGCCCTCGGGCATCCCAAGCGAGTTCTTAACCATCGCGCCACTCGGCCGGCCCCTTCCAGTATTTTCTTGTTATTGATCAAAACACTTATATACACTCTCTAATTGGATATTGTTGATGTATAGAAGATATGTTGATTTTGGTATGGTGATCTTGTACCAGCAATCTTGCTGAATTCTCTTACTAGTTCTAATAATGGCTTGTTGATTATTCTGATTTTTCAAGATGATCATATTATCTACAAATTAGGATCAGTTATCTCTTCCTTTCTAATCCTCATACCTCCTTTATTCCTGTTTTCTGGTAGTATTTCATTGGCTAGGACCCCCATTAAATGTTTAGTGATAATGAGGAGAACAGGGTACCTAGTATTTTTCTTGGTCTTAGTGGGTAATTTTTAAGGTTTTACCATTGAATATTATATACATATAAGCTTTTAAAAATGATATTATTTTTCATGTTAAGGAAGGTCCTCTTTCAAATTTTCTAAGAATTTTATTTGAATGGATGTTGAATTTCATCAAGTGTTTTTTGTTTCTATTGAGATAGTCAAATGACTTTTGTAAGTTATATACGACAGAGTGCATCAGTGTATTTTTTTATGTTTTATCAATCTTTCACCCCTGATTGTAACCAAACTGCTAAATTTGATGTATTAATTTTATAAAGTACTGTTGGATTTTATTTACTAATATTTTATTTAGAATTCTTTTTTTTAAAAAATCTATATGCATCTGTAATTCATTTTTCTTGTACTGGTTTTGATATTAAGCTCATACTAACTTTTTAAAATGAGTTTGACACTTTTCTCTTCTTACTGGTATCCAAAACAGTGTACATATGTGTACATTAATGTTTGGAAAATTTTTATGGGCCAGTCCATTGACCAAAACTCAATCACTGTGCACGTGTAAGTAAGTGCAAGGGAATCTGGGAAACAGAGTCTAGCTGTGTGCTCAGTTTGAAAAGAACATAGATATTGATCAGCACTAGTCTGCTACAATAATTTATGTTGTTCTAGAAAATTTCCATTGCATCTACATTTTTATATCTATTGGCATAAACTATTTCATTGAATTCTTTATGATTTTTATAAATCTCTATTATATCCTTGGTTATGAGGTTATAATAGTGTTTATTGGCATGGTCTCTCTGTATCCATTTATTGGTCTTACTAGAGGATTGTTTATTTTGCAAATTTCTTTCATAAAGTTAGGTTTTTGTTTTGTTGAATCTTTCTATTATTTTCTATTTTCTGAATTTCTGTGCCTTATGTTTTTCCTTTTATTTTCTTGAATTTAGTCTATTGTTTATTTTCTAGTTTCTTGAGCTCTTCTGTTGATTTTGAATCCTCGATGTCTCACAATGTTCTTTTTTCTTTTCAGAAATCCCACCATACTCCTTTCCCCTTTGTACTACCAGTAGTGTTAAAAGCTCCCAACCTTCCATAACAGGGATTTATCCCTGGCTAACACAAGGCATAAAGTAGCAGGTAATGGGTGGTAGCCATAATAGTAAGAGGCCTACAGGTCCTAGACCAACCTACTGCACACCAATCCAAGGAATTTATCAGTATAGATAGCTAAAACAGTAAAATTAAACTAGGAATTAAAAGTAACCCAAGGCACACAATCTGAATTGCTCACACAGTTCCTTTTACTATAGTCAATAGAAACATTACCCAAGGCACTCAATTCCAAGCTACTATGTCTTCTTGTATCTCAATTGCACACCTGTATTATAATTATATTTCAGTTCCTTTGTCTCCAACTAAGTTGTGCATACAGCGTGTCTGAGTCCACATCCACAGAGAAGAAGGGTTTAAATTGTTTTGCCAAAAGCACAAGATACAAAAACAACACACTCGAGAACAACTCTAGTGGTACAGAAATATACAACACATGTGCTAAATCATTACCTAGAGAAGAAGGCAGGGCAGTTGAAAGATGTAGCACAAATGTAGCATGGGTCTTGAAGGGATTCATGGAGGAAATAAACTAGAAGACTAAGGAAGAATATGTTGGCGAAGAGTACACAGGAATGAATTCCTAGTCTGGAGCGGTAGCAGAGACCGTGGTCTCGCGCACATTTGCATTTATCCATTGCCGTCTTGGCTGGTAGGGGATTCCCTGAGTGTTACTTGTGGTCAATAAAAGCAATTAGAACTCAGGAATGGGAAGCATCCCTGTGGTCAACTCTGAAACAGCTCGTAAGGTTAATATATGTGGTCAGAACTTTGAGATATAGCATTGGAGGGAGTTATACATGTTAGGCTGGAAGAGAATCTAGGAGTAGTGGAGTCCAGCCCCTTATTGCACAAGTCGGGAAACTGAGGCTTATACATATAAAGTGTGGTTCTCATGGTACTTGGAATATACTGATTAAAATGAACAATTATAGGGCAATTCAGGCCTTTTGGACCATTTTTTGGTTATAATAACTTTGTAGACATCCAGATTTGATGTATTTTGGGGGAGCTTGCTCTAGGTCAGGAGTTGGCAAATGACGGCCTATGGGCCAAATCCAGGTAGACACCTGTTTTTGTAAATAAAGTTTTATTGGAACACAGCCATGCCCTTCCATATTGTCTATGGCTGCTTTCACCTATAATGGCAGTTTAATAGGGGCAGAGGCTGTATGGCCCACAAAGACTAAAATGTCCTTTACAGAAAAGGTGTGGACCCTTCTCTAGGTAGTTGAATTACTATCTAAGATATCTTCTATTCCACAGCTGATCTAGAGGGCTTGTATTTTTTACTTTTCTAGAGCTCAAGTTAATTTGACAATTGATTGTAATTTAAAGAGTGACACCAGGTGTTAATTTTGAGACAGAAAGGCACTGATGTAAAATTTAAGTGCCCCTGAAGTAACGCTCAGCAAGGAAACATTCCTTCATGGATTGGGGCTTGTGGGCTGTCCTCTGGGTGAGAGAGATGGATGTTGGGAAATGGGCTGAACCAGTACAAGTCATTATGAAAATAATTTCCAGCGATCTTGTAACATTTAGAACTCATTTCCCCAACAGCTGCCTTGCCTTGGTGCATCTTTAGCCGCTGCTCGTTCAGCCAGATCGCCCTTTTGGAAGGCAATGGAATTTGCCCTTCTTCACCCAGCAGCTGGGGAAGCGGAGCTGGCTATGGGTGAGGGCTCCCTGGATGCTTACCATGTAACCCAGTGGCAGGGATCCTGCTTGGAGGAAACACAGGAAGCTCAAGACCGCAACCAGTTGAAAATGCCACCTCATTAGGAGCAATTAGCACTCAGTCATGCCTGGGAGATTGTCCCCATAAAGCAGGTCAAATCAATTACTGCCTGCCTCTTAGACAAAGGAGGCGGCCACCGCGGATTGCTATGGCCAGTTCTGGGCTTTTGTGTCTGAGGCCAGGGACAGGTTTGATTACATTTTAAAACCTTCTCCCCAGAGGAGGGCATCCCTCTTTTCTCTGCTCTGTGTGCACAAAGAAATATAGCTCCTGTCAAAAAAGGCCCCTTAGTGTCTTTGAGGTTTTGGTTGCAGGAGAATTGGGGTAAGCTTCAAGGATGCTGGAAACTTTGTGACTTTGTGAATGAATGCAGGGACCTGGAGGGGTTTGCTTATGGTGAGAGAGATTGAAAGAGAATGAAGTCCACACGTGACCTGGATGCTAATTCCTCTCACGGCCATATAGAAACCAGCTCTAAAGAAGATCGAAGCATTGATCGTGTCCCAGCTAATGGCTAAGCTGGTGACAGCGTTTTTGTCTTTTTAGGAGGTGATGGAGAAGGGTCAGCCAAGGTGCTTTATGAACTTCTGGGAAAAAAGAAATGTAAGCACTGGACGGGGACCTGGTGTGGATTCTTAACAGCTGGTGAATGTGCCCCGAGGCGCTTTCTGTCCTCCTGCGCTGCTGGAGCCCAGAAAACAGCAACGCAGATTCCCAGGGAAAGAGTAGCAGATTTCAGCTTTTTATGTCGCATTTTGTGTCACTAACAGTTTGGGTAATTTTCTCTTGGTGTTCACGATACTGTGCTCTCCATTAATACTGCTTTGCCTTTATGTGGTTCATTTTATCTGATGCTAAACACACTTTACAAGCGCCAGGAGTTGGAGGGCGGCAATGTCCTGGATATTATAAAGCTTCCCTTCATTTGTCCTCTGTCATCAATGGAGAAAACTCTCAAGGCCCCTCCCCGAAAGTGTCCCTCAGAGGCGTCATCGGCTATAATCAGAAGGGTAGATAGCAGAGACATCGTGAGGTGTGACTGGGATTCTGTATCTGCCTCTTCAGTGTCATCACCCCAAACCTCCTCCCCAAAACCATACTGTCCCAGAAAAAAACCCAGTGTTCTCGCTACACTAACTGAGCTTTATGACAAGTCCCTACTTCTGGGCCAGCGCACTGTCCCTAAGCCTCTTCAATAGTGAAATCCATTGGTAAAAAGCTTAGCGTGACATTTCTCACATGGCAGTCACTGAGGGTGCTTATTAAAATGCAGATGGCCAGGCTCCTCCAAATCCTAATAAATTGAAGTCTGAGGCTGGGGTATTCACATAATTCCTATATCCTCTAACGTCTGAGAAGTGCTTGTTTGATTTCCTAACGGCATGAAGTTTCACTTCTCGTTGGTCATGCTGGGGATATGAGACTTGATATGTACTGTGTGGGTGCTCCTAATTCATGGTTTTCCAAATTCCCACTAGTATGCCTGAACTTTTCTCTGATTTAACCTTTTCTTTTTTGGCCAGCGTTACCAGGACGGAGGAGTTGCCAGCCTAGGGCAGGTCTGGGGGCAGCCAGGAGACCAGAGGAGTTCTTAAGGTTCTAGGTTCGCCATAAGTCATGGAGATTTCCAAGGGAAGGAGAACAGAAATTGAAACAGCCAAGGTTTGGAGGACTGGGCTAGAGCTGTGGTCAGGATCCAGTCAGTGAGGTCAAGACACCAGCATCCAGAATTCAGTGATATGAACGTGACTGAGCTTTACAACAAGGCTCCCTAAAGGAAGACTTCACACCACGGATGGGTGGGTGTACTTCATCAGTCACATTGTCACACAGCCCTGTGTTCAGCTTCCCCACCGTCCTGTCCACACCCTTGACAGCACTAATAGTAATCCATGCAGTCTTCATCCATTTACCCATGAGATGAGGATGAACAATTAAGTTTGTGAACTTGTTGCAACAATGTTGCTAACCTTTTTTGATATTAGGGGGATTATTCATTATGAATTTGTACCAACTGGACAAAAAGTGAACCAAGTTGACTATTTGGAAGTGCTGAAAAGGCTGCATGAAAAAGTTAGACGACCTGAACTTTTCGCCAACAATTCATGGCTCTTGCATTACGACAATGCACCAGCTCAAATGACACTGTCTGTGAGGGAGTTTTTAGCCAGTAAACAAATAACTGTATTGGAACACCCTCCCTACTCACCTGATCTGGCCCACAATGACTTCTTTTTTTACCTGAAGATGAAGGAAATATTGAAAGGAAGACATTTTGATGACATTCAGGACATCAAGGGTAATACGACGACAGCCCTGATGGCCATTCCAGAAAAAGAGTTCCAAAATTGCTTTGAAGGGTGGAGTAGGCACTGACATCAGTGCATAGCTTCCCAAGGGGAGTACTTTGAAGGTGACCATAGTGATATTCAGCAATGAGGCATGTAAAACTTTTTCTAGGATGAGTTTGTGAACATAATTGTCTGCCCTCGTATAATCAGAGTCCCACTCTGTTCCTGGTACAGAGCTCCAAACAAAGGATTCAAAGATGAAGAGACAGGGTCCCTGCACTTGAAAGGCATCAAAAGAGAACAGATGGGCATATGAGGAACCAAAAAAATGTGCTAGCTGCTCCTTCACTTTCCTTCCATTATAGTCATCCCCTGAGTATATTCCCAATTTGAATCTCACCATCAATCAGAACAGCCCATATTCATGACCTTGAATCCACGCTTTTTCTCCTTAGACCCTTACATCTTTATCAGCCATATCTCTAACTCTCTCCCACTCATTCCCCAACTTCCTGCTGGCATTGTTCTCTCCCCTTTCTTATTTTTCATGACTGATTTGGACTTTGCTTGTCCTTTTTCTCATTTTCACTCTGGGTGCACACTTTCCATACTTCCTTTTTGAGCTTTAGAATTTCTTTTCTCCTTGAACTTATGTGCACTTTGTCAGGTCAATTGAAGCCTCTGGGTTCCATTTTTATTTGCTTTCTCCACTCACGTGCGGTGGTCATTAGGATGGAGAAAGTCATGAAAATGTATTGGCTGGGACAGCTCCAAATCCATCTTCTGTGGCCTCTGCTTGGCCTTTGCAGTGGCTCTGCTGTTCTTTCACTTGTATTTCCTTTCTTGATTTTGCAGACATTTCCCTCACCTTCCAGTGTCTCAGTATCACTCCTCTCTCCCTCACTCTGAGCAGACAAGCTTCTCTCTTACGTTCTGCAGAATATCTAGAAGACTCAGCTGAACTTTCTAATTTCCTCTCCTGCAGGTCATTGTAGCCTTCTCACTGCTCCAAATCTATATTTCTAGTTCACTCACCTCCTTTGTCTCAAGAACTTATCTCTTCCCTCAAGGCTAATTCTTGTATCTGGGTTTAATGAAAGAAAATTTCATAACCAAATACTTTTTTGAAGTCCAGTATATTATAGTTCTCCTTTTGGGGATTTACATGGCAGATTAGCATATTAATAGCTTTGAGAAGTTGTGCAGTGATAAAAAATGTTTAACTTTGTTTAAACTAATATCTCTCATTAACTGTAGAACCATTTTGTTGAGCAATATCTATTAACACTCTGGGTAACTAATTTTGGAAAATGTGACTTGAACATCTCGATGTTTGAGAACCTGTTTTAATAATCTTTTCATCCTATCTCCCAGTATAAACCCCTTTTCCTATGGCCTGGTGTCTTTTTATAAATAATGGATCTTTAATACTTGTTTGCTAAATGAGAAAATGAATGAGTTTATCCATTCAATAGTGATTGTCTATCGGGCAATTCCTGTGTTCTAGGCACTGGAGATACAATGATGAATAGGACATAAAATATCTTGCCCCACAGGGCTTCCTTTCTAGCAGAGGGGGTAAATGAATACAGAACAGAATGTCAGGTGATGATAGAATGCTTTGAAGAAAAGCAAAACAAGGAAATAGTGCTGAGAAGTATTTAGATAGTATGTTAGAAGGAAGAGGGTCAAGAAAGACCTCTTTACAGTGGCGGTGACATGTGAGCCAAGACTTGAATAAAGTGGAGGAGTGAGCTATTTGAATATTTGTAGAAGTAGGAATTCATGTAGGGGAAAAAGCAAGTGTGTGGTGGTTTTAAAATATGTCCACACATCCCTTGATATCCTCTTTTCAAGAGATGAAACTTTACTTCCCAGTTCCATGAGGATGGCCTGACCTAGTGACTTATTTTTTGCAAAGAGTATATGGCAGCAGTGATGCTTTCTGAGTCCAGGTCACCAATGCTGTGGCCGCTTCCTCCTTGACTTGCCCCTTGGATCACTTGCTCTGGAGAAAGCCAGCTGACATGTTGTAAAGACACTCAAGCAGCCCAGTGGTAATCTCTCTTCCATTCTCATCTAGCTTGACTTACATATAATCCTGAGCAAACTGAGGTTATTCAGTCCTTCTAAACTCCACTTGGTGGGCACAGTCTCTTGTGTTGGACCTACTTCAGTCTGTGAAATAAAATTTCCCCAAATCCAAAATCCTTTCAAAGCGAAGGAGATAAATCTGTGTGGTTTTGGCAGAATCTGAATTGAAGGGCAAGCAAATAGCAGCAAGGGATTATAAATCCCTGCTTGCTTCAAGTAGAAACCAATCTGTCCCCAGCGAGAGAGCATTTAATAAAGGGTTTCATTGTACTGGAGGAAATGGAAAATTATACTGTGTGAGGGGCTGGTCTGCCAGCAACAGTCTGGAACCAGCAGCATGGGCACTTTTTAATAGTTTTTAAAAATCAATAACTTTAGTCTTTTTAATTAAATTGCTGTAATTGGGAACAACACTTAATTACAGCTTCTATTCCTTCATAAATGTTCTCCACGAAGAACATGTATAATCAAATTTGGATTCTTCCCAGGCAACACACATATACATATTTTTCACTGTGTTAGTGGGCTGAATTCTGTGTTTTTGGTGGCCTGGAAATTAAAAAAATGAGAATAAATGGGGAAAAAATAACAAAATGGAAGTAAGTCTACCTAAACAGCATCTGTGACATCATAAATTCCAACTTGAGCTCTAAGGAAAGGATGAAAAAAAATCAAGATTTCAAATAGCAGACACAGCACATCCTGTTCCTATTCTAAGCAAGAGCAGGCAAGAATTGGCCAATGTCCAATCTTGAGAAGGAACCTAGAGACTTTTAATATATTGGTGAGAGCGGTGGTGTTTTCAGGGATAAAATGCTAGCATGCTGCTTCTAAAAATATCCTTAATGCAATGGAAGTCATCTCTTCAGTTACTCTATTTTAATTAGATGCCTTCCTCTGTTTATTTTTTATTTGTGCTGCTTTCTTCTTATTTTTCTCATGCTCCTGCCATCATGGGGGCTCTTCGACATTAATACAGGCGGTGATGCTCAGTGGTACTGCCAGGCTGCCAGGCTGCCAGGCCGATGCTGCTTCTCTCCCCTGGAGCCCAGCTTACACTAGCCCCTTGCTCTGATTCATGATCTAGAAAACTCACTCTGCTTAGGCATGACAGAATTCACTGTGCACAAATGCTGGCCACAGTTGAAGACCCCCACCTTCCCTATCACTTGTCAATCATTTTCTGAAACGACAGACCTCAAGATAAAGTAATATAAAACCTTCAAACGTAAAAAAAA
>NW_017731363.1:230343-239022 GCF_001890085.2 Hipposideros armiger
TGTCTTTTAGGAATAAAGGTAATCTGAAAAACTACTGATCCGGAGGGCTAAGACTCTCATGGGTTGACAACCTAAGGCCATTGTCACACAGAGGGTAGTGCTTCCCATTCATTTATCCAACAAATAGTTGAGCCGTTTTATGCCAGGCATTGTGCCGTTGACTGTAAATATTCTGGTGAACAAGGCATTGTATGGAGGTGACATTCTGATAGACTGCTTTGTAGGGAGCCGGAGGTCTGCAGTAAGGGTTAAGCCTGAGAGCTGGGGGTCTGCAGTGTGGGTTAAGCCTGAAAGCTGGCAGGCTGACAGGCTCTCAGGCCCGGGTGAGCAGCATGGGAAGGTTGGCCACTGAGGAGAAAGCAGCCAAAGGCCTTGAAAGCTGCAGAGTGGAATGCCATCCTATTAACAGTTTCTGCTTGTTGTGTTTTGCTTTAACCCTGGGAAGATTGCTTTCCCACACCCTGTGGAAAGCCCAGGGGGGAGGTGTTCCCTGGGAGGAGGCGTCTATTCCCTCAGGTTCCCAAAACCCCCTACCCAAGGAAAGTTACTTTTACTATAAAAGCTGTGTATAAACAATAAATGGGGCCACTCTCTGCTATCAGCATTGGGTGGACCTCCTGCCCCCAGCTTTCGTCTCTAGTCTCTTTCTTTTCCAGTCTCCCACCCTATCTTCTCAGGTACCCTCTCGGTTAACTCCTGGCTGACGAGTCAGGAGTGCTCGTTTGGTGCATGGATCGCATCACTGCTCATTATCAAAAGGGACGAATGATCCATCTCAGAGTTTCAGGCATTTAGAGAGAAATTTTTGAGTCAGCTTGGATTTCCTTTTATCATTTTATGTAGGATACCAAATAATCTGCTGACAGTGAACTTGGCCCTACAGCTCTCTTTAATACCATCTGAGTGATAGTTATATAAATATATGTGTTTGTATGTACATGTACAACTGTGGTCGAGTATTCTTTTATTTGTAGGCTAAATGCTTTCTGAAAACTTATTACACACCAGATGCTACTTGAACAGGCATGATAAAATTACTTTAAAGATGAAGAACATTTTATTTAAAAAATTACTACCAACACCTTCACCTGTCATTCTCTTGTTTTTCTATTACTCTGGTATTTAGTTGAGCCTACAAAAAAAAAAAAAGAATCATAGAGGCCTCTGCCTAGATTGGTTTTCACAAGAGCTTGAAGACATTGCACCTCTGGCAATCAGCACACTCCAGGCAGTTTGACTCAAGAGACGCTTCATACACTTTAGAAGAAAACAGGTCTTAGAGGGTTACAGGACAGAAAGAAAGAGGCAACAAAGGAAGTGGTGTGGCACATCCAGCGTTGCCTGTGCCCCATTGATCGGGAGCTGGTTTATCATTTAGGAGGATTATTGCTTGGCATTTCAAGACTCTCTCTACTTATAAAATTGCATACATTGTAGTTTTCCTTCTATGCTCTATTGTTTGTTTTTCTTAATCTTTGAGAAGATGAAGTTTTACTAAATACATGTTTTTTTGAATTGTTGGTTTTAACACAGCATGAAAACTATCTAACATTATAGCACTTAAGATAGATTATATTGTGGTATTAAGGAGAAAATTCTTAATAAAACAAATCATTTGGGAAAAGAAAAACAATCTTCGGGCTGTTTTAGAACCTTATAATTTTATCTATCTATCTATCTATGTATCTATCTATCTGTCATCTATCAATCTAGTTTTTTTTAGCATATATGCCTTTATGCTTAATATAACCAAGAATTACATAGGCATACGAAGGTTACAAAGGTGAATAACTTCCTTCCCTATTCTTCATTTTTATAGTTCAGTCTTTTATCTAATAATTACCAGCTCTACTTTGGGGATGGCAGCTCCAGATGTGTAGGGTGCACACAATAGTAGTGATACAACTCAAGTGCTCTTTTCTGAAGTAAAACATGCACTGGTCCCTGGGACAGCTCTTTTGCATCCCTCTAGATAGTGTTGATCAATGAAACCATAATGACTAATTAGCTGCTCTGGTCAAGGCCCTCACCAATTGTATTGCAAGGGATGGATGAATAACAATGCTCCTTCCAATTTCTAAAAGAACCCAAGGTCCAGGTGGAGACAAATGGATAGTGGAGGGGGCAGGCATGACTCCAACCACAGTTAGGGGAGTCTGAATGACACACAGACATGTACACAGGCTCTTTCAGGCTGAGCAGGAGATTGATAGGTACAGAGGAGCTGGCAGGGCATTCTAATTTGAGCACACAGTTGCCATGGAAAGCCTGAGAGCCAGAGTTTCCCCTGGGCCTTGTGGCTGATGCCCTAATGACTGGCACCACGCTGCACTGTAATGACAGACACCTGTCCGTCCTCTCTGACAGGGATCAGCAAACTTCTTCTGTAAAAGGCCAGAGGGTCAATATTTCTGGCTTTGTGGGCCACTCAGTCTCTGTTGCAACTACGTACTCAATTCTGCTATTTTAGTGAAAGCAGCAATAGGCAATATGTAATGAATGGGCATGGCTACATTCCAATAAACTTTTACTTACAAAAACAGGTGGCAAGCCAGATTTGCCCCGTGGACCCTTCTCTCTTCTGCATATTGAGTGTTTAATTGTCCCATTTTCCCTTTGTACTCAAAGGTAGTAAAGCAGACATTTTCTAAAAGGAAACATAACTAAGAAATGAAAAGAAACTAGCTCACATACATCAGCTTAGAAGATAAACATTAGAGAACAAATTGTGGGCCAAACAAAAGCCATAGATGGGCTTGTCTCCAGTTTTCAGCTTCCTTACAAGGATGAAATCATCTGTTACATTTTAGGTTCAGCGAATGGGTAGAAGTTATCTGATTTCCCCATGTTCTGCCTGACACTCATCTTTTGGGGTTGACCAGGCTGGGGTGGGATGGCCCCACGAGTCACCAAATTGCATCTTTGCAGCATCCACTATTGGAAATATGCAGTGAATTCTTACTCATTATTTCCCAGCAAGAGTAAAAGAGGCGTTTCCTCAGAAGTCATGATCCATATTATGTACAGTGACAAAGCCCATTCTTTTATGTGGAGCATAAATAAGACGTTATTAATATGTAGGTAGATTATATTAGCGAAAGCCTAATATCTTCACATTTAGCACCCCATTTCCCACACAACAGTTTGAATCCATCAATCTGTATGGAATGCAAGGTAGAATGATAATTTATGATTCCTAAGCCCTTTACTAGACAATAGCTCTCTCACACACAGGAGACAGAAACCGCACCAGTAATGTTAACAGAGAGAATTTAATATAAATAATATTTCTAGGCATTGGAAAACTAAAAAGGCAAAAAGAAATCATGTATCATGGAGGTAGTAACTGTAGAAAGTACTGTCACTTGTATGACTGGAAAATAAAAGAGAAGAAGAAAGAGGTGGGGGAGGAGGGGGAGAAAGAGGGGGAAGAGGAGGAGAAGAGGTTGACATTATTAAAGCTTAGAAGCTTAAAGGAGGAGGACCACAGAAGTGGGACTCAGGCCTAGGGGAGGAGGCAATGTCTGGCTGCTGGTGTTGCTGTCTCTAAGCTTGCAGAAGGGGTGCCGGGGCTGGGACCTGGACCTTTAAAAAAACAACTTCGCCTGTGAGTGATGATATCACCAAGGGAACACCATGAGGCTGGTTCTGAAGAGTGTCAGCAAAATTTCAAAGTGGAATCAACTTTTGCTATCGGAATGCACTGTCATTGCTAGGACAAAGAGGCATTGCTAGGATGATGAACTAAAAGCAAACAGGAAGGAGCAAATCCCTTCTTCCTCTTCCAGGCTTGAAAGGTTTCTCTAGCGCCTCCTAACTGCAGAGCCTAGTGAAGAGCAGCTGGCAAGCTGAAATGCAGTTTGCAGAGTCCCAGCTTCAGCACCACAGAGCTGAGTTTATGAAAGGACGTGTTCAAAGCTGAGAGTGAAGGGCTTAACAACTGGCGTACCCTTTAAGTGTGTGCTTCTAAAAAGCTTCATGGAAATAACATTTTATGAAATTCAATAAAAATTTTCACCAACTGTTAGAATAATTTCAATAGCTGCTTTATCTATATTCCTGGGAAAAAAAAGCTGCAGACAATATATTGCTAGATATGTTAAGTTTTCCAAGTCTCTCCTTTCTTCAGACCAGGGGTTGGTAAAACTTTTCTATAAAGAGCCAGATAGTAAATATTTTCAGCTCTCTGGGCCATATGATCTCTGTCACACTACTCAACTCCGCGATGGTTGCAACTGCTCAATTCTGCCTTTGCTGTGTGAAAGCAGCCATGACAACATATATGGAAATGGCTGTGTTCCAATAAAACTTTATTAACAAAAACAAGTGGCGGGTAAGATTTGGCCCACTCTAGCACAGCAATTTTCAAGCCTGGATGCACATTTAGATTAATCCTAGAAAATTTTAAAAATACTTATATTCAATTCCAAATTTCAGAAACTGTTATTCAGTTGGTTTGAATTGGGGCCTGGGCACTAGGATGTTTTGCAGGTTCCCTATGTGATTTGAATGTGCAACCAGAGTCAAGAACTACTGCTTTAGACTCCTTGTAATCCCTTAATCGAATGATCAATCATCGATCTCTCTCAAATGCCCTGAGGAAATTCACTATTTGAAAGAACACAGAGGTGAATTTTTTCATGAAAATTTTTTGGAAACCAGAAATATCATTTCCTTATTTATCTTTCATAAGTTCAGATTTTCATATATCAATTTTTTAAAAGCAGGAAGCAAATGTATACCTACAAATAAGGCCTTATGCATTTGTGGGTTTGGAGTAACACGATTTATGACAAGACATTGGTGTCTGATTCATCTTGGTGTGCCCAGCATCTAGTATATATCTGGCATGCAGTGATGGTCAAAAAATATTTGTTGAAAGACTAAATAAACAAGTGAATAAAGAAAGGAAGGAAGGAATTACCATAGAGATCTTAACCATCATTCAATTGAGATTTTGCCAAGGCTTAACTGCCTACTACTATAAAGTCAACGTTGATAATCTGTCATGGATACAATAGTGTTTATTTCTGTACACAGATTAATTTCTTTCAGGATACTGGTAAAGGCCAGTTGCATGACACCCTTAAGTCAGGGCAAGACTTAATGGCCACTTCATTTCCTTAGGCCACACTTGTAAAATTCTCACTATTTTTATTTACAGTCTCATATGTAGAGCCCTCAAAGACACAACAGTGTTTTGGATGGTGCCATCGTTTCCATGGCAATTGTGTTTATGATACTCCTAGTGCTATGAGAAGGGGAAAAGGGGGACATATAAATACTTGAGATGGTAATATTGTTTTATTGGATTGCTCCAGGCACCAAGACCGGTGGCTTGGGTATGATGGGGAACACAGCTGGGGCTGCAGTGGGGGTTACACCTGGAACTCATTACTTGCGACAACATGGATGGATCTTGAGAGTATCATGCTAAGCAAAATAACTCAGACAGTAAAAGTCAAGAACCATATGATTTCACTGATATGTGGGATATAAAACTGAAAGCAACAAAGGAACAAGACAAACACACAAAGCAACAATAACTCATAGACACAGACAACAGTTTAGTGGTTACCAGAGGGTAAGTGGTGAAGGGGGTGGTAGAAGAGGGTAAAGGGGCTCAAATATATGGCGATGGAAGGAGAACTGACTCTGGGTGGTGAGCACACAGTGTGATATATACTCATAGATGATGTATTATAGAAATGTACACTTGAAACCTATATGATTTTACTAAGCAATGTCACCCCAATACATTTAATAAGTAAACAAATAAGTAAATCAGCACTGCCACAGCTTTATTGTCCAAGGCTTCCTTGTTACTTCACATTGAATGTCTTAATTACCAACAAGCTCCCCTCTTTTAGAAACACTCAACTATTTAGTTCCGCTTTTGAATAACAAGATGTTTAAGTATTTTGAATAGTTTATCTATTTTTTAAAGTGAAGTCAGAAGTGGAAAGAAACCATTGTAACTTCCTAATGTATTTTCTGCAATACAGTGAGTCTGTAGGTGTTAGCAGACCATAGAACAGTTGCCAAATAACATGCTAGTTTCTGGGGGAGGGGGTTGTTACCTCGAGGGGTANACTTACTTTTGCATGTCCTTTGAAAGAATCATTATTTATAACCTTAAAGAGTATTTTTGGGGATGAGATTTGGATTTTCTTTACTAGCACTTCTCTGTCGGTCTTTCCTAGGAGATTCCCAGAGTCTTGACTTGGTGACTCCCCCAAAAAGAGTGACCTGGGTGAGGGAGGGGTCACCATCATTAGCTAATTGCTCTTGAAGTTTGTCAAAATCTGGATTAGACAGACTCGTAAAGGAGTGATATGGTGGAATCTCTCTGATGAAATGTTGGCAAATAGAAATTACCAGTGACCCAATTAAAAGGAAAGGGCTCACCTTCCCAAAGCACAGATTACAGGGAGGGAATCCAGTTGCTATGGAAGATTTCTTTTTTTAAATAAGGGAAGAGAGCATACATTCAGGAACAAGATCATATATGCAAAAGTCAGAGAAAGAAGGAAATATGAAAAGTATCGGCCCTTCCCAGAAATTGTACATGATGAAATTCAGAACATGCCATCTGACACAAATCTATTTTAGACACTTCCTGTGATTCTGTGGTAGGTAACTGGCTGCACAGCCAACCTTGCCATTGCTAAAATGTATGCGCTGCTCCCCTTCCTCCATAGCCCCATCAAACACACCCCTGAGGGCAGTGGTTAGGGTGACCAACTTGTCCTGGTTTTAGCACTGAAAGTCTTGCATCCCAGGACCCCCTCAGTCTTGGGAAAATTGGAATGGTTGGTCCCCCTGATTGACTGCTCAACAGAGTCATCCGGGGAGCTTTGAAAAATCCTGGTGCTCATGACACACTCCAGGCCAAGTACATCAGAAACTATGGCAGTGGGACCCAGGTGATTCCAATGTACAGCCAAAGGTGACAACCAGACACTGAGAACTCATGCTAACTTTCTGTGTTGAAGCTATAGCCTCCAAAGGTAAAACAACACAGATATATTTCTCTTTCATCTCCTACTTGTGATAAATGGCGCCCACATTTAAACTACAAGAGATTAAATCTATCAGGAGTATTTCCTTAGTCCCCAAGATGGAAGATAATTTTTTATGACAAATCCATCCCATGAAGGAACACTGTTTGACTGTAAAAACGGAGAGCAAACAGTGAGCAAAATTTGTACAGAACTTTGGAATACCATGCTCCCTTCCTGGTCTCATTTTCTTCTAGCTCGCTAAGACAGGAGACTAGAAATAGCTATTTGGAGCTTCTCATTTCAAGTGTTGGTCACTATTCATGGGGATCCTAGCAGCCTGCTGCCTTTCCCCATCTTTGGTACTGTCACCAGTGAAAAATGTCACTTGCTTCACTTGGGCCATCTTATTTTTTTAGGGTTTGTTCACCTAATCTTATTTTGTAAATATCCAAAAGGAGATGCTGATATAATTTTCATTAGTAGCAAGGAGGAGGGCAGGTGTGCAAATGTCCTCAGCAGTTCTACACCCCTTTTCTTTTGGGGGGTTTTAATAATGACCAGATATGTCTTTTAGGAATAAAGGTAATCTGAAAAACTACTGATCCGGAGGGCTAAGACTCTCATGGGTTGACAACCTAAGGCCATTGTCACACAGAGGGTAGTGCTTCCCATTCATTTATCCAACAAATAGTTGAGCCGTTTTATACCAGGCATTGTGCCGTTGACTGTAAATATTCTGGTGAACAAGGCATTGTATGGAGGTGACATTCTGATAGACTGCTTTGTAGGGAGCCGGAGGTCTGCAGTAAGGGTTAAGCCTGAGAGCTGGGGGTCTGCAGTGTGGGTTAAGCCTGAAAGCTGGCAGGCTGACAGGCTCTCAGGCCCGGGTGAGCAGCATGGGAAGGTTGGCCACTGAGGAGAAAGCAGCCAAAGGCCTTGAAAGCTGCAGAGTGGAATGCCATCCTATTAACAGTTTCTGCTTGTTGTGTTTTGCTTTAACCCTGGGAAGATTGATTTCCCACACCCTGTGGAAAGCCCAGGGGGGAGGTGTTCCCTGGGAGGAGGCGTCTATTCCCTCAGGTTCCCAAAACCCCCTACCCAAGGAAAGTTACTTTTACTATAAAAGCTGTGTATAAACAATAAATGGGGCCACTCTCTGCTATCAGCATTGGGTGGACCTCCTGCCCCCAGCTTTCGTCTCTAGTCTCTTTCTTTTCCAGTCTCCCACCCTATCTTCTCAGGTACCCTCTCGGTTAACTCCTGGCTGACGAGTCAGGAGTGCTCGTTTGGTGCATGGATCGCATCACTGCTCATTATCAAAAGGGACGAATGATCCATCTCAGAGTTTCAGGCATTTAGAGAGAAATTTTTGAGTCAGCTTGGATTTCCTTTTATCATTTTATGTAGGATACCAAATAATCTGCTGACAGTGAACTTGGCCCTACAGCTCTCTTTAATACCATCTGAGTGATAGTTATATAAATATATGTGTTTGTATGTACATGTACAACTGTGGTCGAGTATTCTTTTATTTGTAGGCTAAATGCTTTCTGAAAACTTATGACACACCAGATGCTACTTGAACAGGCATGATAAAATTACTTTAAAGATGAAGAACATTTTATTTAAAAAATTACTACCAACACCTTCACCTGTCATTCTCTTGTTTTTCTAT
>NW_017731363.1:246507-249063 GCF_001890085.2 Hipposideros armiger
ACATATAATTATAGTTTGACATTTGGTACTATTTTATATTAGTTTCAGGTGTACAGTGCAGTGGCCGGGCATCCATACAACTTATGAAGTGATGTCCCTGTCAAGTTCAGCACCATCCGACACCACACAGTTTTACAGCATTATTGACTATTCTCCCATACTGCACTTCACATCCCTGAGACTACTTTGTAACTACCAATTTGTGTTTCCTAATCCCGCAAATTCTTACAAACACAAATTAATGCAGAACAGAGATCTAACTGCTCCATGTTTCTATACAT
Organism: Hipposideros armiger; assembly: GCF_001890085.2. Taxonomy (NCBI): domain Eukaryota; kingdom Metazoa; phylum Chordata; class Mammalia; order Chiroptera; family Hipposideridae; genus Hipposideros; species Hipposideros armiger. The sequence continues at coordinate 246,789 of NW_017731363.1, forward strand.
CCATAGTATCATGAGTCCCTGGGATGGAAGTTACCACAATATTAATCACACCCTTCTCCTGGAAACTTTTTTCACTTAGTTTCTAGGATGCCACATACTTCTGATTTTCCTCCAATCTCAATAGCCACTCATTCTAGCTCTCTTTTACTGGTTTCTTTTCATCTCTGTGAACTGTGAAGGTCTGGCTGCCCCAGGCCTCAATCTTTGGATCTGTTCTTTTTTTCTACATAAAATCCTTACTTGATCTTCTAAATTGTTTTCATGGCTAGATAGATAGATAGATAGATAGATAGATAGATAGATAGATAGATATATCAAGAACTCCCAACTGACTTTTTGACATCTCCATTTGTATATCTAACAGGCATATGAAACTAAGCATAAGCCAAAGTGAATTCATGATTTTTCCAGGAAACCTATTCCTCCTACGGTCTTTCTTGTTTCAATCATAAGCATTTTATGTTTCCAGTTGCTCAGGCTGAAATTCTGGGAGTCATCTTTAGCTTCTCTCTCATCTCACACATTCCCAAACTGACTGTAAGGAGAAGAGCCTCCTTGACCATCTCTGGTGAAACCAGCTGTGCTCTGTCAAGGAACATAGACTCCAACTTCTTATCTCCCAACTGCTTTCACCATATTCTCTGTTCAGATTAGTGCCTTCTAACTGCACTACCCAATCTATTCTCAACACAGAAGCTAGAGTAATCTTGTTAAAATATGTCAAGTCATGTCATTCCCTTGTTAAAACCCTTCCACTGGCTTCCGATCATACTCAGAATAACAGCCAAAGTCCTTAAAATGGCATACAAAGCCCTACAGGATCGATCCTTCACTGTTTTTGTAACATTCTCTCCTCCAGCTCCCCCATGACCCTGGATTCAAGTCCAGCCAGATTGACCTCCTTTCTGTTCCTTGAACAAACCAGGCATCCTCCCAACTCAAGGCNCTCAGAGCTGGCGTCCCAAGCCAGCTCTTAACCAACGCGCCACTCGGCTGGCCCTGCTTATTATTATCACATACAGACTATCACACTCTGCCTCCCAGCCCTTGCCTACCTTTCCAGTACCCCAGAAAACATCTCTTTTGTTCTAAGCACCTGCTGTTCTCAGCCTATTTCATTATGTTGCACTTTCTCGGGCTGTATCTGATTGTGTATAAGGATATGCAGACAATAAATAATTTACATAGGTATTTATGTTTTATACAGAAAAATACTTTTGCTCAAAAATGCAGGGATGTGTAAATGATGGCAGAATTTTTCTTCGTCTCTTCAAGTCACATGGTTGGAAAACGAAGTGAGCTTTCTTCAAGTTCTTTAAAAAGAAGGGGATTCACTTGGAAGAAACATACAAGGCTCAGTTCTAAACCAAAGCAATCAGGAATCTTACACAGAAATCAATTTTATTGACATCTTTCTTGTCCTTACTCTCTATGCCTGTAGCAAAGACAAGGCTGTCTGTTTACTAAACTCTGTTTTCTTTTCCTCTTCCTGGCCAGACAGGGAGACTCATTTCCCTGGATTCTTTATAGTTGAGACCACATAACTGGGTTCTGTCCACTGGGATGTTGCTGGAAGCTATCTAAGCCATTCCCAAACCAAATCCTTTAAAGCATCTGCCCAATTGTTCCGTCTTCTGTCCTGCTGCTGCAGCCTTGGAGGCCATGCGCTCCAGATAATGCAGCGGCAAGATGGTGGAGTCTCTACCACCATGTAACCCTGAATGAGATGAGAAGAGCATCTCTGACTATCTGTGTTGGATTTTTAATGAGGGAGAAATACACCTAGGTTAAACCATTGAGTGTATTGTTTCCCAGAGAATAGCCTTGCCATCCAATTAATATACCTCATTTCTATTTCCCCTTATATTTTGCTTCAAGATATACTTGAGAAAATAAATACAAAGTTTGATGTAGAACCGCTTGTCAAAGACAAATGACCAAAAGTTTTTACCATAGCAGGATGATAATAATCTATGAAATACTCCTATTACCACAGGAATTTATTATATTAATAATATCTCTACAGGAAATGAATAATTGACCTATTTTATGTCACACATACATGTCACAAATTCTTTTTTTTATATTTTATTATTCGTTTCAGTTGTACAAAACAACATAATGATTAGACATTGACACCCCTCACAAAATGATAACCCCAACAAGTCTACTGCCCCTCTGACAACATAGATAGCTATTACAACACCACTGATTATATCCCCTATACTGTACTTCATATCCTGTGACTAACTATAAATATATATATATATATATA
>NW_017731363.1:253328-264163 GCF_001890085.2 Hipposideros armiger
TGGTGCCAACTTGGGCTAATGAAGCAACGTCCTCCACAACTAGAATGAAGAACAAAAGGACAGCAACTTGTCTGTTCCCCTTCCCCCAATTCTTCAATAAAAATATATTTTTAAAAATGATAATATTCAATATATACTGATAACAAAAGATGAATACAAGTCACATGTGACTTCTGCAATGACAAGAGGTGCTCAAAGTGGTTACCATCATCAGCGTCCAGACACTTCTGATGACAACGAACTATTGCTTGAGCAACGTTGACCAAAGTGTCCACTTGTCTACATTTTTTGGCACCCTGGTATATATTATAGAATATTAATCAGCCATAAAAAAGTAAATCCTGCTATTTGCAACAACATGAATGAGCCTAGAGGGTTTATGCTAGGTGAAATAAGTCAGGCAGAGAAAGACGAATACCATATGATCTCACTTACGTGGAATATAAAAACAAAAGCAAAACAAATGAATAAACAAAGCAGAAACAGACTTATAGAGGCAGACAACAGATTGGTCGTTACCAGAGGGGAAGTGGGGATGCAGGAGGGCAAAATGGGTAAAGAGGCTCAACTGTATGGTGACAGATAAAAACTAGACCTTTGGTGGTGAGAACAATGTATATACACAGATGTCAATTTATAATGTTGCACATCTGAAACATAATGTTTTAAACCAATGCTACCTCAATAAAAAATAAACTAAAAAGAAAAGAAAAAAAACCAACCCAAAACAGAAGCTTGGAAGAGAGGCTCTGTGGATCTAGGGCTGAAACCACTGATGAAGGGCCGGGTCCAATCTAAATGCTTCTGGTACCTCTGAGGTTACATGATAAAGATGGTTTGGGGATGGAAAGAAAAGTTGGAGGCTGGAACCAACTGCACTGATGTGGTAGAGGTCTATTGCTATTGGGGTGACACAGAAACAGCAAGAAGAAAGGTTTTCCCTTTGTTTCTCCTCCAGCTTTTTAATCTCTGTCTAGGTCCCCCGACCATCTGAACTTCACAGGAAGCCAGTTGGCAAAGAGAAGTGTAGTTTGCTGAGATCCAGTCCCAAAGCAGAGTATAGAAGGGTGGATTGGAGTTATCCATAGCCTAATAACTAACAGAATCCAGACTTGTGGTACACTCTTTTACCAAAGAGTAAAATTCCATTCAACCAAAGCAACACATTTATTATTCTGTCTAACCATATACAATATCCTTTGCATACACAAAGATGCTCCCATCTTCTCTTCAAAAAGGGGAAAGACAAAGTCACAACATTCACAGTAGTCACCTCTGGTTGGCACTCACTATCTTTCTGGAGAATTTCCTCTCTCATGTTTAGTCACAATCACACTTGAATGCTCTGTAAGCTAAGGCAAAATTATGACAATCTTTGCAATTTCTAAGTGAGTCTAGAATTACTTCAAAGTAAAAAAAAGACTAGAATTTGAAGTTAATTACCACCAACCATACTTATAAGGGAAAAGGAGAAGAGAAAAAAGGAATTAGTATTATGTGTGTGTGTGTGTGTGTGTGTATGCGAGAGAGAGAGAGAGACAAAAAAGTGTATACATATTTTAAGAGATGTTATTTTAAAATGTGTATACATTTTTTGGCACCCCCGGTACACACACACACACACACACACACACACACACACACTTATACATACACAGCAGGAAGCACGGAAGAAAATATAACTAAAGACTTTCTATAATTGAAAACTCATAACTATTCACAATGCCGTTACTGATATTTATAACTTCCTTCTTCCAATAGCCATTCCATATTCCTTTTTTCCAGAGCCAGCCGGTTGCTATTCTTTTACCTGGTTGGGTGATTCTTCCTGCTTTTCTTTCTTTCTTCCCCTCCCCCTTTTTTTTTCTTTGGTGGTAGTGGGGAGCGTTGCTGTTACCATTAACTTTTATTCTTGGACATAGGAAGTTCGAGAAGGATTGCCAGAGAATCCCTTGCATGACAGATGCAATCTACTCTGACCCTATTGAGTAGCAGCAACTCAATCTCCCCTTGGTAAGCCGGGTCGGTCATCTCAACCGGGACAGGTCTCTACCCTTCTTTGCTTTTGAATCAGGGTCCAAAATGGCCAATTCCAGTCTCAACTTCCAATTCAGTGAAATCATGGTTGTGTCCCCTGCTTGGAACTAAGTCCTGCAAACCAATGGAACCCAAGTAGTTACTAGGTGTAATGGCTACAGGAGCCACTCACACTTCCAACCCTTGATCCCTGGGCCTGTGATAATTTCTGCCTATAGGAGCTAGACATAGATATTGGTTGCTGGTTGAAAGCATGTTCTACTTCCTGTGAAATTGTTCTCAGTCCTTTTTGCCTTATTTATCTCTCGGCTGATCATTACTACACCTTTAGTAGGACTTTCCTTCCATTAGACCAGCTGCTTCTGGGTGATGGGGTATGTGGTAAGAGGAGTGAATTCCATGGGCATGCACACATTGCCGCACATTATTATTATTATTATTGGCTGTGAACTGAGCTTTCAGTCAGAAGCAATGATTTGTGGGACATCATGATGGTGAATAAAGCACTGTGTGTATGAACAGATGGTGGTGCTGGCAGAAGTATTATCAGCAGGGAAGGCAAATCAATATCCAGAAAACATGTCTGCTCACATGAAGACAGAACACTGCTCCTTGGGTGACAGAAGGGATCCAGTGTAATTAACCTGCCACCGGGTGGCTGGTTGGTCCCCTGAGAGAATGCTGTCATATTGGAGACTTAACATTGGTTTCTGCTATTAGTATTGGTGTTCAGCAGGGGCAGTTGCTGGATCAGCTTATATCATAGGAAGAAGGAACCGCCTCTCCCCTCCTCCTGCCTATGAACCTTCCTCTAGTGCCCCCTATTGGCAAACCCAAATTGGAAGATAGCTGGTAAAGGAGAAGTGTAGCAGTTTAACTCAGTCCCAGCCACAGCTTCATGAAGCCAAATAAAGACTGGTGGATTTTATCATAATAGACAATAGCTTAATAACCATGTGTACTTGGGAAGTGTAACTCTCCTATTCCCAGGCTGAAGAAACTCCATGACGAGGCTGAGTGATCTCTGTTTGAACTGAGATTCATGAAGGTGTGACAGAAGCATGGACTTGGTTGGCACATGTCCATCCCACCACAGAACAGTTATGTGGGCGACTGGGCAAATCGCCTCATTCCTACGAATCTCTTTTCCCAACCATGAATGGGGAATAAAAACCATCTCATAGGCCTGTTGTGAAAATCACATGAAACACATGAGGTAGTATCTGTCAAAGCACTTGTTGCTCAATAAACATTGTTTCCTATCCCCTGAATACTTCCGGTTTGAATCTATGATCACCTATCTTGAGAATGGAATTACTCATTACTTATTTTGCCTCAAAAAGTGACAGTTATTCAAAGAAACTCATGACTTTTTAGCAGTGGTTCTCAGTGGGAGTGATTTTGCCCCCCAGGACTCACTTGGAAATGTCTGGAGATATTTCTCGTCATCACAACTGGGATGGGTGTGCTCCTGGCATCCAGTGGGTAGAGGCCAGGGATGCTGCCCAATATCCTACAATACACAGGCCCCCAGAATAACAACAAAAAATATCAGCCTCCAGATATCACTAGTGCTGAAGTTGAGAAACTACCCTACAGCCAGGGCCACTGTAATTACTTCTATGCTAAAGCCACTTTCTCAGATGGGATGCCCAGAAAGAAGGAACTACAAAAGTGGGTGAGCTGAGTTACCTGACTCTGCCGCAATGCCTTGATTTAGCTCCAAGCCTTGTTCCCAAATGGGTTCATAATGACGCCTTTAGATTACGTTGCAATGGAATAGCACAAGAGCACTTACAGAAGATAAACAGCTGCCAAACTGGCTAGAGACCAGCCATCTTCCTTTCTAAATTTACAGCAGTCTGACCTTTGGCCTAATGGTGCAGGGAATAAGCCAGCCACATATTCTCTTCCCCAGGTTACACAATAGAGACATCTAGGAGAGCTTCAGCAGCTGCAAGAAGAGCTAACATTTATGGAGTGTTTGCTGCGTACTATGTCCTGCAGGCACTATGCTAAACATTCTCCATTCATTATCTCATTCTGCTTTTCTTCAGGGGTTCCACTTTGTTTCTTCTCTCACATTCAGCCATCATATCAGATCAGATTGAAGTAACCCTTTAAATGGTACTGCAGGGCCATTCACAGAGCACAGACATTAATTAACCAACATGGTAAGAGCTATGTAGGTATTATGCTTTGCATGTGTTCCTTCCTTGGAAAACAAACTATCTGAAGAGAGAAATAAATAATTGACTTTCAGACAATCAGTTTGATGCATGTATTGTCTACATATGACTGAGTGAAAAACAACCACATCTCACAGTTTTCAATTTAGAAAATTATTTTGCACTTGTTTTTTGGCTTCTGGATTACAATCACCCAAAAGAAAATAACATCACAAATCTTGCAGAGGAAAGATGGGAGAATTTTCCATACATTTTGATCACTAAACATTTGACTTTGTTAATCAGTAACAAAAAACGATTTCTGAAAATGTGACTCTAGAGACCTCTACCTTGAGAAAAACAAAATTGAGAATCAAACTCTAAATGAGTAGCAACTCACACATATACGTGCTTGGGTTTGCTGCTAATGGTCGTCCACGTAGAAGAAATGCTTATCCAGAGCTGGGAAAACCCTGGCTTTGGAGTCAGATGGATCTTTTGTGATTTTGGGTGAACTACGTAATTTTTAAGACTCAATAAAATGGGGATAATGAGATTTACTTTACAGAGTCTTTAGGAGGATTACAGAAAGAACAAAGGCAGTGTGCTAGTATATAGCTGATGCCCTATAAATATTATTTGCGTTCTCCTTCTGCCTGTTAAAATGGCATTTTGAAGAGATCACGGTCCACATCAACAGTCCTAAGACATATCAACATCATGAGCCCCTTAATATAATGCACTCTTGCCCAAAACGCATAAATTCACTCTAATTGTTAGGAACATCAGACAAACCCCAAATGGGGACATTCTGAAAAGAGCTGATCAGTACCTTTCAAGTTTCAAGGTCATGAAAGACAGGGACAAACTGAAGAACCGTTACAGACAAGGGAACAAATAACTACATACAAAGTGGGATCTTAGGTAAGATCCTGGAATAGAAGAAGTACATTAGGGGAATATCAGGTGAAACTTGACTAAGTTCTTCAGCTTAGTTAATAATACTGTAATGTTAATTTCTGTTCTTGATAATTGTGTCTATAGTAAGATATATACATTAGGAAAAGCAGGCAAGAGATACAAGGAGACTCTATTATTTTTGTAACTTTCATGTAAATCTAAAATTAGTTTAGAGTAAAAAGAAGATCCAATAATTTACTGGAATGAAATAAGTACATTTATGATTTGTGCTAATTGCAGTATTACTTTAATTTCCCCCCAATAGTGAGAAGTTTCTCCCCAAAATATTTTTCTTCTCTAGGGACTAAATACACACTCCCTTTCATACTCACATAAACACATATACAAACACCCATCCATCTTCAGGACTATTTGAAAATAGATATCAAATGCTTTAAAATATGCATACATTTTGACTCTACTATTCTAGAAATTTATCCCAAGGAAATCATAGTACTCTTTTATAATAGGTGCTCGGGGCCGGCCAAGTGGCTCAGTTGGTTAAGAGCTCGCTCAAGAGTGCGAGCTCTGAGCAACAGGGTTGCTGGTTCGATTCCCAGCCCGAGCTGAGCTGCCAACAGGTGGCAGGATGGCTCAGCTAAAAAAAAAAAGTCCTTATAATAGGTGCTCAATAAATATTAAATAATTTAATGTGTTGAAATGTATAAATATGTCTGTCACAGGATCATTTATCTTAATAGGAAGAAGGAATAGCTTCAATCTATGTCAAGAAAGAACTGATTAAATAAGGGTAGCTTTCATACAACGGGATAGATTTTAACTATTCAAAATGTTGATGTAGAGATTTGTTGACATGGAAAGATGCTCAAAAGATACTGTTAATTGAAAACAATTCAGGTTACAAAACAATGTCATTTTTGTTAAGAAAATATACTTTAAATATATAAAAGGATATACAGCGACTGTCTCTGAATGATGGAATTTTGCACGTATAACTACATATGTTTAGATTGAAGTTCAGGCCAGACAAGAAATCACAATAGATATGAAAGTCCAAAATGAGGCAGCCAAAGCATCCTAAGTGATTTTAAAGGAAATGCGTCCACGATCTTGTTTCAGGACTCCTGGACCCCTCAACCATATCAAAGCTATAAAAAGGCAAGAGAGAGAACTTCGTGAAGGAGATTGTTGAAGACATTTCTCTGGAGAGGACGTATGCAGAACTGTGGGTTCTCACTCCCTTTCCAGGTGGGGTTGTAAGGGGCTACATTCTAGGCCCATCCTACTTGGGGGGCCATGAAGGAAAGCACTAATAGAGTTTGAAGTGTGTCTTCTGCTGTTGGGAGATCTGGGCACTGATGTCTGACTCTTGGCCTAAGATGACTTCAGAGGCCTGAAGTCAGACTCCTGTCCAAGAAATGACAAGAGGGGTTCAGGAAGGGTTGAGAAACTCCTTTGTTCCCAGAGAGAACAGAGGGCTTCCGTATTTGGATGGCCTGAATTTCCAGTTTGGGGATATAACACACGTAAGTAGGAGTGTTTCTTGTGGACCGTGAGAGGCAGAGGGAGAGGAAGAGGGAAGGGGAGGGAGAGAGAAGGTGGACCATCAAATGCCCAAGGTGTAAGGGAGGAATAAGATGTACCTTCTATCCAAGGAAATTCAGTAGAGAGTAGAGCAGCAGGGAGCCAATGAAGAGACGTGACATGTCTTAGGAGATGGCTTTAAGCATCTTTGAAGCTCACAAAGCACATGGTGCTCTATTAAGCTGCTATAAGATTGATGATGAGCACCCTTCCCCTTTCCTCTCTTCTCGCCTTATATCCAGCTAGTTCTAAAGGAGTCATAGGTTCTAGTACAGACCATGGGTACTATCATGTGCATTTATCTAAAGAGCAACAACAGGCCAAAGTTCAAATTGAAAAACAGAAGAATTTCCCAAAGAATCAAATCAGGATTGAGGTCCGTCAGAAGCTTGGGTGTTCAAGTGTTGGTCCTTTTCTTGTCAATGACCTCAGATGACATTACTACTAAGGATAGATAGTGTGAAGTAGGTAAGAATAGGCATAGCATCTATCAGGAAGCAGTTCAAGTTCAGCAGGATTGCCTGACATGTGCTGAAAGGGAGGCTAAAAGCCCCTTGTACTTTTATTTCATGAGACTAGAGTAAACAAGGATTAATTACAGAAGAGGTTCGCATTCTACTGGAGAGATCTAGGAAGATATATACAATTAGTTTTAGTGAATTAGTTTTTCACCAATACTGTGCTCATTGGAAAAGATAAAAGCATTGGAATTTAATCACTAAAGAAATGACATGTTTATTTTGGGAAATGTGGCAATTCTTTCGTTGAGGCTACCCTTGTTTCTCTTCTCTCCTAAATCCCTTTTGGCTCATTCCACTACGTTTTGACTATGTTTTCATGATGATTATGCTCTAATCAGCTTGATATTCCTTCAACAGCTATACTAATTTCCATCCATAAAACTCACTCCCACTGCTCTTCCAAGCAGAGCATGCCCGTGACTGTGGTGGAGCACGGAGACCTCCTGGGAAGATTCAATATGTACCTCCTAGATCACGGGCTAACACATTTGAATCAGTCTTTTATCTTTGTTGAGGAAGAAATTGACAACTACATTTCTTTTGAGGGGAGCTAGGCATGCTTTTGCTTTACACACTGGGAAGTGCAATTCCACTAACTTCTTTCAATGAAAAGATGTAAAATCCTTGTAGTATTTTCCCTCCCACATCCAGTTCAAGCGCTGGAAGAACATGGCCAAAAAGCAGGGTACTCCACTCAACTGACTGCTGGATTAATGGACACTGGCTTCCTTCTGTGGAAGGCAGACAATGCCCACTGCCTGCTGAATGCTTGTGCCTGGCCAGCTGGTCTCAATCACAGGCATGCACACAAGCACACACATACCCCCCCCCATGCACACATGCACGCACACACATGCACACACACGCACACAGACGCACACACAACTCTTCCCACCATTAGGTTCTGGATTTATCAAGTGTCCATTGCATTTGCTTTTATACCTATTTATGCCACTTTTCTTTGTCATAGCAATTATACAATTGCATAAGGACGAAAATTGCAGTTCTAAGGAACTGAGTCGGTACTTTGGAAAAACGTTTGTAAAGGCAAGTTTCTCAAACATTGCTGTCAAAACGTGTGAGGGGCACAAGTATAAAAGATTGGGGAGGTTTGTAAAAATTCAAAGGATTCTGTACCTTGAATGAATTAGCAAGCCGTTTTAAATTCTCATTCCACCTGAGGTTAAGCTGAACTAGAAACTTTAGTCAGAACACTAAAGAAGGCCATCTGAAATCTGACTGGCAGACTTCCGCTAAAAGAAAAAGTCATGGCCCCATATGGAAAGAATTGGTAACACCATATATATTGATGTATTGTTATTTCGAATAGTTTATTAAAGATAAGTATTATTGTTATGATTCCTTACTTTAACTGACTTTTTTGATGTAACAATCAACTTCCAGTCCTGAATGAATGCAAGAGGAGAAATTATATGCCCTGACTTAGAGCAGGGGGTGCCAAACCTCAGCCTGTGGGCCAAATCCAGCCCACCCCATGTTTTTAGACAGCTCATGAGCTAAGAATACTTTTTCATTCCTAAATGGTTGAAAAACATTAAAAGAAAAATATTTTGAGACATACGAACATTATCTAAAATTCAAATTTCTGTGTCCATTCATAAAGTTTTAATGGAACACAGTCATGCCCATTCTGCTAAGTATTGTCTATGGTTGCTGTCAAGCAGAGTTAAGTAGTTGGGCCAGAGATGGCATAGCCTGCGAACCCAAAAATCTTTACTATGTGGTGCTGTACAGAAAAGGTTTGCTGACCTTTGTGCTAGATAGTTCCCGAGAACTTTCTTAATTCCTTTCTCTTTTCCTGTGGTGTGGTGGGAGGCATTTAAGGCTACCTTCACCTGCCCCTCAAGGCTTCTAGATTAATGTTGCATTTCTCCGGTCTAGAATTCATACGAGGACAAAATGTTCTTCCCAGCAATCAGACATTTCTCTGTGTCAGAACTGAGTGAAAGGAATGCAGAGTAACCTTTTAATGCACATTAGTGACTTGCAGAAAGGCTTTATTTTAGTACAGACAACTCTGAGCTCATCTTCCCCTTTCTGCTCCCTTTTGGGCCAGGTTGTCTGGAAGCACAGAGCTATTCCTTCCCTTTGTTTCTATTCCGAAGGAATGATGTAGGTGAATGACTTGGAGAAAATGGATTGTTTTTTTTTTTTCTGCTTGTGCATCTTGCTCTGATTTTCCTTTCGGAGTTGACAGATAATCCTCCTTTCTGATTTACTAGAAGATACTGGTATTCAGAGTTAGGTATTGGACAGCCAAATCTATGATTTAAAAGGGGAGAAAAAATAAAAATAAAAACCACATAGATCTCTATCTTTTTTGGCAGGAAGCAATCAGAGAAAATAGGAAGGATCTAGGATTGAAAGCTTTGCTTTGTTTTGTTTTGTTTTGTTTTTGAGGCAAAGCAGTGCCTTATCGACTATTAGAGCGTCGAGGGGGACTTTATTATTGTTCTGGTGGGTTCTGGTGGAAGACAACTACGGTAATGCAGGCTAATCAGCTTCTGGCTAATAGGTGTTAACCAAGTGGGACCAAGGTAGCTGTAGATTGCATGCCCTAGAAATACAGCCTGAGATGCGGATTTTGTGGAAGTAATTAAGAGAGTGCTTAGAGAAAAAGTCTGTAAAGGAGTGGGCAAAGCAGGGTAGGAAGGGGAGCGAGTAAGCAAGAGTGTGGTTTTAGGTGAAGTGTAGCCTTGGGGAGCTTTGGAACATGAACAGCACCACAGAGGCCCCCCACCCCACCCCACCCTGAGACAAGGAAGCAGGGCTTTGGCTCCCTCACCTCAGCCTAACCTCAGGCCCCTTGGTCTGGGAGTGAAACTCCCAGGCTTCTCCAATCGCCAAGGGCAGTCCTCCAGAGGTGAGAAGGTCGCAGTGGAGTGAGCAGCAGCATTCACAGCAGCTGCTCAGGGGCCCTAGGCACTGGCACCAATAACAAAGGCTATGGGATCAGATTTCAAATTAGGTTGTGAGGCCACCATCCCGCAGCACTTGCAAAGAGTAAACAACTCTTAAACCTCTGAGCCTCATCCAGAGGTTAAGGGTGTTGGTGCAAACCTTCACCTACAGGAGAGAGCCAGCAAAGTGTTTCTTCTATTTTGTTGTACAACAGGCCAGAACCAGGAGCGGGGGGGGTGGGGAACAAGAACTTTCTTTATATGAAGATTGAAGGGCTTATTATTTTATGGGACTGACCATGCTGATTTGAGGCTGTGTTCTGAGATTTAAAGTGACCACAGACTTTGTATTACCTAAGAATAAATAGAAAAGTCATTGCATTGCCCAGTTTTAATCCTGGGGCGAGGGAAAAGCTAGCCCCACCTGGGGGAATTTAAAGCGGGCAATGAGAGACAAAAATGTATTTGCTTTGTGAGAGCACCCCACTAGCCTCGCTAAACAGTGTATCATCACTTTATGTAGGAGACGTTTGAATGGTCTACTTAAAATGTTGGCCATTGTTTCTACTGGGTCTTCGGAAAAGTCATGACGTATTTTGTCTGTGTTTTTCAAAGGTCATTTATTTATATAAAGAACAAAGATCAATCAATGATATATTGCCCGTTTTGTTTGATAACCTTTT
>NW_017731363.1:264873-286757 GCF_001890085.2 Hipposideros armiger
TTCAATGTTTCTGCAATCTCTCATGTCGTGTATCGTGGGTTTGACTCGATCGATGCCTTTATTTTGTCATCATCAACCTCGGTGGGCCTCCCTGACCGAGGAGTGCCGTTGAGATCAAAATCACCAGCACGGAATTTCGTGAACCATCGTTGGCACTGATGTTCTTGTAGAGCATTGTCACCGTAAACTTTATGCAACTTTTCACAAGCTTTATGCGTGCTCTTCCCTTTATGGAAGTAAAAGAGTAAAATACAGCAAAAATGCAATTTGGTCTTCCATCTTCAACTTGTGTAAAATCTCCAAAATCCAACCAAATCGCTCAATTTATTTTTGGAATGAAGCTAGAACTGTCAGCTGTCAAATGACATAGCAATAACATAGATGCGAATGACTCTAGCACTTCCAAAAATGAACTAGTTCCATCTGTTGCAAACATGCATCATGACTTTTCCGAAGGCCCAATAGAATTGGTCAGAACTGCCAAATTCTAGGGAAATAATTTTTCACGTTTACATTCTAAAGTTTGCATGCTAGATTCCTCTTTTGATTGGAAAACATCACATTTGGAAATACATATGTAGAGAGAGGCAGAAGGAACAATGTGAGACCCACCTGCCTATGTTGCTGACAGCTTACCAGTTCCCAGTTTTGATCTTCTGTGGGCTCTAAAACATACACGAGTATCCTTCTAATAAACTTGGGCTTGGCTGGCTTGAATGGACTTCTGTGACTTACAACAAAAATCTTTTTTTTTTTTTTAAGCTGAGCCATCCTGCTACCTGTTGGCATCTCAGCGGCTGCTCAGCTCAGGCTGGACTCGAACCGCTGTTGCTCAGAGCTCAAACAAAAATCTTTTCACTAAGACTTGTTACATGAGAGGGTCTTAGAAGCAGTGATCTAGTTGCATGTGGGCTGCATGGAGGAAATGAGAAGAAGGAAGAATTTAGGGACTTAGTTTGAAGCTTTGTATTCAAGCCAATCATACTATTTTTACTTAGTTTATCTTTACCTGTGGTGGCTTTGGGGATGGATGTGTGGTTAATAAAAATCATGGGGTATTCAGGGTATAGTACTCAAGCCACCTTTGGGAGGTTGCCATTGTAAGATGGTATCAGTTTCCTGCTTTTCATAGTTGAAGAAAAAGAGACCCAGAAGTTCAAGGAAATTGCCAAAGGTCGCACAGTGGCCGAGTGGGAGAGACTTGAAGCCTAGCCTGTCTGCCTGCAATGACTCTGCCCCTTCACTCCTGCTTCCCAGAATGGGGGAAAAGATCCAGCTTTGGGGAGAAGTCACTTGGAATGTGTCTGCTCTATGCATCATGGAACAAAGCTTTTGTTTGGAAACATTTGAAAGGCTTTGGAGGAAGGTTATTTGTTTCTGTTCGTGTAATGCAATTAGCCTGTTGAATGTGAGATGAGAATAAAATGCTTTTCTCCACTCAGTCCATCCATTTTTAAAAGCACACAGAAAACCAAATCTACCGATGCTGACATTAATGTGTGTGGGGAAGCTCACCAGAAATGAAAACATTAATTTATCTCAGTCTAGTTATTACTTTGGCTCCTTCCTTCCCTCTCAGTGTAAATTGCTAAGAACGTGAGTCTATGTCCTGGCTGGAGGTTTGTTAGCATTTTCCTTAATTAAATCACATTCTCCGAGGCATGGAGTTGTAATTATTTCCTCCTTTTCTTATGCCCATTAGTTCAAATCCTCACATTTATTTATAAAACATGGTAGGTTTTTCTCCCTCTTGCTGCTGCTGCCAGCATGGTAGATATTTCTTGTGCTTTGCTTTTCACTGTATTGGAACAGGTTTTCATTAAATTTTATGGCAATTATTTGTACAACATTCACAGGACTCTCTATAGATGGCAAGATTCTCATCTTGGGCAATTTTCTCTGGAAGAGATTTTGATCATGTAATTTTAAAATTCTATAAAACACAAAGGGGAAAATGATTATAAAGTTTTTTTTTCTTTTTTAAACCAAGCAGCTGGTTTCATTATCATTTTCCCCCCTTGAGTGTATGTTGATGTAAACAGTAAGCTTTTGCATTTAAGAAAATAATAGATTTACATACAAGGTTCATCACAGAAACTAAGGACAATAGTATCACCATCACTATAAGTCCATGAGGGGGGCAGGGGCTCTGAATTTACGTGAATTTATTTTATTGTAGTTGAGATCAATTTCTTTGGACAAATTCAATATCCAAATCTTGGGCAATGAAATTCCTTCTATTAAGTTTCTTATAAAACATCAACATTATTTTTCAAGGTAGAAAGTACAAAAATAATACCTAATAATAACAGTAAACATTTATGTCTGAACCTGTGCCAAGTGATTTACAAGGTGTGATAAAAAATATGGTGAATGTTTCAATAAAATTTATTACAGTAAAAGATACATGGCCATTAATCCCCCTCAAAATACTTCCCCTCACCTTGAGCACACTTGTGCCATCGTTCTTGCCACTTTCTGAAGCAGTTCTGGAAGTCCTCTTTCCTGAGTGTCTTTACTTCATCCTCCATTATGACAATGTGCCACATTACACTTCACTTCTGATAACAGCAATTTCTCTCAAATAAAAACATCACAGTGTGTCCTCATCCACCTTATTAACCGGATCTGGCACCGTGCGACTTCTGGCTCTTCCCCAGTGTCAAAATGATTCAGGACATCGAGGCAGCCACGACAGTGCCACTAAAGACACTCACAAAAGAGGACTTCCAGAACTGCTTCAGAACGTGGCAAGAACAATGCGATAAGTGTTTTCAAAGGGAGGGGGGAGTATTTTGAGGGGTTAGTGGCTATGTCTCTTTTACTGTAATGCATTTTTTATTTAAAACATTCACTGTATCTTCTGATCACACCTTGTACATGCAGTATTCAATTTTTTATTTATATTTTAAACCATTTAATTGAGATATGATTGATATGTTAAAAGCATACGTATCTAATGTATACAACTAGATGAGCTTGGGGATAAGTATATGCTTAGAAAACCATCATCACTTTCAAGGCCATAAACATATCCATCACTTTCCAAAGTTTCCTCACGGTCCTATTATTATTACTTTGACATGTACTATTCTATTTAATCTTTATAAAAATTCCTATAATTTATGTAATATTCTTATTATTATCTCCATGTTACAGTTGAGGTAACTGAAGCTTACAGATTGCTCAAAGTCCCACACCTTTTAATAGGCAAAATTGGGATTTAAAACTTTACCTGTCTAATTTCAGGTCTTAATTTCTTTCTTATGCTATCACTCATCCAGCATAAGAGAGGGGATTCTAGGAAGTCAGTTAAGCTTGGAACCTTTTCTGTGGCTTTATCCATTTAAAGAGTGAGCTAAAAGAGGTAAGCCAAAGAACCAGTTTGAGTCCCTTTATTTGGGAGAGGGTCTAGAAGTGCTAGTAATTTCATAAGAGATAAGCTCTCAATGTTAAACTGTCCTAATCCAGGAATAGTCCACAAATGGTAACACCATCCATATTGCTACCTCAGGGCCTTTGCACTAGTAGTTCCCTCTGACTGAATATTCTTAACTGAAATATCAGCATGGCCAACTCCTCTACCTCCTTGAAGTCTTTGCTCAAATGTCAGTCTCTGAATGGGCCTAATTTGACTACCCCATTTAAAAAGAGAATTCCCAAGCCCCAGAACTTCTTACCCCCCTTTGCTTTATTTATGTATTCATGTATTTATTTATATTCAATATAATGATATAACATTGGTTAATAGCATTATATAATTCTCAGGTACACAAGATTATAGTTTGACATCTGTTAAAAGATGATAAATGCTTTATATTTTACTAGCACTTATCACCTGTTAACATACTACCTAATTGACTCAACCATCATCTATTGTTTATGCTGTCTTTCCCCACTAGAATATAAACATTCCAAGGAAAGGGATCTTTATCTATGTGTTCACTGATGGACCCCAAGTTCCTAGAACTGTGCTTGGCACACAGTAGACACTCAATAAATTTACTTTGATGAATAAATCAGGAGGACAAATTCTCGGGAATTATAAACAAGTAATTGGGAAATCAGGAAGGTCAAGCTCAAAGTTTTCATGAATGTGACTGATCTCTCTCTCACTCTTCCTCTCCTTCTCCCTCCCCCTCAGAGAATCACACATACACACACACCCCTTCCCTTGCAAGGCAAAGTCATTGGAATATTTTAGAGGTAGCAATTCACTTTGAAAAAATCACATTTACGTTTCTCTGGCAAATGAACACAACAGTCATTTTCTCTTCTCTATAATGCAATTGTAAGATGGTCAGTCGCTCTAGTAATCCATGTTGACCTGTACACCAAAGATCAAAGTGGGAAGGGATGGGCAACAAAGAACTAGAGAAGGTGTTCTTATCAAGAAAGCCTGCTCACTGCCAATGGATTGACTCTTTCAAGGCAAAGTGTAATTTATTTCACCCTCTATAGCCTAGAATGGCTTTCTCAGCTAATACCATTGATTATACCTTAACGTACAATGTCGAACATCTAATAAAGGCATCTGGGAGGAAACTGGATTATAGGAAGGTGTTAACAGTTTGCGAGTAAAGTAAACCCAAGAGCTTTGGGGCACAATGTGAAATACAGATGAGAGGAAGGTTAGAAGGGAAACAGGGATTATCATTTCAAACCAGACTTTGAGATGAACAATAATAGGAAGCAGGTAGGCTAGTAAAAATAGAGTGCCACCTACGGTGGTTGCCTGCAAAAGCACCCGCAAAATCACAATGGTGACAGGCAACAACAGGTCTTCAAGACTCAAACCTTGAGAACAAGAGTAGATGAATGACAGCCCACTGGCCGAATCTGGCCTGTCCTTTGTTTTTGTATCGTCTATAAGAACGGTTTTTGCATTTTTAAGTGGTTAAGAAAACAAAAGGTTAATATTTTGTAACACATGCAAATTATATGAAATTCAGAGTTCAGTGTCCACAAGTAAAGTTTTGTTGAAAGGTAGCCACACTCATTTGTTTACATATTGACTATGGCTTCTTTCATGCTACAGTAATCGAGAGAAGTATTTGTGACAGAGACTGTATGGACAGTCTACCATATTTACTATCTGCCCTATACAGAAAAGTTTTGCCTACTCCTGACTTAGAACTTCAGCTACTTTGCTATGTTTTTGTATTAGAGATGCAATGGGTTTCTTTCCTATGGGTACTTTTTCTTCATAAAATAAATCTTATAACATTACATTATAATAATATAATACACCGTACACTTTCTCTCCTTTTGCTGTTGCACAGCCTTGTTAAATGTCTCTTGTCTTGCAAACAGCTCATCATCTGAGAGCTGTATGTCTGGCAATAAGTAATAAGCATGATTCATTAATTGAAGTAAGATTCCAATTTTATTGAGTTTTTCTTCAAATTGCTTTCCACTTAATAAAAGTGAACTGCACCTAATAGAGAATTAAATGTCTGTATTTGACTCAAATGTCAAACCTGCCCTTCTCCTCCAGACTTTTATTAGAATGTGCTAGAATGTTTTTCTTAAGCCAGCAAGAGATAGCTATGCTATAATGCCTCTTCCAAACGACTGTGAACCTTTAGGGTCATTGCTGTGGGTGCAGGAGAATGTGGAAATCGTGGGCTCCATTCTGAGGACGTGTTTAGTCTTATCTGTGGCTATAAGCACACCCAAATGTTGCCATCTCTACAGCTTGTGAGAACAAATATGGTTTTCTTAATATTGACTACAAATATGGATCTATTAACATAAATACTGGATTTCCTTCAGTTCTCTGCTTCTATTCCTTTATGGCAATGTCAGTGCCTTGCAAATTCTCCTCTCCAGGAGCTCTGGGGGTCATCAGGGTGGCCTTGCAGCTGCCTGTTTTTCAGACTCAGTCCTGGCTTGCTGTGGCTGCCGGCCCAGTGGGGTCTCTGAATGTGCAGGTCCTAAATCTCCTAGGACGGTTGGGTGGTGGTATCATCACACCAATCATGGCTGCTGTTGGTACATCAGTGTTGCTGAGCTGTAGATCCGCTGCCTCTGTGGAACTTTCTATGACCCAGCTGGCCCTGACAGCCCTGTGAGGTTTGTCACATCAGCTCCCATGAGACAGAGATACAGCTGCTGCTTCCAAAACCTCATTCCTGTGGCTCACTTAATGTCAGCATCCAGATAGGCCCCTTCAAGGTGAAAAGGAGACTCAGTTTGGGGCTGTCCCAGAGCAAGGCTGCTTGGGAACTAAAGTGCCACAAGGTTTAGGGAAGCCACAGGTGCCACTCACACTCATGGGTCTTCTGCCTTCCTGGGTTCATCATACCAGTAGGGTGATGAGTTCCCAGAAAAAGCTATAAGTACTATCTCCTCCCATCCGCTGGCCTGGCTGGTTTTTCTGGAGGTCATCTCCATCATCATCAACTCACTCCCAGGGGACTGGTCAGCCCTCCCTGTCATCCAGCCTTCTTTGGAGCCTCGCCAGTATGGTCAACTCATTTATACAAATCTGAACTCAAGTTGTGGTCAGAGTTAAATATATCTCACCCCTTCTTCCCAGTCCCCAAGAAAACATGGAGATACAAACAAACAAATGTGTGTGTGTCTTATCTATTGAACTTTGAAATCTGACCCAGCCAAGAACCTGTCGCAGAAAATCAAAAGGTTTTTGTGAATGGAAGGCTTGATTATGGTCTGCTATGAGAAAGATTATGCATAACATTTTACACATGTCATTTATTTTGAGGAAATTAGATGGGTAATGGATGCTTTTATGATGATTTTACAGATGCTTTGGAATGGGTCAAAAACCCTGTATTTAATAAGGTATATTTTTAATTTTTAATCATTCCTTTAAAAATATTTGTTGTGCATCAACTATGCTCCAGGCACTGAGGTTACTGTAGAGATAGAAGAGGACCCTGCCCTGATGGATCTCCTATCCTAGTGGGGGAGTAATAAACAAGCAAAGAAATACATATATAATTGTCAAGTTGTGACAATTTTCATAAAGCAAATTACAGCAGGGTAAGGGGGTAGAGAGTGACAGCTGGGGAATGTACCATAGAGACAGGGTGAAGAGAGAAAGTCTCTATGGGGATGGAACTTTGGAGCCAAGACTTGGAAGAAGTGGGAGAATGTGCCTTGTGCTACTCTTGGAGAAGACGAGCCAAAGGAAAGCATGTGCAAAAGTGCCAGGCGAGGGGTGGTGGTGGTTAGGATAGAGGATGGATGGTGCTTCTAAGCTAGTACAGGTGGACATTCTTTTAGGTCAACCTTCAACCTGAATCATACTCTCCTTCCTCTTTCCCTTTCAGGAAGTTTAAGCATGGCGCCGAAACGAATCCAAGAGCCCACCTCCCCCAACAACAAACAAATCACCATTTATGAAGATCCATGTTCCAGAGATTTTTATATAAGTCATCGACAATATTTAAAATGATCCTGGGAGGTGGGCATGCTTATCCTCATGTTAGATTAATTATGGGACCTGCTCAAGAACCCACAAACTATAATAGTAAGCAGTTTAACTCAAGTCTTTTGAGCTCCAAAGCCTCGGCTATTTCCCTCATGTACAAAGTTTTCCGTTTTCTCCAACCTCAGGCTCTTTCTTCATATTAACTATCCTGTACTGGATGGTTTCTGTGGCTCAAATGAAGACCCTCCTTGGCAGGAATAAGGAGGCTGGAAAAGGAAGGCTGCTCAGCAGGGAGCTGGGTAAGTCCCAAGTGATTGTATTGCTTCCATGAATTTCTGGGGGGCCTATGTCCAGGCCCTGAGAATGACTACACAGTGGGAGGCCTTGCAGGAAGAAGCAGGGGGAGCTCACCTGCCTCACTGGCCTGTTGGTGTCCAGAGGTTTAGGGCCTAGAGACTGGGGTCTCATGGCCTACAAAGAGACATTTGTACATTGCCCTGCAGCGGACAACTTATGAGAGAGGAGGGTGCATGCACTCTCTGATCCTACAGGCTTTCCGCCTCTACAGATCATGCTCTCTGTGTCATCTGTTCTTTCACCTTGAGTGTTTAAGGTGGTCAGTGGCTGAGAGTGTTCCATCGACTGCAGTGAGTTCACCGGGACCAGCGAACTCAATGCCCTGAGCTCTGACCAGACGCTCCTCCTTGCAGACAGAGGAGTGGTTGTCCCACACAAAGTTCTCTAGACCCCGCTGGAGGAGAGGTCCTTTCCCCCAGATTCTCTGTAGTGAGATTCTATGGCTGTGCAGGTCCCGACTCCTCAGGAATTGTGGTTGAAGGGAATCCAATATTCTCTTTGTAACACCAGCTTAGGAGGGTGGGGAGCACTTGCCCGCCTGCCTCCCTGAGGACAGGAATCTGTTTTGTGTTTGTGAAATGCCAACCATGCTCTTAACGTCAAGCCCTCTGCCTCCAAATGGGAGTCCTAATTAGTCATGTATTCATCATTCAATGAGTGTAATTGTTCACAAATCCAATCGTTTATTCATTACTCCTTTCATTCTTTTGCCCTTTGGGCCATCCCATTCAATTATCTAATATAGAGAGTGCAATGTAACAGTTCTCGGCATCTGCGCATGGCTCTTCAGCATTATTAGGAAAAAAAATCACACACTTTTGATGATAAGTACAAGGATAGAGAACTGCTATGATAAAATACCCCCAAATTTTATCAGACTAGCATAGTAAAAATGAATGTCTCACTTACATAAGAGGGCATCGTTGTGTGTATTGTCACTCAGAGGGTTCTCCTGGGAGCCTCCTCTCCAATTGCTGACTCAGGAATCCAGGCTTCTGCTGTGTTGTGGCTCCATCTTCCTCTGTATCCTTGGAGTCTTCTCTATTCAATTATCTAATGGAGAAAGAAATGGAAAGACCGCATATATGAGGATTGTGGAAAGTCGTGAAGGGGGCTTATATCCCTTCATCTCACATTATTTTGGTCCAGACTCAATCATTTGACTGCATTACAGGCTGGAAAATGCACCTAGCTGGCTACCCCAGAGGAAAGGAAGGGAAGTGATCTGGTGAACAACTGGCAATTCGCTGTAAATTCATGGTCTCTAAGATCAACTAGGACGCTGCCTGCCCAGCATCCTGTGTCACCCTAGCTAGCTCTTGCTCTTGTATCAATGATCTCAATTATTAGTGTTTCCCAAATTTCTGACTCTACCATATTTCCCATTACTCTTTTTGAAAATAAAATATTTCAGACATATGAAAAAGTATAAAGAAAAGTTCACCTGAATATCCACCACCCACTCAGGAAATAAAATATTACAAAGACATCTGAAGCTTTCTGTATATTTATCCCTGATTCTTTCTTAGGAGGTGACTGTGTCTCTTATTTAACAAAGATAATAAAACCCCACTGCTTTGTAACTCCCTCAATGTTCTGCCATTGATAATATGAACATCCCAGCTTCCATCAAAATTTCCTCCTGTTTTCTGTTGCCACAGGGGAGCAATGTCTCGCCTCTTCTTAGCTTACTATTTCCACTTACTCTCTCTCTTCCCCATTATTAGAGACCTCTCTCATTTCTTAGCCCCTCTCTCTGTGTATTTACTCTTCTTTCTCATCAGCATTTAATAATCTTCAAGTCTCTTCCAACTTACTTACAAATACAAAAGCAAAACCCCAAAGCTCTATTTAACTTCTTGTCTATCTCCAGGCTCACTCTCCTTTCCATGACAATTCTTTGTAAGATGGCTGTCCCCTCATTCTTTCATCCACTGTAATCTGGATTCCATCCCACTGCTCCAGGGAACCAATTCTACCTCAGCCCATTATGACCACTGACTCAAGCCAATTTTTCAATCCTCATCGCCTTTAATCTCTCAGCACATGTGACCCCATGGGTCACCCTCTCCTTGAAACACTCCCTTCCCATGGCTTCTCTGGATCTACGCTCTGCTTTTTGTTTTATGACTGTCCAAATCTTAGTGCATTTCCCTTTACATTCCCTTAAATGACTATATTTCTTACATGTTTTTTTCCCCAGATCACCTTCATTTCCTTTTGTATACTTTTCTTAAGGGATCTCATCCACTGATCCTTGTCAGCCCCAAGCCCAAATCTCTCCCACCAAAACCAACCGACCAAACAAAATGAACAGCACTGTCAACGACAAAAATCTTTCTCTCAACCCTTGCTACGCCATCCACCTACTTCGCTGTCGCTTTGTAGCCAAAATCCTTGATAATTATCTACAGATGCCCCTCGACTTCCTCTCATCTCACTTTTTCCTCAGCCCATTCTAACATACTGGCTTCTGCTTTCATGACTCCACCATGATGGCTCTTGACAAGGAGGTCATTGATAACCTTCATATCGCCAAGCCCAGCAGACATAGTTAGCTGTCTTTCTCCTGACCTCTTAGTAGCCTAAAACCTATAGAGCAAGTGCTTAGCAAATAGCTGTAGGTAACCTGACACAAGACTTTCCGTCCCGCCTCTCTGACTACTCCATCTATGCTACTCTGTGGGATCATCTTAAACTATCTGTCTGTTCATGTTGGATTTTTGAAGACTGTGTCCTATGAATTTTTTTCACTTTTTTCCCCTCAAAGTCTTTCTGCCCTTGACTTCAGTTACTATTTATAGCCTGGTGATTCACAAGTTTATTAAATGTCCAGTCAGACCTCCCTTCTGGGCTTCAAACCTGCATGTCCAAATTCCCCCTCAACCTTGCCACTTGGATATTTTAAAGGATTCTCCAATGAAATATTTCCCAAAACTGATATCTTGCATTTCTTCCTCTAAATCTAGAACTAGTTCCTCCGTGTTTCCTGTTTCAATGAATAGTATCTTCATCCATTCAGATATATAAAACATCACTCCCTCACAAATTATTCTCAATAATTTCTCTTCCATCTCCCTCTTCCTCTAGTTCATCCTGCTGCCTTGTCAGTCTTGCCTCTCAAATATCTTCCAAGTCTGTCCATTTCTCTCTGTATCTACCAACATTCCTTTACACCAGGGGTGTCAAACTGGCGGCCCACTGGCTGCATGCAGCCCTCAAGGTAATTTTTTGTATACTCATCTTCAGTAGTTAAAGGGCTAGCGAGGGAATTGTGTGTATGGTATTGCATCGATCTCCCCTAAGCATTATTTTCTTCATAACAACTTTTTCTATTTTCATTTTATTTCAGAGCACCGTGGGCCACAAAAAATTACCTTGAGGGCTGCATGCGGCCCCGTGGGCCACCAATTTGTCACCCCTGCTTTACACATATCATGTACCATTTTTCCTTCCCTCTCTGGCATACTGACTTTAGAGGTCTTTAAACTAGGCCCACTGCCCCTGTCCCTTTTTCTGGATCATTCTCTTTTTCTACTCCATCTCTCCCTATGATTTTCGAATCCCTCTCATAATTCTGATCTCAGTTTAAGCATCCTTTTTATAGGGAATTCTTCCTTGATTCCTCAGACTGAAGCAAGTTTCTTTCTTATGTACTGTTATGGTTTATTGTATCTTTCTTTCACAGTACTTAAGATAGTATATTATATTTGTGTGATTATTTGACCAATGTTGAATCTTCTCCACTAGATTACATAGCCTAATCTGTATCGCTAACCTCCATATTCCTGGCATGTAGCACAGCAATGCATATATCAGGTGTTCAGTGAATGTTTAAGTGGTTTCAAGTACCAACTGTAGGCAGACAATTGCTAAAACTATCTCCAACCCAAGCTGTTCTCCTGAACTTCAGATCTATATAACCAACTCTTTACTGGGTATCTCTGATTAGGTGTCTCACTGGCATCTCAAACTTAACAAATCCCAAACTATGCTCAGTATCTCCTCCATCACTATCCAAATTGAATTCTCTTCCTGAGTTTCTGTCTCAGAGAATGATTCCCCCCAACCTTTCACTTGCCCAAATTAGATACCAGGTATCAGCTCTGGACTTTTTTTCTCCCTCATCTTTCACTTCTGATAAAGCAACAAGTCCTACTCTTTCTGTCTCTCAATTATGTTTCCAATCTGTCCATTTCTACCCAGCCTCATGGTCCCTATTCTAGTTCAGAATATTATCAACTCCAGTGTGGATCATTATAAATGCCACTTTACTGGCCTCCCTCCGTCTAGCTTTGTGTTCCTTATAGCATTAACCTTTATGAATAGTAATTTGTCTAAAATGAAAATCTGATCATATATCTGCTTCAAAGCCCTAGTTAGTTCCTCATCACTCAATAAGGCTTGGAACATTCTAAAGGGTCCAGTTCTTGCTTGGCGCTTCATCTTCACCTTTCATCCCTCTCCCTCCATACTGCATTCTCCATCCATCCCAGATCACTTCCTATTTATTGAATGGGCTCTGCTCTCTTATCCCTTCAGGTATTCTGAATTAGTATGCTATTACTGCATAATAAATCTTTCCAAAACTTAGTGTCTTACAACAACAATCATTTATTACTTCCCATGGGCCTATAAGTCAACTGAGCAATTCTCCTGATTTGGGCCAGATTCATCTCATGTCCATTGGACTAGCTCATTTTTCTTTGCTCATTTCGTAGGCCAGTTGGGGACTGGCTGGTCTAGAATGATCTAGCATAACCGAATCTGTCTCTCTTCCACATGGTCTCTCATCCTCCAGTAGGCAAGCCCTGGCTTATTCTCATGACGGTGGCAGAAGTAAAAAGAAAGAGAGCAGAAGCATGCAAAGCCTCCTGATGCCTAGGCAGGAAGCTGACATATGACCATTTCTGTTGCATTCTATTTGCCAAAGCAAGTCACAAGGTCATCTCAGATTCAACGGGTTGGAAATAGACTCTGCCACTTGGTGGGAGGAGCTGCAAATCCACATTGCAAAGGAATGGGTACATAAGTGGGTGGACAATCTGGGCCATTTTTACAATCAGTTTACCACATTTCTTTTGTAAAGAATACCTGTACCTCAGCCCTTCTTTTTAATACTCATCACTCATCATTATCTCTCTGGTCTCAATTTAGATGTCACTTCTGGGAAACTTTCCTAGATTCTTCTAGAGGTCTCTCATCTGGACCTTATCATTGTAGCACATATATTAAATTCCTGACTACTTATGTGATTCTCCAATTAAAACATAAATCCTTGAGGACAGAGACTGTCTTATTTGGTCACCTCCTAGCACAATGCCTGGCGACAGCAGGGGCTGTTATAGGTAAATTTAAATTTAAAATGCAGAATAAAAATCAACCAAGCAAGGTCTCAATAAGTAAACTGAAATGTAAAATGCACAATAAAATCAATCAAAATCAACATATGCTTCCCCTGCCATTTAAATCTATGATTAAAGATAAAACAGCAGCAAATATTTCCACCAATTCAGCTTTCTCCCTTTCTTCTTCTTCTTTTTTTTTCTTCTTGAGTAGAAGAAAGGGAGGAGGATTTGAACTTTTCTGTATGATGCTACTCATGCAGAGTGGTCACAAAAATACAATACAAACACAAGAAGAATGGTCATGAATCTACCTTATTTTCTTAGTGGGGCAGAAGTATTTATTTCAAGCCCCTTTTTACTGCACTGTTCTCTACTCGTCACCCATCTGATAAGAAGCATTGCACTGCTTTATCTATAAATTACTTTTTCTCAGGGCTCAGTAATTTTCATCGCTCGTCTTGGATCTTCTGCAAATCCTCGATGTCTCATGACAGAGCTAAATCTGCTATTCGTGGTGCAGTCTCTAGAACAGTGAGGCACAAGATGACTCCAGCTTCTTTCACTCAGCTGACTTCCCTTTTGCCGTCTTATCACATTCATTACCGAGTTGTTATTGACTTTTCTTAATCGCCATGCTCGCTTTTGAATTTACTTTCCTCATGCTGTAGCTGCTTCCTCAACCACACCTCGCCTCACCCCATACACAGATTCTCATATATTGCTGGATTTTTTTCTTAGGGCATAGGAACTGACAATTTTCTAGCCATGTTTCTTTTGCTTTTCCATCCGCATATTTTTTCTCTTGCAAATTCTTATTAAGTATTTTTCCAACAGGAAATGCTAATTCCCCATTCCTATATAATTCCTTTTAATAGCAAGTGGTGCTGAAATGGACAGTTATCTCTTTCACGTTTGTAAACCCATCGAGATTAATATCACACTCTCCCAATAGGTACCCACTCCTATGCTTCCCATCATTGCCATTGCAACACATTTTCTTGACCTTTCATAAACTGCCCTGAGGTTAACTCCCATTTTTCACAAAAGAGAGGGTTAGCAATGAGGACAACTCATGCAAAAAGTATTCCTCAGAAACTCCCTACAAAGAACATTCCAGTGAGTCAACTGGGGCTCTGATTCTGCAGGATAACCCTTAGGCTCTCAAAGTGACAGGACAAACTCTAAGTGATCCACTATTCCCAGCTAGTATTGGTTTGTCAGAAAAGTCATGATGCATTTTTGCATGAAAAACAAAAAAAATATGTCATGACTTTTCCAACAACCCAACAGAAGGTCCAGTATTCATAAGTCATGCCATAGTAGTCCCATTTTTGACCAGTTTACAAGGCCAGGACTTCAGTAATACTTGGCAAAGTTTCCTTGGTAGTCTTGAGAACTGTGAGGAAGAATGTAGATAGGATGATTCTATGGCTCCATGATTATTTGGATGGCCAATCACTCCTACACATAGGAAGTTGATTAATGGGGCTGGAATCGTGTTTTATAAAAGGCCAGGTATTCATTAGTTTAGATTTTGTTGGCTTAACTATTCAAGTCTGCCACTGTAGCCCAAGAGAAGCCCTAGCCAATACATGAAAGAATGAGTGTGGCCATTTTCCAATAAAACTTCATTTACAAAACCAGCAAGGGCTGAATTTGCCCCATAGCCATAGTTCATTGACCGCCCCGCCTCCCGTCTTAGGGTCTGAACTATCAGGGGGCATGACTACCTCATGAAAGTTTTAGTGACCGGTACAGTGTAAGGATTCAAAACCTTCAATCTGCAACTGGACTGTTGTCTTTAATTACTAGACCCATTGCACTGTGTTAGCGTTCACAGCTGCTGACACACCCACGTTCACACACGCTCAGTCGCTCAGTCACCATACAGGGGTTTTCTTTTACTCTAATTAGTAGCTTATATTCTTAAAATTAAAAGAAACATTGAGTCCTTCTACAAAAATCAGTGCAGATTAAGAATTAATCCACACACAGATGAGTTCATTAAAACATAAGAAAACATGAGCAGTTAATTAGAAATCAATGCTAAAATGCTAAATGAAGTTCTTAGATTGAAGCAAGTACATCACACTTGAATTGTTAATATGGCAATTAGCTCAGCCACCTACAAAGTGCTTGTTAATAAATACTTCATGAAGACTTCTGTTAAATGAGAACACAGCAGGTTTATGAAATGCAAGTTTACATAGTCTTGACAAATGTACTCAATAGGCTTCCTTCTTGGAGTCTCTAGTCATGGCAGCTTCTTTGAAGAATTCATGCCACAGCTAAATTTCAAATATATTTTCCTGTCTGCAAGTCCACTCACACACACTCAGTGCTAGACAATAGTGGTTTTCCAATAGTGGTTTTCTCTGGATAAGCCACACCAGCACCTCCAGGGAAATTGTTAGATGTCAGTTTTCGGGCTTCCACCCAGACTTACAGAATCAGACACTGTGGGGTGGTGCCCAGAAATCTGTGTTTCAATAAGCCCTTCCAGTGATTCTGATGCAGCTCCAGCATGAGAACTACTGCTTTCCCACCCTGAGGGTGAAATGCAAGTGAGGTTCAGACGTTTGTGCCCTGGGCATGTGCCTGGGGCGATGAGCCCTACCTCTGTCTGCACACTGGAATCACTTGGGGTGCTTCAGAAATGCTGATGCCTGTGCCCCATCACAGATGATGACTTAATTAGTCTGGGGTGTGGCCTGGGCTTTGGGATGTTTAAACAATTCCCAGGTGATTCTAATCTGCAGACATATTTAGTAAACCCTGGACTAGAAACAGCCACACTCCAACCCAAACATGGCAGAAAAAACTATCTCTTGATGGTACGGAGAATGACTGAGTGCTTCTTAGTTCCCTTCCAGGTTACATTTAGCTGTTTTGGTTGAAAAGTGGTTTTGCTATATTTATCTTTGGGAAAATCCTAGGGTCGTAATAGCATCAGCTATGATCTTTGTGATACCGAGAATGGCATATAATTGTATGAATACACACATTCTTGTTTTGCATACATTAAAATACAGTTTCTTTCATAGTTAACACACACACGCACGCACATCTGTTATGCTGAACATCCATGGTGACATGTACACCATGCCCTTGGCATTAGATTACATCTTATGATTGGGGGAATGGTCTAGTTCTATACTTTGAAAGATAATGGGTATGAAATGAAACTAAAAATGAAGAATAAACTAGAAATAAAAATTTCAACAACTTAAAGATTTAAAACTATACCAAAATAACTACTGAAATCAGCAAGTATTGAACATCTAAAAATAATAATGTTGATTGGATATATAGGCTATGACCAATATTGTTTCCAGATTATAAGCCATTTACTAGACAAACAAAAATGAAATAAATTTAGCAGTCAACTTAAGAAGCAAACAATAAGAAATATAAGCCAAAAGAAAGCAGAAAATTTCATTAATAAATATAGAAAGATGTTAGTTAGTGAAAATGCAGAAAAAAAGGCATGTTTTCCTTAAAAATGAGGAAAAAATAGATGAATCATTAATTAGTCTAATTAAGAAAAAAGATGAAACAGCAAACAAAATCAGGAATAAAAGAGAAGCATCATATAAACAGAGGAAATAAAAAAAGGATTATACAAATAGTCTACATACTTCTAGGCTAATAATTTTAAATCTTGGGTAAAACAAAAAATTTCTAGAACGACATAGTTTTTTTTTTTAAAGATCCAGAAAAAAGTAAAATACTTAAATAGATCAATAACTATAGGAGAAACTGAAAAATAAAAGTTTCAAAGTTTCACAGGTGTATTTTTTCAGATGTTAAGTTTCAGATATTCCTATACTATTGAGACTGTTCCAGGGAATAAAGAAAAAGGGGAACGTTTCATCTTTTTACAAAGCCAGAAGCTAGAGTAGTACTGACAAGCATACCTGACACTCAAAAAGATTTTCACAGACTAAAGAGAGAAAAGGAGTGAAGGGTGGAGGGGCAGAAACTGGCAATTTCACAAGGACTTCACAAAGCGCATCTAAGGAAAAGCAAATGGTATTAGCTGGAGCAGGAGGCCAGGAAAAGTCCTTAAGCCTTTTGGAACTCCCCATTGTTCAAGGATGAGTGGCCTGGGGAATTCAGTCTTTTCCTGATTCTAAATCTCCATTGACTGTAAAACCAACAATATAATTCTAGATATTTTAGGGATAAAACAAACTATATTTAATGTACCTAAAACAGGGAAACATGCATTTCTATACTTCTACACCACTTTCTTTTCAATATCACAAGATTGCCTGTAAGCCTTCTTCACACTGCAGTCTCAAAATTCCTGGGCCTGGTTTTTGGCAGCTGCAGTCATGCACAGCACACGACCTCAGAGCTGCTGGACCTGCGTTTTCCATCAGCTTTAGGATGGCGGATGTTTGGAGGGCTATTATTATTTGGTTAGACCTTGGTTTCATTCTTTTCTTTCTTCAAATCTCGCATTGGCTAGAAGAGATACAGCTTCCTCCGAAAGTCAGCCGGGAGCTTTAGACTCAGGTCTTTGGTGCCTGCGTCACAGTCCCTTGTCGCACGTGTAGGAGCCACATCAACCACTTCTGACTTTTAGAATTCTGTGGTCTCTTCTGAGATTTTTTATTTCTACCGCCTTTGATTATATGTTCAAGTATTTCACAAGGAATCTTATATTGGCACATAACTTCTCTTTCTAATGCAGCACAAGAGTGGACTATCTTTTAAAAACAGTTTAAAAACAATTAAGGTACCTATTGCCCAAATCTTGGTTGGTAATAACATTCTCCAATAAAAGGAACTAAGGGCTCTTTGGACAGAGTTGATTCCAGGGCTGGGGTAGGAAACATACAAGGTAAGCCTAGAGCATCTTATAGTGCCAGAAATGGACGAAGATGGAACAATTTGAGCAATCCAATAAAGTAGTATAGAATCATAATCCAAAGTAGTAGAAAATAAATATCCATGAGTCCATATTGATATAAATAAATGACTGAATCACGAACTTACTAGAGGAGAAGCAGCAAATGTCCCATGCAGGAGAATGTCAAACAATTTATGTAGATAGTCTGCTCTCAGGGAGGTAGAGCATTACTCTTTACTTCTTAAGTGTGGGCTGTGCACAGTGATTTTCCTCCAAAAAGTACAATATGAAAGGGGAGAAAAAAGAGTAACTTTATGGTAGAAACACCCGACAAACCCTACCTCAGCTAGGTGATCAAAGTCAACCCCAATCATGTTAAGTCATTTTGATAGCATATATGATGTGTTGACAATGGCACTTATCTCTGTGGTCTTCCTCCCAAGTACTCATAACCCTAATCTAGTCAAGAGATTAACTTCAGACAAATTCCAAAAGATGGACATTCTACAAAATAGCTGACCAGTCCCCCTCAAAACCGTCAAGATGATCAAAACCGAGGAAATTCTGGGAAACTGTCACTGCCAAGAAGAGTCTAAGGAGACATGACAACTCAGTGTAATGTGGTATTCCGGATGGGGTTCTGCAAAAGAAAAAGGACATCAGGGTAAAACTAAGGAAGTCTGAATGTGGATTTTAGTTAGTAATAATGTATCAGTATTGGTTCATCGATTGTGACAAATTCACCAATGCAAGATGTTAATAATTCGGGAACCTGGGTCTGAGGTAAATCAGAACTCTTGTATTATCTTCCAACTTTCCTGTAGATGTAAAACTATCCTAAAATAAAAAGTTTATTTAAAAAACCAATCAAGGATGTACATATAAAATTCAACTGTGTAGCACTGTCAAAGCAAAAAATCTCAATGGAGATGGCAATCAGATTAACGGGTTCCTTCAATAACACATGTCTATATTCAAAAATTCTGGCAACAACAACTCAGTCATTTTATCTTTCTTCTGATGTAATTTTTCAAATGCATATTGATTTCAGAAATCTTAAAATCTGAAAAAAGCTCACTTAGGATTGAGGAGAATTGATTTATTTTAGCACTTAATTAAGTTGAGCTGCAATTTATCCCAGAAAATTTTTTTTATTGGTTTCAATGCTGTGAGAGCCTCAAGAATAGGGATGGGTCCCATTCATGTCTGTCTCGTCAGCTCCCCACAACACAGATGCTCAACTGTATTTGAAGTATGTGCGGTTGAATGTGTAATGGCTTTATTTTATTGACTGATTAATAAGAGTGCTCAGCTCTGTCAACCAGGGTGATTACAGAAATGGGAAGGGAGGAGTAAAGAGAACACACCCACACATCCACTCACACACACAGCAGAAATTCTGCGCTGGCCCACTACTTTCTTAGGGCCCTTAGTTCATCTAACTGGGTTTGGTCTGCTCTTCACAGGTGTGTTCTTTTAGATGAAACATCCTGATGCCAAATTAATTTTCTTATGAGTGTTCTTTTGAATTATTTTTTGATGCTCAACAAAATCATAATGTAAAACTATTTCACCCAAAGCATTTGCATGCAAATCAAAAAAATGCAAAAGCTTCAAATTTTCTTGAAGACTTGTTGGGAGAAAAGTCACCAAATACCTGCCATGCATGCTGGAGGGATTGTCATTTCTGAGAATAATGACTGAACAGTATGATGGGTCAAAGAAGATTTTTAAATCTTGTGACAAAATTGGGTGCTGATAAATTCTCAAAGAAGACTTTAATCTTTTCCTGCATGTCTTCTCCTTCATCCGCCCAGTTAACCATTGCAGAAGCTCATGGTCCATCTGGATATCTTCTCCATGTTTCAACAGCAAACTCAACACAATGTCCTGTACATTCCAAGCCCAAGGCATCTCTTGAATTTACCACTTCTAAAGGTGGCGGCTCCTTTTGTCTGAGCTACCATCCTTATCTAATGGTTTTCCTTTTCTTTTTTTTTTTTGACTCTTGTCCCTTCTGATCCATTGCCACCCAGGAGCCAAAGAGACTGTTATTAAATGCAAATTTGATGGTGTCTTTCTGAATGACTTCCTGTTCTTCTTGGCATAAAACTTAAAACCTTTATGTAGCCTCTCCTCTGCAATGAACACCGCAGTTCAGTGCCCAGACCCCTCCCTTCAGGATCTGGGCATTCATCCCCCCCCCACCCCATTGGCTGGTGAGGGCTCACAGCTGTCTCTCCCCAGAAATCACCCTCAGCCAGGGGTACTTATCTTCTAATGAGTGGTCAATGGTGGGATGTACAAAGGCCTGGCCCCTTTGCTGCAATTAGCAACAACCCTGAAGGGCCATCCTGGCTCTCCCACGCTGTAACTACTGGGTTGTTGGAAAAGTCGTGACGTATTTTTTCTATGTTTTTCATTGCAAAAATGCCTCATGACTTTTTCAACAACCCAATATATTGAAGACCAAATTCTGCTCAGTCCTGCTCCCCCCACCTCCTTTAGAGATAGCGTTTCCTAGTTCACAACCTAACAAACCTCTTGTCCTCAAATGTCCACCTCAGGCTATTTCTGTGAGCCCTGTTTAAGGCCCCACCACCTCTGTTGCCTCATCTCTCCCTCCCCCACCCCATGGAATGCATGCTCTCGCCTCATCTCTGTGACAGCCTGGATTTTGGTCCTGCATCTGCACCAATTGATGGAGCCAAGGCTCATCATTTGATACTTTTATTCTCTTATAAAAGGAGAAGGCAATCTAGATCAGAGATGTCTCACTCTTTCGTATGCCTGCAAATCATAGTGATTGAGCTAAAATGCACGTTTGGATTTCTGAGATTGTGCTTTTCTAATATCAGCTGCCAGGTGATGCTGATGCTACCAGTCTATGGACCACACTCTAGTACTAAGATTCTAGAAATTCTCTTAGATTCCTTGCTGCTGTACTGGTTTGACAGGTAATAGCATAGATGCTGGATCAAAGATTCCAAAGTCACGCAGAATTGGCTTCAAGTCCCTGCTCTGCCCTTCCCAGCTGTATAGCCTTGAACAAAGTGTTCTGTCCAGGCCTCAGTTTCCTCATTTATAAAATGGAAGGAAGTGATGTCAGCTCTTGGGTATCACTGTGGAGGCTGAATGGTATAGCACAGGCAGAGCACTCAACACAGTGCCTGGCACACAGCCCTCAAAAATCGTCAGTTTCATGTTACAAGTGCATATCAGCATTCCATGCGGGAACATGAAGAGTATTATTATGGGATAGTCACTTGGACCGCAATAGAGTTGCAGAGAGGGAACCAGAACAGAATGTTCAGGCACAGAGAGAAGAAGAGGGGCTCTATCAAACAGAAGAGCAAAAGCTAGGAAGGGAGATGGCACTGCTTTCTGGAATTTTCCATGTCATTTCAGAGGTAAAGGGAGGCACACAAGTCCCAGCTGCTGGCTGGTCTCTGGCCCGTGGGCCAGATGACCTGGGAAGTGGGGGATGGAATTCTCGCAGAAGCAGATCAGTCATCACATGATTCCTCTTTTCTGCCCTTTGTGCTTAGTGACCCCTCTCGGAATACACCCTGAAGACTCACGCTGGATCCAATCCTACCAAGTGTATGCATGATCAAAAACAATGGTCCCCAAAGACAGCATTAGAAAGGACTCCACGGCCTTAACATGTTCCCTTTGATTCAGAGCAAAGGAGCCATATCAACAGGGAACACTGTTGTTTTCTCTCAGTAGGGATGGCTGAAAGCAGCAGCTGTTGTATAAGCCAGCATGCCGACAAAGGGACAAAGGGACACATCTTGGAGCTGCGTGAGACAAGCAGGCAAACAGCAAATGTCACAATTTCCATTTCAGCCAAGAGCGAGTACAGATGGGCTGGAGAGGCAAGGCCGCACTCAGGGCAGCAAAGTCAGGGGTCGGGGTG
>NW_017731363.1:286842-296874 GCF_001890085.2 Hipposideros armiger
GGGGGGATGGGGGGGAAGGAAGCCATCTAGCGACAATGCTGTACCTGAAAGTCCTTTGTGGTCCCCAATATAGGCAAACACACTGTCAGAGGAGGGGCAAAGGTAAGGCAGGCCCAGGTCAAATCATTCTGTGTGTCGTGAAATAAACTTGACATAGAGAAGGACATGTTTTGGAAAAGAACTACAACAGCTCTGAAAACACAAAGAGGAAAGGGAACATGAAATTTAATTTAGCTGGGTATAATTCAGTCCTGTTTGCTTTATAAAAAATTCAACTGATATTAATGTTTTAGTAATCTACTAAGAGCAGTGTGTGCACTGTTCTAAATGAATGAAGTTTTCCGACACTTACAACTCATTCATTTATTCAACTGCATTTCTAGCCTCTTTTGCTGTTACATGTGGCCAAAGAATGGGGTTCTGACCCATGGAAAATGAGCACAAGGGATGTGCTCCAAGCCTGGCCTATAAAACCCCCCTCTTTCTTTATTTGATTGCAAAGCAAAGATTTGCAGAACCTTCTGGAAGACTGAGCCACAAGACTCGGTAGAATCTAAGTAGATTAAAGGGAGTAGAGCTCAAGTGCTCAACTGACTCTATGGTCCCCTTATATGTGTGAGAAATAAACATGTATTGTGCTGAGCCATGTAAATTTTAGTGCTGTATGCCACAATAGCTAATCTACCCAGACTAACACGTGTATGATGCAATGAGGGTATAGAGACCAATTACCTTAGTCCCAGGGAATCTGGGAAGGCACTGTGGATGTGAAAACATTCAATGGAGTAAGAGGACTAGAAGTTTGCTAAACAGGCAAGGCTGTGGGGCAGGAAATTCTGAGGGGAAGGCAAGAACAAACACAAGAGAAAGACATCACTGAACAGAATGGGTGATTTGGGAAATTATGTTTTAGTATGTATGGTTGGAGTGTTAGATGGCAGGTGAGGCTTGGGAGGCAGCAGACAATTGAGGGGCAGGGGTGATCAAACTGTGGCTGTGGGGGTCAAATCCCACCTATTCCTTGTTTTTGTATGGCCTGTGCACTAATAGTAGTTTTAAACATTTTAAATAGTAAAAAATCAAAAGAAGGAGAGTATTTTGTGACATCTGAAAATTATATGAAATTCAAATTTCAGTGCCAATAGATTAAGTTTTATTGGAATACAGCGATGCTCATTCATTATATATTGTCTATGTCTGTTTTTTAACTACAGTGGCAAATGGCAGAGATGAATAGTTGTGACAGAGACCATACGGCCCACAAAGCCTCAAATATTCACTATTTGTCCTTTACAGAAAAAGTTTGCCAACCTCTACTTTAGAGTCTGTATTTTATCATGGGTGACAGACTACATTATTTGTCTCATTCTTCACTTCTCCTTGAATCCATACTTTCTGTCACGTGACCGTGAATGTCATACCACTGCATGGAGTATATTTTTCTGCTTCATTAAGGTTGGGCTTGGCCATGTCACTTGCTTTGGTCAGTGGAAAAGGGAGAAAGTGACAATGCACCTGTCCCAAGCCTTGGCAATAATAGAAATCACGTGTTTTTGCTTTTCCTTCTTGTATTTTCCTTATTGTCACTAGAAAGACACATCCCTCATAGCACAAGAATGAAAGGAATGTGAAGCAGAACCACTGCAACTGAACCTCAGACCCAAAGCCTGAAGCAGAGCCCTCCCAGGCAATTCTCAGAACTATTGGAGTATTAATACATGTTTAGTGTTGTGTGATAATAAGCTTTGTAATTGTTTAACAGCAATAGCTGATTGATGCATCATGTAGCTTCTGAGGAGAGAAAATTACTTAGGTGCAAGCCTGGTCACGCTTCCTTAAATGTTAAAGAATATTAGCAAGATAACGTTGTCGAGACCTAACACTACAAGCATTTTAAGTTAATCACTCAGAAGCCTAGTATGAAAGCACAAGCAAATTATAGTTAATTTAGGCAGGAAACCTCATCTTTCTCCTTTTCTTGAGATCTGATAAGGCCTTTGACATTCCTTCCCCAAAGTTAAGTGGCCTTATGTTTGCACAGAAATTTTCCTTTCCTTTCTTTTATAGCAGCTGATATTTGTTTTGGCCTAACTCTGCTATGTCTTCAATGGCTCTCTAATAGGGATATGCCCCTCCCCCAAAATCTGACCTGTAGAACTTTGGAGCTTGAAAATCTCTAGTTCATCTATCTCAGGAAATTCTGGAATATGGATCATTCTATGAAATGTCTAAGAAAGGAGATGAGGTAAAACACCAAAAGTGTCCTTTCCATGTTTCTTGGTTAATGTCTATGTGGGTTGTCATGGTGACTGGAGAAAAGATGGAGAACAGAAAAGAGACTGGAGAACATATTGTCATATTGGGACCTATAAAGCCTTTGTGAACATTTGCTTCTTGGAAATTAACTTAGGAAATTGCATCATTCACTAATTTGGTTTTCTGTGTATCACAAGGTCAATGAAATCCCCTCAAGATTCTATAAACTGGGTTTATTTCTTTCTCCCTTTATTCCAGAGTCCTAGGGGTCATGGCTAGGAGAAGAAGCATCCTGAGCATGGTAATATTAAAATTTAAACATCTGAAATTTGCTTATTTACTTGTTATATGGAAGTCTCCCAATTCTTCCTTCCCATTGCTGCCTACCATTTCATCACTAAAATTAAGCAAACAAGACACACAAATACAAAAAGCCCCAATAATGCCCCAAACAAATCAACCTCTGGGGGAGAGAAACAGGCATCAACATCTTTTGAAACCCCTTGGTGATTCCAATGTGCAGATAAGCTTGAGAATCAGTGTTCTAAACCTTATTCTTGGTAAAGCAGCATTTTGCTCGTCACAGGGTCACAAAGAGGCAAACAGTCACACCACTGTAAGAGTGGGGGACATTCAGTTTAGTTTAACATGTGTATCAGTTATTTTCAGTTTAAAAGTAAATCCCAACTTAAACCAGTTCATATGATAAGACCATTTGCAGTGTCATGCAAATGGGAAGTTCAATGGCGGTATCCTTTGTCTCTCCATGCTGCCATCCATGGCGTCATGGCTGGTGGTTCTAGGAGAGCATCCCAGAAGCATCTAGGGTTATATGCTTTCCTTTTAGCTTCAGCCCAAGAGTGAAAGCTTTTTTTCTCTCAACCATTAAACAATGGTTGCTTTTCTTTGACTGGACCAACTTAGGTGTGTCCCATCCCCATCCATATATTAAGCAATGGCTAGCTATCATAGCTCTGGCTACTATTTATCAATATATCAAAAAAACCTTACAGACTGGGTGGCTTAAACAACAGACATTTACGTCTCGCAACTCTGGAGGCTGGAAAATCCAAGATCAAGGTGCCAACAGATTTGGTATCTGTTTTGGTGAGAGCCCATTTCCTGGGTTGCAGATGGCTGCCTTGTTGCTGTGTGTTCACAAGGCCTTTCTTCAGTGTGCACATTACATATGGGGAGGGAGAGAGGGGGAGAGAGAGAGAGAGAGAGAGAGAGAGAGAGAGAGAGAGCTCTCACATCTCTTCTTCTTCTTATAAGGCCACTAATCCCATCATGAGGTCATCACCCTCATGACCTACTCTAAACCTAATTACCTCACAAAGGCCTCACCTCCATATACCATCACATTGGGGGTTACGGCTTCAACATATGAATAGGGGGGAAGCACAAACATTCGATACATAACACTAGCTAACTGGCCAGGACTCTTTAATTGGCTTAGAGCTAGGTTACAACTTATCCCTAAACCAATTACTGGGACAAGTGTTTGATTTAGGCCATTTAGGACTCACCATTAGAGCTGGCAGTGAGGATAGTTCCACCCAGAAAGCATGGCTGCCCCATAATAGGATACAACTGCTTCCTGCTAGGAATGGAGAAGTGTGGAATAGCTGCTGGTTAGGCAATAAACAAATATCCACCGAAGAGTAGAGACAAAGCAGAAGATGCTTTAGATTATTCCGTCGTTCTTCTTTGGTAGCAGAACAGAATTGCATTTCTCCTAAGAAGAGGAAGCCCTTCAATATTTCCTTTTCCAAGTAGTGAGCCATGGTAGACAGATAATAAGCATCACTAAAGTCTGACCAATCCCAAAATTTGGGATTTCTTCTGTCGTCTTAACCATTCTAGGAAGAGAAGAGCAACATGGGTATAATCCACCCCATCAACCAAGGAGTCAGAAACTCTTCATTTGTGAGCCCAAGAGAGCAGACTCTACTTCCTCATCTTAAAAGCAATGGCTACTTTTTCCCACATTGGGAAGATATCAAGTTGCCCTCTGAATGTCCCCACAAACCCCTCAGTCTCAGCAGAAAATGGCAGCTACTATTCTTGTTTGATTGGAGTAGCCCCCCTGAGGGCTATGAACTTCAAAACCACTAGAGATTAGCCTCTTGGTTGAGGTTGTCCCCAGTCAGAATGAGAATACTCTTTGGATTTATCAAGTAAATCATTAACATCTATAAACCCTTTAGTGTTAACTGGTGGATCGGAGAAAATGAATCAAGGTGTCTCTGTTAAAGAGGAGGACTAGCGGACTAGTTTTCAACTTTCACTGCATATGAGAATTCCCACCAGATTAATTAAATCAGAATCTCTGAGGGTGAGACTCTGTTATCAATCTTTTCAAGCTATAACAGTAATTCCAATGTACAGCTTAGAGACCTGGACTTGGTGAGGGCTTTTGGAAGACCTAGGCTGGGTGAAGTAGCTGGAAGACGTTGGAAGCTGGAGGATAGAGTAGGTGGGATGGGGTTGGGCTAGAACCAAAGGAAGGGACAGTGATGGAAGGGGAGTTTGGAAGGGTACCAGAAACAATCTGTACCCAAAGAACCAAAGCTCCCCCTTCACATTCCAGCCTTGGTCTATTCATTGTCTGTATCCGATGAAATGATGTGCCGAACCCTCTAGTAGGCTCCTCTCAAACTTTAATGTTCTACAAATCTCTGGGGACCTTGTAAAAATTTAGATTCTGATTCAGTAGGTCAGGAATCAGTCCTATTACATGAATGGACCTAGAGAATATTATGCTAAGTGAAATAAGAATGACAAATATCATATGGTCTCACGTATATGTGGGATCTAAAGAACAGAATAAACGAGCAAACAAAACAGAAATAGACTCAGAGATACATAGACAAAACTGATGGCTGCTAGATGAGAAGGGGGTTGGGGGATGGGGAGAAGGTGAAAGGATTAGAGAGTGCAAATTGGTAGTCACAAAATAGTCACAGGGATGTGAAATGCAGTATGGGAAATATAATCAATAATGTTGTATAGATTAAGTAGGGTGCCAGATGGGTACTGGACTTATCAAGGGGATCACTTCATAGATTGTATAGATGCCTGACCACTGCACTGAACACTTGAAACTGATGTAAAATAATATTGAATGCTGGGCTGGCCGAGTGGCACATGGGCTAAGAGCTGGCTTGGGACACCAGCTCTGAGCAGCAGGACCCCGGTTCGGATCCCACATGAGGCCAGTGACACTGCCCTCGACAGCTAAGATGGTGAACAACAGCTCGACCTGGAGCTGGGCTACAGTGAGTCGCCTGGTGATGGCATAGGCTGCAGTGAAGCTGCAGTGGGCTGCCATAAGCTACTGTGAGCAGCCATCCAATGGCCGGTGAGCGACTGCCTCACCCGGGAAGAGCGCAATGATAATACCAACATGGGCCAGTGAAGCAAAGTCCTCCACAACTAGACTGAAGAACAAAAGGACAGCAACTTGTCTGTTCCCCTTCCCCCAATTCCCCAATGCTGTTCCCTTCCCCCAAGTCCCCAATCAAATCTTTAAAAAATAATATTGAATGTTAACTATAATTAAAGATACATATATATATATATATACACACACACACATATGGTTACGGGATGTAAAGTATAGCATAGGGAATATAGTCAATGGCATTGTAATAGTTGTGTACGATGTCAGAGGGGTAGTAGACTTGGGGGGGTTATCATTTTGTGAGGGAGTATAAATGTGTAATCATTATGTTGTGTTTTTGTTTGTTTGTTTTGTTTTTTTTTAGCTGAGCCATCCTGCCACCTGTTGGGAGCTCAGGGGCAGCCCAGCTCGGGCCAGGCATCTAACCGGCGACCCTGTTGCTCAGAGCTCACACTCTTGAGTGAGCTCTTAACCAACTGAGCCACTCGGCCGGCCCTCATGTTGTTTTATACACCTGAACTAATAAAAAAAAAAGAATCAGTCCTGAGCCTCTGCATTTCTAACAATTGCTGAGGTTATGTTGCTGCTGTTTTGCTGATAAAATTTGAGTAGCAGTTATGCAGTTTATTATAGGATGCTACCATTTTTTGTGCTAGAGGGTACCAGCCGAACTTCCCCCTATTAACTTATAAGATATTGAAATTTGATAAATTTCCTGTTTATTAAAGATTGAACATGACCAATGACTCATTTCCTTTGTAGGGGAGAAAAAAATCTCTTTCCTCTATCCATCTTAGGCTCTTAGCTTGATGTCTGTACCAAAAGACAGATTAACAAGAGAAAATCACACAAATGTATTTAATATGAGTTTTATGTGACATAGGAGCCTATGTTTATAAGGAAATGAGGACCCGAATAAATAGTTAAACCTGAGTGTTTTTATACTTGGTTTGATGAAGAGTGGAAAGTCATGGAAAAATGTGATAGGACAAAGGTTATAAACTAAGTGAGGCCTATTCATTCAGGTTCCTTTCAGCGACCTTCCACCTGCAGAGATAAGGATGTTCCTTTCCTCTGGGTATAGAGAGGACACCTCTCACAGGAGAATCTTATGACCTGCTTCAGGGGAAGGTCTGAGCATCCTTCCAGCACTTACCATTCCTCAAATTCCTTCAGCTTAAAATGTTCAATACATCAAGGTGCCATGTTTTGAGGTAGCATGACCTGAACCCCAGTACATTCTGTCCCATTATCTGCCCAGGCATGTTCACCCACAAAGAAATTTCCGAGTTCCATGTACACCGTCTAAGCCATACTCCACTGCTAACTCAGTTTTAAATCTAGTAATGTGAAGTTTGTGAATGTTTGTAGATACTGAGACTGAAGCTCTGAAGTTGAGAAAAATAGCCAGGGACACAATAAAATAAAGAAACTCTTTTAGAAGGTTGTCACATGCCCCCTTGGAACAAATGATCCACATGATAAAAAGGTATGTGGTGCGGGCTGGATAGATTGAGGTCAAGTACCTTAAAGGGTCCAATGAAAGGAAAATACATCGCAGAAAGCTGAGTTAGCCCAAAAGTTAACAGCAGGACTTCCAGTTTACCTAGCAAAATGGACATTCTGAATTCAA
This sequence comes from Hipposideros armiger, assembly GCF_001890085.2. Classification (NCBI taxonomy): domain Eukaryota; kingdom Metazoa; phylum Chordata; class Mammalia; order Chiroptera; family Hipposideridae; genus Hipposideros; species Hipposideros armiger. Next base: position 294,138 of record NW_017731363.1, read on the forward strand.
CATTAACATCAAATTGATCCAGTGCTGGTGATATAATGCTCAAATAAATGAGTTTTACATAAATCATATTCGTCTTTAGAATGTTGGCTTCCTTTTGCCATAGGCATTTGAGTCCAACTTGTCCTCTGGATCAAAAGGAACATTCACTTTTTTTTTTAGGCAGAACAGAAATTTCAGGCTTCTCTAAGGGCCATTTATAACAATAAGCCCAGGTTAGCATTGCCTTCTTATTCACAGACCATAATCTGAATGTGAATTGGATTTCAATAAAGCAGCATTTGGAATGCAAATAGAAAGCAATTAAGGTAACAAAAAAAGGATGTAAAAGTATATGATTCTCTGAATGCAACCTAAAAACACTGGTTTGAAGAGCCCTCCTACTTGGAGCCTGTTGCAGAATAAGTTGAGCTAATACAGAAGCAAGAAAGTACTAGAATTAAAAAAAAATGCTTAAGTCTTCTAATGTTCTTTTGAATTAGCATGCTGATAATACACAAGTCTTTGCAATTAAATGGAAAGGTAAAAGCAATGCACACATTTCTTCCAGAGAAACTTTTCCTGTGAATTAGCTCCTTTCATCAATAAGAATGGATTGTGATAACACCATAAGATAGTTAGCTGTGGGGTAGCTGATAACAGGATTTGGCTTTGCAATCATTAAACACATAAAGAAGACATAGTCTATTGTATTACTGTTCACAACTATTCATTCTCTTGCTTCCTTGTAAGAGTTTAGCATGTGGCTGAAGGTGAAAAAAGATGATTTTAGGGACTGATGTGTAGAAGTTCAGAACAGGCCTCCCCAAAATGTGCCACTTTGGTGTGTGGATTATTTTGAGGTAAAGGCAACTGAGACCCAGCAGGCTCTCCAGAAACTTCTGCCCCCTCCTTTTTACTACCTAGAAGAATTTAAATTAAGGGCTTTGCCCATAAGAGTTATTACCAGAAATAACTGTTTATGACCTATCATAGGGCAGGGCAAACTATTAATTACTCCTCCCCTCTGAAGCCCCTGGGTGCCTTACCTCATCCTGAGTTCAGAATGCTATATATACCTTATTTTAACTTTCTGTCCCTGAACCTCTCATGGATGTGGGGTCTGTGACTCTCATGCAAGTGGGATTCCCATGCATATGTATGTATTCAATGTGGTTATTTTTTCTTGTTAATCTATCTCATGTTGGTTTAATTATTAGACCAGATGAAAGAGAGGGTAGGGTAAAGTTTCTTCCTCCCCCCACAGTTGGAAGACAGTCAGTACTGGAGAGAGAGAGAGAGAGGGAGGGAGAGAGAGAGGGAGAGAGGGAGAGGAGAGGACAGAGAGAGAGAGAGAGAGAGAGAGAGAGAGAGAGAGACAGAGACAGAGACAGAGACAGAGAAACAGCAGGCATATACAATACTAAAAGGAACTGATAGAAGCAATTGGGAGGAGGGGGGCTGTTCTGATTGAAGACAAAGAGTACGTGCCTCTGTCTTCTCCCTCCTTTCCCATCTCTCTCCCACTCGGGCAGAGCTGGTGATCTTAAGAAGCTCACACTTCAGGCAGTTTTTCAAATCAGTGCTCACACTTAGAGATTTTATCCAGATTCTCCCTTTGGGCTCACAGAAAGATAGATAAAAATGCCTATTCGGCCTTTTACACACCTTTTTTGTTTTTTAACCTCCTGTATATTTGTAATAAGAGGTTCTTGGGTTGAGAAATATATTATCCTAACTTTGAAAGTTTGGAGCCTTAGAGAATGGACAGCTTTTCTTTAGATTCTCCCCCCACTCCCCCCACACTCAGGACATTCGTTGCTCTTGAAACTACTTGGAGAAAGACTATCAGGAGAAAAATTACTGACGAAAATTACCTGTCTGGTGTCCCTGGAAAGTACTTACTGAGAGGAGCTTCTCAGATAGAAAAACCTGATTGCCTCACTCGTGTGTGGAGCTAGTCAGCAGAGCACAAGTGTTGTAGGAGCAAGATGTAGGCAAGTGAACAAAAGGCTGACACGGGCTGATAATCACAGGTCAAATGCCATGCAGAGACAACATGGAGAGCTGGTGAAACGTGCAGGGTAGAATGTACCACTAGAAAAGTAATTTAACTTTGCCTTGGAGAGTAGTGCTAACTCTTTACATGGATGCAACTTCCATGATAGGAGCTAAAGTTTAAACACACTATTCCTTACAAGTAAAAAGAAAACACAGCTTTATTTTTAAATGTGTATTTAAAAGTATTTATGTGTATGCCATCCATATATATCATTTTATATAGAAGCATGAATGCGGATATGTATGTGGTTTTTTAGACCATGGGTCAGGAAGCTTTTTCTATAGAGGTCAAGGAAATAAATATTTCCAGCTTGGGGACCATATGGTCTCTGTTGCAACTACTTAATTCTGCCTGTACTGTGAAAGCAGCCATAGACAATACATAAATGAATGAGCATTGCTGTGTTTCAATAAAACTTTATTTACAAAAACAGATGGTGTACGGTATTTGGCCCATAGGCAGTAGTTTGTCTGCCCATTTTAGATCTTTTTTCCCCTTTTTTTTACTGTTTATATGTCAACTTCACAAATCAACTACCTCCAATTTCACCCTGTACCCACAACCCATGTTAACTACCATGCATGTCCTTCCACATTTTCCTTCATAAAATAGCTTTATATTTTTTTCCTATAACTCATAAGTCCTTGATCCACAGGGCAGCAGGGAGATAAACACTTAAGTTGTAAATTAGTGATTTCT
>NW_017731363.1:299149-382755 GCF_001890085.2 Hipposideros armiger
TGACAGCTGATGGTTTTAGCTTCATTCTAAAAAAAATTGAGCGATTTGGTTGAGTTTTGGAGATTTTACAACAAGTTGAAGATGGAAGACCAAACTGCATTTTTGCCATATTTTACTCCTTTACTTCCCTAAAGGGAAGAACGCGCGTCAAGCTTGTGAAAAGTTGCATAAAGTTTACAGCGACAATGCTCTACAAGAACATCAGTGCCAATGATGGTTCACGAAATTCCGTGCTGGTGACTTTGATCTCAACAATACTCCTTGGTCAAGGAGGCACACCGAGGTTGGTGACGACAAAATAAAGGCATTGGTCGAGTCAAACTCATGTTACATGACACGAGAGATTGCAGAAACATTCAAGATCCATCATTCAAGTGTTCACGACCACCAGAAGAAGCTGGGATACGTAAGCAAGCTCGATATTTGGGTTCTGCATGAACTCAAAGAAGTTCATTTGACAGCGCATATAGACATCTGCAATATGCTCAATAAACATGAGGAAAATGATCCTTTTTTGAAGTGACTGACAACTGGTGATGAGAAGTGGATTGTTTACAACAATGTGGTGCACAAACGGTCTTGGTCCTGATGTGGTGATTTGCCTCAAAGGACATCGAAAGCAGACATTCATCAGAGGAAGGTTATGCTCTCAGTGTGGTGGGATTTTAATGGTGCCGTGTTTTTCGAGCTCCTACCAAGGAACCAAACAATCAATTCAAATGTGTACTGTCAGCAACTGGACAGTTTGAACAAATCCATCATCCAGAAACATCCAGAGCTTGTTAAGTGTAAAGGAGTTGTGTTCCATTGCGACAATGCGAGACCACTCACAAGTTGGATCACCCATCAAAAATTATTGGAGTTTGGATGGGATGTGTTGCCACACCCACCATACTTGCCTGACCTTGTGGCATCAGACTTCCACTTGTTTCGCTCTCTTCAAAACCCCTTGCATGGTATAACATTCAATTCAGATGAGGCTGTAAATCATCACCTTATTCAGTTTTTCACAAATAAAGACAGGTCCTTCTATGAATGAGGAATTATGAAGTTCACTGAAAGATGGCAAAAGGCTATCAAATAGGGCCGGCCGAGTGGCACATTGGTTAAGAGTTGGCTTGGGATGCCAGCCCTGATCAGGAGGGCCCCGGTTCGGATCCCACATGGGCCAGTGACGATGCGCCCTCTACAGCTAAGATGGTGAACAACAGTTTGACCTGGACCTGGCCTGCTGTGGGTCGCTGGCGACGGCGTAGGCTGCAGTGGGGCGGGCCAGCAGCTGGCATGTGCTTTTGTGAGCTGCCATGAGCCACCGTGAGTGGCCGTCCAATGGCCAGCGAGCGGCTGCCTCACCCAAGAAGAGCGCAATTATCAAAATACCAATATGGGCCAGTGAAGCGACATCCTCCACAACTAGACTGAAGAACAAAAAGGACAGAAACTTGTCTGTTCTTCCCTGATTCCCCAGTGCTGTTTCCCTCCCCCAGTTCCCTAATAAAATCTTTTTAAAAAATAAAATAAATAAAAATAAAAGGTTATCGAACAAAACGGGCAACATATCATTAATTTATTGTTGTTCTTTATGTAAATAAATGATCTTTGAAAAACATAGACAAAATATGTCATGACTTTTCCGAAGATCCAGTATATAGTTTGGCAGACTACTTTCCCTTCCAGTTTGAGGAGTGATTTGAGTGCTGCAATTCCACCCTGTTATGTAATACTTCATGTGGTACTCATTCTTAGATCCAGCTCAAATTTCGTTTCCTCTCTGGAGCCTTCAACATGCTCCAAGAAGAATTCATAGTTTTATTAATTCCTGCAGTATTAATAGTTTCTTAATTTTTAGTTCTAAAGATCTTTACATATATATTTTTATATTATACCTGGTCAAATTGTTTTACATCATTTTGCTCATCTTATAAGTCCAGGTTCATACCAGTCTGTATACTTTATGAGGTCAATGTTAGTGATTTTGTTAAAATGATTTTATCTGCCCCAGTCTTAATATACTGTCTTGTACAAAGCTTTGGCTTTGGAGCCAACTCTTTTGGCTGAATTGCTGACTGTCTCTATGAAAGTTGCTTACACTTTTTGTGCCTGAATTTCCTAAATATAAAATAGAGATAATAAAAATAGTACCTACCTCATAGAGTTGTGGTAAGGATCAAATGAGATGATACATATAAAGTTCCTAGAATAGTCTATGGAATATAGTAAGCACTATAAAGTGCTCAATAAAAATAAGTATTTGTAATAAATATGCTTTATCTGGCCAGCAGAAACCAATCAGTATTCTGCGCTTTCTAGTAGTAATTATGTCATTATATGGCTATGACCCTGAGTGAAGTCTTTCCCATCTGCATTGCCCGAACTTATGGCCACTGCTCAATTGTTTCCTGAAGATCTAGTGCTATATAGGATATCAGTACAAGCTGCCATGTCCTTGTTGCCAAGCTTTGTAAAAGGAAAATAGTATACGAACTAAATATCCTCTTGAATCTCAGTAAGAACAAATGCAGTAAAAGGCTAATCAGGTATAGATAAACTGATATGGTTTACACTGGTTGTCATAGAAGTGTTTTAGATGTCTAGATATGTAAGAATAATTAAAATTTGGTGTGTTTGTGTATGCAAGATAAAGAAGTCATACGTGAATGCCCATTGAGGATATGTGACTGGTTAGTCTGATGGTGTATATACATTAATGCAAAGGCCAAGGCAAGAAAAGGACTTAATGCTATCAGGAAGACAGAAAAGAGAGCTCAGAAACAAGAACAGTACCTGGCATAAAATGGGACTCCATATTGTAAAACTTCTTTCTTACATTACTAAACTACCTACCTCCTCCAACTAAATTCCTTACCCTTAGTCAATCAAACATGGCCTACCCCTGGCTTTGCTCTCAACAACCAGATAACTCATGGTCACGTGACTTAAACTGCAAGTATATTTATCCCTCATTACCTTGATATATCAAGCTTATGTGGTGAGTTTGACATAAACTCACCCCAAGACCAGAATTCATATTGCTCTTCTAGAAATCATTCCTAAGAATGTAATAAATGATCAGTATCCTGATTTATTTACAATAAATCAATTGCAGCCTTACTTATAGTAGCAGAAAAAAAGAAACATTAACAATGGATCAAGGGTTATCTAAATTATGGACTACGCATATTCTCAGATATTATGCAGCAATTTAAATTCCTATTCTTGAAGTCCATTAAATGACAGAGAAATATATGATTACAATATGTTAATTTTGTTATAAGATTACAGAATTACTTCAACCATTTTTTTAGAATTAAAGTTTATTGGGGGTAACAATGGTTAGTAAAGTTACATAGATTGCAAGTGTACACACTGTAATACACAATGGAATACTATTCTGCCATAAGAAAAAATGAAATAGTGCCATTTGCAACAACATGGATGGATTTTGAGATTATTATGCTAAGTGAAATAAGACAGAAAATGTCAAGAACCATATGATTTCACTGATATGTGGGATATAAAACTGAAAACAACAAAGGAACAAGAGAAACAAAGAAACAAAAACTCATAGACACAGACAATAGTTTAGTGGTTACCTGAGGATAAGGGGGGAGGCGGGTGGTAGATGAGGGTAAAGGGGTTCAAATATATGGTGATGGAAGAAGAACTGACTCTGGGTGGTGAGCACACAATGTGATATATAGATGATGTATTACAGAATTGTACACCTGAAATCTATGTAACTTTAATAAAAATTGTCATCCTAATAAACTTTAATTAAAAAGAAAAGAATTTGAAAAACCAGTTTAAACCATTTACATTTTCAGAATGCATATGTATGTCCATATGTGCCACAAAAATCTTAAAGAGAAACACCATAATAGTATAAACGCTAAATTTGGATGACTGCCCTGGAGGAATAAGGGAGAAGGAGGCAACAAAAGACAAACGGGGTGCTTCAGATTTTGGCAGTGTTAAATTTCTTAGCTTGGTGATTGGTACACAGGAGCTAATCGTATTCATATTTTATATGATACACATACTGATTTGTATTTGCCAAATATTTTGTAGTAAATGGTAAGATTAAAATTATTAAGAAGTGTATTTTGGCAATTAAATATAATTTTCTTAATTAGTGGGTACATGTTCATAAGTTCTAGACCACACCAGAAGAATACAACTAAAGAAACAAGGTGCATGACTCATGATAGAATTTGAATCTAATTGGAGCTAATTGCTGAGAAGCACCCTGTGAATTGCTCAATTTTATCATTAATTTCAGGGCAAGAGAAACCACCATGAAAAATCAATGAAACAAGATCTCAAAATGTACCTTGCCTGATTATGCAATGATTATGTTTAGCTTCAATTAATTATGACAATTAAGTAGTTCTTACTGTACTGGTAGTATTAACTCACTACATTAATTTGCTAGCAAAAAAATTAGCTTGTGACCTGAAAGGGGAATGGCTTTCTTGTGATATATTAACATTTGAAAATATAATTAATATGCCTCTTTCGAAGGGATAGATGCAAAGACTCCTTTTGTAAACGTTTTCTATTAAGTGATTCCTACTTTCATATCAGCTAATATCACACAATATTAAATATTACGTAATATAAAATGTATTAACCCTGGAAGGAAAAAAGTAATGATGAATTCAATTTCAAAATTTTGTACTGAACACATAGCCTCCCCTTCTTAATAAAATCTCTAGAAATGATAGAAAAACCATAAGATAAATTAATGAATGCATAATCAATCACAAAAACCAAAAGAGCAACCTCAGTAAACCAGACACTCTGAGACAGTTCTGAGAGAAGGAAAACCAAGGGGATTTTATTGAAAAAGGAAGCAGTAGATCCAAATGCTTGGAATTGGGGTTTATATAAACAGGAGAGAACAACAGTAAGAATTCTTCATTCCTGATGTCCTTGATTTCAGGCTGGCAGCTGCACATCGGTTAGTAAGGTACAGCAGCATGGTGACCGTAGACAGGGGTATCCCTGAATACGAGGTCTGACAATTAAGTTCATGAACTTGTTGCAACGATGTTGCTAAACTTTTTTGATATCAGAGGGATTATTCCTTATGAATTTGTACCAACTGGACCGTTAACCCAATTTACTATTTGTAAGTGCTGAAAAGGCTGCATGAAAAAGTTAGATGACCTGAACTTTTCACCAACAATTCATGGCTTTTGCATCACAATGCACCACCTCACATGGCACTGTGTCTGAGAGAGTTTTTAGCTGGTAAACAAATAACCGTATTGGGCCGGCCAAGTGGTGCGTTGGTTAAGAGCTGGCTTGGGATGCCAGAGGGCCCCTGTTTGGATCCCACATATGAGGGCCAGTGACACTGCCCTCTACAGCTAAGATGCTGAACAAATGCTCAACTTGGAGCTGGGATGCCGTGAATTGCTGGCGATGGTGTAGGCTGCAGCACCTGCTGCAGTGGGTTGCCATGGGCTACAATGAGTAGCCAGCAGCCAGCATGAGCAGCCAGCAGCTGCAGTGAGCGGCCGTCCAGAAGCTGGCGACTGATGTGCCTCACCCGGGAAGAGCGCAATGATGGTGCCAACTTGGGCCAGTGAAGCAACGTCCTCCACAACTAGACTGAAGAACAAAAATGACAGCAACTTGTCTGTTCCCCTTCCCCCAATTCCCCAGCACTGTTCCCATCCCCTAATTCCCCAATAAAACAAACAAACAAACAAAACCAAATAACCCTCCCTATTCACCTGATCTGGACCCCAATGCCTTCTTTCTTTAACTGAAGATAAAGAAAATATTGAAAGGAAGACATTTGGATGACATTCAGGACATCAAGTGTAATACGACAACAGCTCTGATGGCCGTTCCAGAAACAGTTCCAAAATTGCTTTGAAGGGTGGATTAGGTGATGGGGTTGGTGCATATCTTCCCAAGGGGAGTACTTCAAAGGTGACTATATAGTGATATTCAGCCATGAGGCATGTAGCACTTTTTCTAGGATGAGTTTGCGAACTTAATTGTCTGCCCTTGTAAACTGGGCCACACATTAGCAAAGGGGAATGTCTGTCAGTTTCTTGTGGGAGCAATGAGCAAGGGAGCTTTTGAATGAAAGAATGAAGTATTGCCTTAGAGAGGGACAGGAAGACCAACTACAGAAGACAAGCTGCTGAGGTCTAGTGCCTGGCAATTCACCTGGCCATCCTCTAGTCTCACTTAAAAATGCACTGAAAACATAACTCACTGTAGCATCTCTTGCCTACCAAGAGATCATGATTACAAAGTAGAATATTACAAACCCAGCAAATGAAAAAATTTACATCCAAGATAACAGAATAAAAAGAGCCAACAGGACAGGGTTCTAAAACAAGTTTAATTTGTATCCTTAGAGACTAAAAAAAGGATCTGTACTTATGTAGAGAAACAGGCAGTTATTGAAAAGAACTACATTGAAGTCTTAGATATTAAAAAGAGCAATTATAAAAGAAAAAACTCAATAGAAGAACTATATAACAGATCCAGAAATTCCAATATCCTTAAATATTTCTGGAAAGAGACAATAAAGATAATGGAAGTATGATTCAATTGTGAGGGTTTTTCAACAGTAAATAATAGTGTACAAGTTAAATGGCCCAATCAATTGCTGAGCAAAATAAATTAAACGATACTCTCTCCACTGGGCGTGTGAGGACACACACACACACACACACACACACACACACACACACATTTAAGACATCCGTAGTGAAGAGAAAATCCTAGAAGATTGAGTGGATAAAAAAATATATGAAAGTATAAAAATTATGTTGATATCAGAATAAACATCAGAAACTCTGGATTCATGATAGTTGAGCAGTATCTTCGAAGTACAGAGCAAAAAAGTCAATTTAACATTAGAAATTTTCATCAAGTTATAATATTAATCACATGTAACAACATAAATAATATTGTGCCTCAGAAGTGCTACCAGCAACTAATCTGTTCTGAAACAATTAATTAAAAATGTATTCAAGCAAGAAGAAAAAGGAATACAGGAGGAGATAGTGGGGTTCAAGAAGCAATGTTAAGCAGAAAAATTAGTAAGACTTTTTATTCATTCAAATTAAGTGTTAATTATAAATTTCAAAAACATATTCCACAATATATCTCCATATTAAGGGGATGACAGAGCGAAGGTAAATCTGAGCAGACTAATTCTTTTGCTTTATTCAGGGAAGGATTAGTATATTGATTTGCTTTAATTCAGAGGAGGACAAATAAAACTCAAACCATCACAGAGCCAGACAGAAAAGTAGAGAGAAAGAAATAATGATTATAGCATTTAATAGACCTAAATATATTAATATTAAAAATAAATGTGTCTATAAAATACAATCCATATAAATACACACATGAATAAAATATATCGGGTGACATGCCACAGATTAACGGATTCAAAAAATAAAATAAGAAACAAGAGAGAAGAGCTCTGTTTAGGCAATGGCAGAGTCATTGTATCCAACTATTAGTCCCGTAGATAACAATTAAAAATTTGAAATAAACAATTTTAAGAAAAACTATTTTGAAAGTCTGGAGGATGAAAAGAGCAGGAAGAAAATATAATGGTTAGAAGCTGACCCTTGAAAAAACCCTGCACTGGGTAAAATTTGCATTTATATGACTTTTTGCCTGAGGGCTCTCTTTAGTCTGCCCTTGATGGGCCTACTAAAATGCCAGCAGAAAAGCATTCTTATCTGCTTCAGGAACCTGAAGAGGGAGTTCTGAGCTGCTCACAACACAGAGGGATAGTGAGGGGGCTTATCCTAAGGAGAGAGCCACAGAAGGGGTAGACCTGACATCTGCATATCAACTCCATCCAAATACTTTGAACTGTGCACGTGTGAGTGAGATTCCATGATTCCTAGGAAGAGCCAACATCTGGAAAGCTGAAAGAATGGAGCAGGTTGAGCAGCTGCTTATAGCCCAAAAGGGTTTTGAATTTAAGTCCTGCCAAACTAATTGCCTACTAGAATAAAAAGCATGCCTTTTCCATGGAAGTTGATATAATCTACAATATATTATTTTCTAACTTGGGTCAGATATTTAAACTCATGTATCTGAGAAACTCAATGAACCCTAGAGAGGGTAAATACAAAGAAAAGTACACCTAGGCACATCAGAGTCGAACTCTTGAAAACCAAAGACAAAGTCTTGAAGGCAGCCGAAGAGAAATGGAACATTTAACACATAATAATGATTCCAATGATAACTGATCTCTCATCAGAAACAGTGGAGCCTACAAGGCATAGAACTGAAATCTTTAAAGTGATTAAAAAATAAGTCAATGCAGAATTCTACATAAAAATCCACTAAAAATGAAGTGAACACATCCTACACTGGGGCAAACCAACCTCATGTGCCTCCTGATCCCACACGCCGAGAAGGGCATGCCATCACTTCTGTTGTATTCCTGCTGATAAAGAATAATCCGGAATTCAGACATGAGGAAACATGAGGGGGATTCTCCAGGATCACCGGCCTCTTCCACAATGTCACAATCAAAAAGGACAAAGAGGCTCAGAGATATAGAGAGCTGGCGTGACCACCACCCTTCGCCACACTGACAAAAAGCTGGGAAAACTGCAAATTCATGAGTTTCTCGAACCACTGAAAAACAGAGTTTTCAGAGCCACCATTGACCCAATACCCACAGAGAGGCAGGCGCCTTCAGGGCCAGACGGGAAGCAAGCACTGACTTACCTGGGGTAGACCCAACCGCACCCCAGTAAGAAGATTTTGACAAATTTTCAGAGGTTGTGTGTGCACTGAGAGAGGGGGAGGCATCTGGGGATGAGCCTGAACCGTCTTCAAGATTTGTCTCACACCCCAGCCCCATGTGCACACAAAATGGATTGGAGAAAATATTTTAAAAATGCCCTTTATGGAGTAGATGGGGGGACAGAAGAGCAGCAGCTGATGATGGGGCACAGCCCCTTCTCTATATTCCCTAAGAAATGAAATCCTGTCACAGAAGTTATAGAACTGCCATAGAAGTCCAGTTAGCTCTTTTAAAATGAAATTTGTTTGGGGCCGGCCGAGTGGCGCGATGGTTAAGAACTGGCTTGGGATGCCAGAGGGCCCCGGTTCGGATCCCACATATGAAGGCCAGTGACACTGCCCTCTACAGCTAAGATACTGAACAACAGCTCAACCTGGAGCTGGGCTGCTGTGAGTCGCTGGCGACGGCATAGGCTGCAGCCCCTGTGGCAGTGGGTTGTCATGGGCTACTGTGTGTAGCCAGCAGCCAGCGTGAGCGGCCAGCAGCCGCTGTGAGCGGCTGTCCAGAAGCCGGCGACTGATCTGCCTCGCCCGGGAAGAGTGCAATGATGGTGCCAACTTGGGCCAGTGAAGCAACGTCCTCCACAACTAGACTGAAGAACAAAACGACAGCAACTTGTCTGTTCCCCTTCCCCCAATTCCCCAATAAAAATCTTAAAAAAAAAAAAAAAAAAACCAAAAAAAAAAAAAAAAGAAATTTGTTTGGACATAGAATATACAATAAAGCGCAGAATAACAGTACAGCTTAGTGCGTTTCATAAGATAAACACACCTGTGTAAAGAGCATCCACATAAGAAAAAGAGAACATTATAAAAAATACCCAGAATCCTCCACCCCATGCACTGCTCCAGTCACTTCTCCCCAAACATGACAACTATCCTGTCTTCTAACACCACAGGTTAATTCTGCTCACTTTTGAACTTTATATAAATGGAATTACGAAGTATGGATGTACAGTTAGTTTTAACATGCCAGGAAAAAAAAAGATAACAGACCATAAAGTAAGCTTCAAAGCCAAATCCTTATTAACAACGTCTCTTGAGTCAGGTAGTATTAAACAATCAGCCAAAGATACCTAGTGATTACCAGGGAAAAGTGGGTTATATATGTGTTGACAGCTGTTTTTAATCTTCATGATTTAAGTTTATAGCTAGAATCCTCATTAGAGAGTGTACACCCATTAAAAAGTAACTTGAAAAGCTTCGAAAAGTTATGAGACGCTTGCTAATGTTTAGTGGTTAAAAATGTTAAAGAAAGAGCTGGGGACTTACTAAAAAGGCAAAAATAAAAAGTTGGTAACTGCAAAATCCCATCACAGGAATGCCCCAAACCTCTCAGGTTGGGAAGAGTGGTCCTTTAGAGCAACATTTTCCAGTCTCATCTTCGGGAGCTTTCCATCTGTTGTATCTGTGGTAGTTACCAGCACTGTTCGGGAATATGATAGGGTTGCACTTTTCTGCCTCCTTGAAGCAGCCATGTAACTTGCGTCAGCCAGCAAAATGCAAGAAGTAATCTGTGTCATTTCTGGCTGTTAGCTTTCAAAGCCAGTGATTTCCCATAGTCCTGTCCCTCTGTTGTAGTGATCACAAAGCAAGTGCTGAGTGAACACCATGCACAGACCCCCGCTGACATGTATTGCTTATATACCACAAGTGAGAAATAACTGGTATGTACATTAAGCCACTGAGAATTTTGCGCTGTTTGTTACTGCAGCATAACCAAGCCTAGCCTTACCGATTATTGGTTTCCATTTCTTTCTTGAAATAATGGAAAGAAGAAATCACTATATAAATATTTTCCCCTTGAAGAGAAGTGTTTGAGATTTTTCTGAGTTCACAATGATATTTATATATGGTATTTGTATGTATGGCAATGAATGGAAATCGTATGAGCACACTCAATAGTGACTCAAATGATCACTTATCTATAAAGCTCCCAAGGAGCTTATCAGTAGTATAATGATTCATGCTGTTTCTATTCTGAGCCAGTTACAACTGAATTGAATTTAAGAATGGACTGAAGGGTATGGCTGGCTTATAAAGCATAGTGGTATTGAAACACTAGTTAGTGAGGAGCATAGAAAGGATAATAGTTCTGTGAGTGAGCCAAAAGTTGACCTCCATCCGAGCCATGAGTTGCATTTATTTGGCCCAAATTCTCAATTTGCACATCAAGATTACTCTAAGGCTCCCAAAGACTGTGAAAAATTAAGTGGTGAAAATTACATAACTACGACTTTTCATCCATTGAAAATGAGGACCATCCACACCTGCCAGATGTTATTTGCACACCTGCAATTGCAAAGAGCAGTGGTCATCTCTACTTGTGGTCACTTAGCAACAAACCTATTATTATATAGCTTAATTATACAAATAAGCAAAGTGGGTGTTTAAGTACATAATGCAAGAATTCTAAATATTAGGCCATCAAAATGATTCTTACCAATTTTAAATACCATCATACATTATTCAATATTAATCTATGGTTTGTCTATTCAATCACTGAATCAATTATTTATATAAGTTTGAATGTGGTTTAATAAATTATACATTTTTCTTTTGAAATTAATTTAAAATAAAGCAAATGCCTGTATCACATTGAATCCATGAAAAGTAAAAATTGTCTTCATGAATTATGATTATGGCTATACTTTAATTAAACTTTACATTAAATTATTTAACAGTATAATGATCTTAAATAAAGCATATGTGCACATTGTTTCCTTAAAATTATTTCTTTACCTCCTACCAGGCAAAAATGCCTAAGTGATTTAAAAAATGTTCTTAGGAGGTTTACAGGATTATTATATATTTTTCTGAAAGAGGACCAGAAGTCAAGTAAAGTTTGCAGTGCTTCAAGAAAGCATGATTGCCTTTATGAATACATTTCTAGAGCTGAAAACTCAAATCATTTGTTATATAACCTTAATACCTAGTAGTAATTACAGAGCCATTTGTGGGTAAGCAAATCATAAACAAATCACTTTCACATTTTATTCCCCTCTGCAATTATCCACATTTTTTTTAATAAATAAGAAAGTTAAAGAGTTAAAGAGATTTGCCTAAAGTTAACTCTTTATGCAGCGGGGGATCCAGGATGAATCTTCTATAAACTACTCATTCCACTAAACCACGATCAGGAATAAGTATACCCCAAAATATTAACAAGGATATAAGTTGTATGAGAAAAATTAAAGGAGCCAAACATGTTTGATCTGAAGAGAAAAAAAAGCAGACATCCTTCTGATGGAGAAAACTAGAAACTTGAAGGTCTAGAGTACAACCAAGCTGGAAAGCATTGAACATGCCCAGGTATCACAGACAAGAACAGGGATGGGGGAGAGGGTGACTCAGGATAATTTACTAAGTGGTTTGCCTGCCATCTTGGCTGGCATTTATTGACCCAGCCCAGCAGTCCATGTGGCATTTCTTACTTCTGGGGCATCTCAAAAATTCCATGTGGCCCCGACACATACATGATAAGTCTATGATGGTCTGCAGTGAGCTTGAACTATCTTTGGTACCAGAAAGTGCTGTCCCTAACCATGGTTTCATAAATAAAGCAGATTGATGAGACTAGATTAAAAAACTTGAAAGGAAGAGATTAATGAGGGAAGTGCGGGAGAACTGAGGTCATATACTAGGTGATGAAGTGGGATGCGGGGCAAAGTAGAAGAGATCAAATGTAAGACAACACAGGGGCCAGTCGACATGGAAACAGAGGCTGGACCATGAAAGAGAGCTACACGTTGGCTTGTCCTCCTCCCCGTCCTCAGGACAAGGTCCTGATGCACAAGGAAGGTACCTTTGGAGAAAGGTGAGGAGGGCATATAGAAGAGGCTGCCAAGATAGACACCTATTGGGAGGTGAAACAATAGCAAGTCTTACGAAGTCTTCCTCCTCCTATCAGTAGACAGAACTTGTGTCATTTGTTGGCTGTGCTATTTGGGGAAAGCAACCCCCATAAGTATCACCAAGTTTCTACATCTGTAAGATCTGAAGACAATAATACTTGCTTGATCTATTTCATGGATACTCAAAAAAAATTGTAACATACGTATAGCAAACTACTTGGTTAATTAAGTTCTAGAAAATAAGTTATTAGTTAACAGTTGTAGGATGTTCCTTGGGGGCATGAGTGACATGCTCCCCAAGAACTTGGAAAGAATGCGTCTCAGTAAGCATTAACGTAGTAATACACACACACACACACACACACACAGTCACACAATCACACACAGAGAACATGCAGGGGTAAAGGTGGAGGTAAACCTGACTTGAAATGTCAGATTGCAGAGTTCAGCACGCAACTACCACCACAGTGACCTGCGTGTGTACAAAGCTTGAGTGAGAAAGTGAGTGCAATTTAGGTAGCAGAAACCTAATCCATTGTAATGTAACCTGTGTGGAGAAAAGCTGGGAACACATGATTGTCAGGTTTGATCACAGTGCTTCTCAAACATTTTTCAATGATCAATATTTTTAAATGAAATAGAATAGAATAAAACAAAATATCTGAGGGTATTATGTGTTGCAAGGGTAAGAATTATTCAATGAAACTTTTCTTTCAGTTGGTGTTTGTGTGAAAGAGTGGTGCGTGCGTGCGCGCGCGCGTGTGTGTGTGTGTGTGTGTGTGTGTGTGTGTGTCCTCACCCCTGGACTCCAGCACATTTGTCTCTGCTTTGGTGTCTCTGTCACGCAACATGAAGTTCAGCTCCCTTCTTCTGATTCCCTGGCTCATCTGACAAATTTCTGCCAATCATTTGCTTTTGCACGAAGCTCCCTGTGAGGAGAGAATGCCCTATCTGCCACAGCCAGCCTTCCAGGGGCATTTGGCTTTACGTGGCAGCTTCAGTGAACATGAATGATGTGGAAAACCTTTAAGTGACTCATGACCTTCTCTGGTGACCTCCGACCTTGACGAGCTCCCAGAGTAACCAGCCATCTTTGGAGTGCCTGGGGCTGAGATGGGTGTCTTGGCATAGGAGACTCAATGCTAATACTGAGACAGCACCAGGCAAACCAGGTTGAGTTGATCACCCCACCAGCACCTTTCATTTGAACTGCCCCAATGATCCTTGCGCAGTCGTCATACAGAGGTAGTGATGTGAGGGGCAGGAGGAAAAAGGAGACGCTTACTGCCCACAGATGAGGACACGTGAGCACACAGAGTAGGGGACCCAGCAGCTACCTAGGCAAAGGGGCAAGCTTCGGGCCTACAGATCCCCAGGAAACTCCCAGCAAGGCTCTCCCAGAGCCTCCTTTTCTCATTCTCCCAACTATTCTGGAGCCTCTGACCACATGTTCACAGGCACTGGTGCAAGTAATTGGTAACAAAACCAACATAGTAAGGCTGAGGCGAGCCTGGACGAACTGAAGGTCAATTTCCTAGGTCAGTTTCATGAGCCAAATGCCCGCTTAGCAGTCCCAAACCTCAGCCCCCGCCCCCCGCCCCCCAAATCTATCTCTGTAGCTGGTTACCCATATTTGGTCTCATATTTACATTGCTCCACCCTAATGTTTTATTCCAGGACTACCGTACCATCCTTTTACTCAGAGTCTGCAACTCTGTAGAGAGAAACTCATGGATGGAGGCCATTTTTGAGATATGTCATCCTAGCCCTGGAGCAGGCACTCCATGAAGAGTCACGCTATCTATGCTGGGGATCCGCTCTGTCAGTAACTTGCTTTTTTGGGAGGGGGTGTGATAATATACAAACAGAACCGTGATTGCTTCTAAATAAGAAGGCAAGTCAGAGGAAAATACCTTTTCATAAAAGGTTTATACATATTTCTTTTCAAGTCCAAATGTCAGAGTGATAATTGTGCTGCTGATATTTAATACCGGGGGTGCCAAAAAATGTATACCAGTGGACACTTTGGTCAGCATTGCCCAAGCAGTAGTTCACATCATCAGAAGTGTCTGGACGCTGATGGGAACCACTTTGAGCACCTCTTGTCATTGCAGAAGTCACACGTGACTTGTATTTATCTTTTGTTATCGGTATATATTGAGTATGACAATTTGAATAGTTTTTTCCTTTCTTAAAATGTGTATACATTTTTTGGCACCCTCTGTAGTTGTATTACTTTTTTTATTCAGCTGTAATTTGTAAAATGCCCAGATACTAAGTATACGGTTTGATAACATTGATAAACCTATACAACCTTGTAACTATCACCTAATCAAGATATAGGACACATTTTCAGGAATGACTGTAAGTGTAACAATCAGTTTTGTTTTGAATTTAGCTTTTTCAAATTTAATTTTAAAATTTGAAATAATTGCATATTCACACACAGTTTTAAGAAATAATACAGAGTAATCCCATATACCCTTTACCAAGTTTCTTCTGCTAGTAACATCTTAAAAAACTATAGCATAATATCAAACTAGGATACTGAAACTGATGCAGTCACGACATGAAGCATTTCCATCACAAGGATTTCTTCTATTGACCTTTTATAGGGACACCTACTAAGCCCCCTCAACCTCTGAACCACTAATCTGTTCCCCAGTTCTATATTTTTGTCATTTTAAGGAAGTTGTATAAATGAAATCAGACAGTGTGTAACGTTTTGGGATTGGCTTCTTTCGCTCAGCAAAACTCCCTGAAGATCCATCCACCTTGTTGCAGGTATCAGTTTTTCCCTTTTTATTGCGCAGTAGCATTCCATCTAATCAGCTTTTATATCTTAGGCAAGTCGCTCGCTCTGCTTCTCTTGACTTTACTCTCTCATCTGTAAAATGAGGGACTTGGACTGGATGACACTAAGAATGTTTCTTAATTACAAAATGTTTATTTGATGGGTTCTCGTCTCCCCTTAGATATAATTTTATGATGATAAAGCACAGCTGACTCTCTTCTTTCATCTGATCTGCTTCCAGGCTAAAAAGCAGGAAGAGCAATCCCTCCAGGAGAGGGGGATAGGGCAGGAAGTGGGAGGTTGGCAACCATAAGCAACCATAAGCAGTGAGCTGAGCATCTGATTATGTTTTCTCCTGGATTTTATGTTTAATGAATGAGTATTGGGGCTAACCATGGGTTTGAATTATGGCACCCTTTCCTTTCTCCCTTAGCATCAAAATTAGCTTGATTGTCTGACTTACGTTAATTTTTGGCCTACCCTGAAAATCTGGTGAGCTAAGTACAAGGCTGAGGTCATGGCAAAAGGAAACACTCAAAATAATCTAATCGTTGTAACTATTGACTTTTGCTAGAAGCTATCAAAATAAAAGTCGGTAGCTTTGCAAATCATGTTCCAGTTTAGCAATTATTCATTCATTCATTCATTCAGTATAGTGCCATGGTGGAGGCATGGGGAGTGCCATATAAGCCCTAATAGCCTGCCATGAATAATGGAGATCCATATTTACATTTAAGAAGTGAAGCAGCACTAGGTTGATAATAACCATCCTTCCATCATTTCTACAGAAAAATTGGGGAGCCTTCCCTACCGTGTTTCCCTGGCACTTGCATATTCAGGGCAAGGTGACTGCATAATACCTCCTAGATCCTGTCTCCATGTGTTCTTTCTGGAAAAAGACCAGCCCATGTACAGCTCTGAGATCTGAAGCGCCATCTTAACTTGTTCAGCTGATCATCAGACCTGTGTTGATGATTCTGCATCACTAATTATCTGTGTTTTCACTCAGCGTCTCAATAGAAACCTTTTCATTTTTCCCAGTTGCCCAATACTCTACATGTCATTTATTTTTCTTGTGTCAATTTTCTCAGTTTTCCAATGAAAATATCTCAGAGAAGTGATTCGTGACTGCTCTGCAGCTCCCCAGGACTTCTCCAATTATCTCAAGAGATGTCACAACATCCTCTGCAAACAAAATTCTAATTAATTCATTAATGAAGAACAGAAATTTTGGAGA
This sequence comes from Hipposideros armiger, assembly GCF_001890085.2. Classification (NCBI taxonomy): domain Eukaryota; kingdom Metazoa; phylum Chordata; class Mammalia; order Chiroptera; family Hipposideridae; genus Hipposideros; species Hipposideros armiger. The sequence goes on from NW_017731363.1 coordinate 315,843, forward strand.
CAGTAGGAGTGGGGAGGTAGGACTCAGAGCTGTCACAAAACCTAGCAATGGCAGACTGTCCTATTCCCAGGAGGTCGGGAGTGGCCGGGAATGACAGTCTTACCTCTAAAGCCCCACGGTGAAGCCCCACAATCTTCCTGTTTGCAGTGAGCATGTGCCCTCTAAGGATGAGGGAAAAACTGCAAGTGATTTTGAAGGAGCCCAGACAATTTGAGATTTGAACAGAACTGCCTAATTAGGGATGACGTAGCTTTTAAAATTCAGGCAGTGCTATATTTTCAAGTGAGGTGGGCATTGTTTGGAATTATCCACATAAACAATGTTACAAATAACTTGGTTTCTTGAGAGACCAAGGATCCCCAGCAGCTGAACTAATGTCATTAATGTGAATTCTGGAAAGCTGGGTGGGGCAGGAGGAGTCCATGGTGTACCAGAGGGGAGGTGCAAAACAGGGATTTAAAAAAGTTTTCTTTCAAATAGTTGAAGTTTGTCTTTGATGATCTCCTATCTTTGCCTCCTTGCCTTTCTCTCTAGATCCCTGTTTCCTAGTGAAACCTTCAGCTCATCTTCAGCACCCTTGAGACTGTCACACCCTGTCCCCAAGTGCTCCATGCTCCACCAAGCAGACAGTATATAAGATAAGAGAAGGTCTTGGGAAAAGATCAGGAGCCTAGTTTTGTAGATGTAGAGTTTGAGATGTCAGTAGATATCCAAGTGGAAATTGTGAGAAGAGAGTTGAAAATGGGAGCAACAATAACCATAAAATTATGTGCAATCTCAAAGACTTCCAGGATGGCGGGAAAACCCTAGGGCAAGCTGTGGATTTTTCTTATATACTATCAACTTGGTGCCACATGGAGCACTTGGGGACATAGCAAGCGGCAATCTAGTGGTTTTTATGGGGGGTCCTGTGCACAAGGAATGAGGATGTCACCTAGAAGCTAATTTACTTGTAAACCAGAAATTCCCTGTACTTTAAGAGCTGATCCATCTGAAAGGCTTAAAACTGTATGACTGTATCTGACGGTTCTATATGTGATGGCTGTAATGTAAGCACATAAAATAATATAGAAATTATTATTGTTGTTAATGTTTTTAGTGACTAGTCAAGCAAAGAATAATTAAATCTACAGGATATACATATGTATATATATGCATACATATATATTTTATATGTATTGATATATTATACATATATATATATTTTTTTCTTGCCACATATTTACAATGACTTTTTCCCAACATATATCATCCCTGATCTCCATCAAATAAATAATATAATGAAAATAAATATAATTTAAAATGTAATGCCAGGGCACAACCCTAGACCCTGCAATAATATTATCCAATGCCTTTATGAAATCTTCATTGGAAGAATGAAACCATTAAAGGTCATTTCATGCCTTCATTAATAAATGCTGCAATTACGTTCTAAAAATACAGCCATGTTGACCAATTAATTTTAATGGACCAGGTCACAGGTAAGCGGTCACTATGCAATATGTTGCTGATTAGGACCAGAACATTATTCACACATGGTGAAGTAAGTCATCCTGTAGGTACTTATGGGGAAGAACATATTTTGACTCTTAATTTGTACAATTTGACATCAGTCGTTTTTAGAAGTCTTCTTCCCATGACTTAACTGGTACAGTCTGAAACCATAATGAACATGAATGGATCGACATTGTATTTGGTCCGAAATACTTTCTTCCCCTCACAGATCTCTCCCACTCTTCACACACAGCCCTTGTTTTATTTTACATAAGGAGCACTGGAGTGGGTGTGTTAGTCACAGATTTGCTTCTAAACTGACTGTGTGACTTCGGGTAAACCCTTTGATGCTGTTTTGGCATCAAACGCCTCAATTGTAACAGAGGGACTACACTGATTCTCTCATTTCCTCCTTCTCAAGACCAGCTCAAGAAAAGACAAGGACTCAGAGTTGCCTCTTGTGTTTCTCTACTGAGGGTTGAATTTTATCTGTTTCACGCTTTCATTGAAACTTCAATATCTTAGTTCCAACTGCTCACCTCCTTCATGCTCAAAAATTGTACAAAAATTTAGAGATCAACTTGGCTCAGGACATCACCTGTGTCCCTAGCTGGGCATCAAAACTTGAGACTGAAAACAACTGGGTCATATCAACTCCTCTAAGCAGCCACAGAGCTGGGGTCTTAGCACCTTCACGTCTGTCATCGATTTCTTATGACAATACATATGTGTACTTACTTAAATTATTTTTCTCACAATGACTACATATTTTCAAGAAGTGGTTTTGTTTTGTTTTCTGTTTTGCTATCTGAGGCTACCATGTTGCCGGACTCAGAGGTTTGTAATAACTTTATAACCTGATTCCTTGCACCCAATCTCAAGTCTCAGATCTATTTTTACATTACAGCCAGAGAGATAATTTTGGAATGCAAATGTCACTCCCCAACTTAAAAGTTTTTCATGGCCCTAAGGAAAAACACCAACTCCTTGGCACGACTATAAAGTTCCCCAGGATGTGAAGCACACCTATCTCTAAAATGTTGTCCTAAGCATGCCTGACCTCATTCTCCACATACTGGCGATAAAGATGGTTTTGCTGCAAATGGGTCATGTTCTCTTCCAACTCAGCATTCACATGAGCTGCTCTTTCTCCTAATCCCTCCCCATTTTTAGCATTTCTAATTCTTACTGATCCTTTTGGTTTCTGCTTCAATGCCACTTCTTCCAAAAGGCCTTCATTATGATTATTCAAAACCTTTCTGTCTTGGTATAAAGCTTCCTCAGAAGTGAGATGATCTATCTTGTTCACTGCTTCTAGTTTAGCAATTAACTTAGTATTCAATATAAGTAGGGGCTTAATAAATCTTTGTGAACAAACAAATGAACAAATTAAGCACTCCATTTGTGAATGGAGTTCTCTTACTGAAGCTTTGCTTCATATCAGCTTGCTGCCATCAGTTTTAAGAACAGAACAACTCTGTAAGGAGGTTTCTCTGTTAAAAAAAAATGGTGAGTTCAGAGAGTTCTGATCCTTGAGAAGTGAGGACTAAAGTGAAGTAGAAACCCAAACTTCTCTTCCAAATTTAGCCTCATGCAAAGAAGAGTCTGAGCTGAACAGGCCAGAAGGGAGAAAGGCAGGCATGGTTACAAGACTTCAGCGCAGGCATAGTAATGAGCTTCAATCAATGAGAATGCTTGGATGAGACAAAGGAATCTTTAAAAGGTGAGCACAGTGATATTTTTCTATTTCTTCTGGATCAGGGACCTGCAGCAGGACTCAGACGAGGCTTAGGACACACATTGCTGTGTGGTCAAAGAGCAGGTCATCTTCTCATCAAGTACAGAGTAAGCACGGAATCGCTAGACTGTGAATGAATAGTGCAATTTAGATTTCGTATCCGTCATGAACCATCAATAGAAGGTACTCCTTATATTGCTATCTCCAAAACCATTTACTTCAAGAATCAGGTATTCATGGACTAGAAGACCAGAATTTGTAATTGTGTCCAATATATTTTTATAACTACATGGAACTTCATTCTATTTTCTTTTAACTTTAAGGTTAATCTTTCACTGCTTTTGCAGATAACATCCTTTCATGCTAATATTCATTTTTACTGTAGGACACAGAGGCAAGCCTCTTTTTAAAGCTTTTCTTCTATGTCAAGACCCAGCATGAATAATTAGTTCTGATATGTGAGTTGTCTTTGCTTCTTTTCTTTCCCGCTTATTTCTTTATTGATTGGCATGGGCAGAATGAGAGGGAGCATAAAAAATGAGGTGTTTTCTTTTCGGAGTCTACTATTATAATTATCCTTTCCCATCAACTCCATCAGGAAGATAAAAACCACAGCCAAAATACTAAGTTCAAAAGATAAAAATAAACAAAACACAAACATTTCAAAAGTGGTTATTTTTATCTTCTGAAAGAAGCCCTGACATACCAGTCTTTGATATAAAAATATGACTATTTAAAGAGCTCTCTGTAGATATAACTATTACTATTACAGGAAGTAGATGTTGTTGGAGAATTTTTAAAGTCTCTATTAGGAGAGAATAGAGAATGAAATGCAATTCCGAAGGCAGTGATGATATCTAAATCATCTCCCTTCACTCCAAATATCTCACCAAATATTGACTGAATTTTCTACTCAATGTGCTTGAAATTCTGACACTGAAGATTCAATTAGCTTATCAAAGCTATCTTTTAAGAATTCAAATTCCTGGGGTGGCTGAGTGGCGCGATGGTTAAGAACTGGCTTGGGACGCCAGAGGGCCCCGGTTTGGATCCCACATATGAGGGCCAGTGACACTGCCCTCCACAGCTAAGATGCTGAACAACAGCTCAACCTGGAGCTGGGCTGCCGTTAGTTGTCGACAACGGCGTAGGCTGCAACCCCTGTGGCAGTGGGTTGCCATGGGCTACCGTATGTAGCCAGCAGCCAGCGTGAGCGGCCAGCAGCCGCAGTGAGCGGCTGTCCAGAAGCCGGCGATTGATCTGCCTAGCCCGGGAAGAGCGCAATGATGGTGCCAATGTGGGCCAGTGAAGCAACGTCCTCCACAACTAGACTGAAGAACAAAACGACAGCAACTTATCTGTTCCCCTTCCCCCAATTCCGCAGCACTGTTCCCATCCCCCCAACTCCCCAATAAAAAATCTTAAAAAAAAAAAGAATTCAAATTCCTTTGGAAAGATTGAGAAATCGTTTTCATGTTAGTGTGAATTAGTTCAATCAGGCTGCTTTAATGTGCCCTCAATTTCATTGAACAACTCATTCAGAGCTTTGGGAGGGAAGGGATGGAGGATTTAGGACAGGATAGAGATACAGATAGCCTTAAGAGAGGGGCAAAAAAGGCAACAGAAGACTCATAAAGAGAGATGGGAAAGCACTAAATAAAGGGCATTTTCTTCTTACTCCTGACACCTAACTATCCAGTATTCAGGCACATACTATTAATGTTAGGGTCTGGCTAAATAATGGTTTATGTAGTCTTTCAGAACCACCTACATGACCTAGCTGCCATTTAAATATATTTTATTTATTGGAAAAGATATTCTGAGATTGGAAAGATATCCTGAGATTCAAACCTTGATGTAGAATCATGCTTTTGATATTATAGATTGCTCCTAAGCTGTTATGTGCATCCTATCACATCTCTTTGGAATATAAATTTTGTGGCCATGTACAATGAAAACCTAGGTGCTTAATTATTAGTTATTCTTTAAGTTTGTAAAAACAATAAACAAGTCTTAATACAGCTAGTCCTTGGCTTTTTGGGTACAGAAAAACCTCTCTGTAGTACTTTTCCAGACTAATGCTTATTTTTGGAGAGTAAGCTGTTAGAGTCTACTGACATTTATAAGGCAGAAAAAAATCCTCATTTTTTTCAGTTCTCAAGTTGTCACCTATCAGGGACATAGCCAAGAATAAAAATTAAGTTATAAAAATGTCTGAGTGACCAAATTACCAATATTCTCTGCTCTTTACTCATAGGAAAGCTACTCAGACTAACCTCAACATTTACTTACTCTTACTTTACAAACACTTTTACTAAGATGGATTGTACAGTGTCTAGGTCCAAAATAGCCTGGAGGCAGTGAATTAAGGGATGGCATGAGAAGAGGCTGTTATGTAACCTCACGGAACATTGGAAGTGACATTGTACTCTTAAAAGAAGTTATCTTTATTTTCCTTTAAAAAAATCTTTTGAAGCTTACCTTTCTTGAGTAACTACTTCCAGCTTTAGGGCTGAACACCTTATATATTACTTAATTATATCTCATGCAATTCGATGAGTTAGGAATTACTATCTGCACACTCTTCTCACTTCCTCTTGCCCTACCTACATCAGACTAAGTGGTTCGGTGGGGATATCATATTTACTGAATTCATATTATAAGTAATATTTGAAGGAAAGGCTATAATTCAAATAGCATCAAGGGTATCATCCAAGGGAAATTTGCTATCATGATTGCTGTTAAGAGGGGATGTATATATATATATATATATATATATATATATATATATATCGTGACCACTCTCACTCCCCTCCTGCCCCACCCCACCATGCCTGTGGCAGATGGCCTTGACTTCTGATTAGAGAAAGGTCCAGGACACGGGCAGGTTTCCTGCCTATCCCACAGTAGCAGCTGACGACCACCTTGTTGTGCACATGCAGTTGGTTCTATCCTCAAACTTAAGCAGAACTTGCAAGCCTGCAAGCAAAGTATGCGTATATATAACGTTTTCTCAAATTCACTAGTAATCAAGGAAATGCACATTAAAACCTGTTCATGATACTATGGTAAGAATACACTGATGCTAGGAATACAAATTTGTACAAAAATTTAGAGATCAACTTGGCAATATCTATCAATGTTACGTCTATTCTATTACCTAGAGGTTCTACTCCTAGGTCTGTGTGCTCCATAAACTCTCACACAGGCACGTACAGACACAAATACAACACTGGCTATTATTGCAATTAAAAATCATTGAGCTATAGGTGTCCACATAGATGAGAATCTAAGTTTAATAGTGAACGAAGAGGGCTGGCCAAGTGGCGCGATGGTTAAGAACTGGTTTGGGATGCCAGAGGGCTCCGGTTCGGATCCCACATATGAGGGCCAGTGATACTGCCCTCTACAGCTAAGATGCTGAACAACAGCTCAACCTGGAGCTAGGCTGCCGTGAGTCGCGGGCGACAGTGTAGGCTGCAGCCCCTGCTGCAGAGGGTTGCCATGGGCTACCGTGTGTAGCCAGCAGCCAGCGTGAGCGGCCATCCAGAAGCCGGCGAGTGATCTGCCTCGCCCGGGAAGAGTGCAATGATGGTGCCAACTTGAGCCAGTGAGGCGACGTCCTCCACAACTAGACCAAAGAACAAAAGGACAGCAACTTGTCTGTTCCCCTTCCCTCAATCCCCCAGTGCTGTTCCCATCCCCCAATTCCCCAATTAAAAAAAAAGTGAATGAAGAAAGCAACTTTCAGAAGGATACAAAGACTATATACCACTTATATAAAGTTTTAAATATTAAATATTATTCAAGCAAACATACGTACATAATAAAACTCCAAAGAAATCCACCACATCTTAGGCTATGATTATTTATGGAAGACTATTAACTTTGATCAAAGAGCATCAATTCCTGTGGTAATATTTCATTTCTTTTGGTAATATATCATAAGTTGGGTGAGATGTACACATGTATCTCACACGTATATTATTTCAATACCTTTTTCTATGACTGAAATATTTAAAAATAAATTTAAGAATAAAACGATATAAAACATTGGTTACCACTAAGTCACAAAAACTCACCTACCAAAGCCCAAAATTCTCTCAAACAAATATGAAGATGACAAGAGTTGCAGTTCACCAGAATTCAATGACTTGCTAAACTTAACTAATAGAAATAAAACTGAGTTTCAGGAACTGGCAAAATGCGTATATTCAGACACAAATGGGCACCCACACACATATGAATGGACACGCACATACTCACCTGCACACTCATTGGTATCCAAGGTCAAAAAATTCATGTATGAAAAGGTATGCATAGGAAACTTTGAAAAATACTGTAAGTAGGCATTTTAATAGCTATAATAAGTGACAACCAGCTTCAAGGAAGAGGACAAAATAATACATTGTCCAGAAAGAAACTGCAAAACTTCAGGAGCATGGAGTCATTTAATGCAGGGCCAAATATTTATGACAATAACCTACAAGGATTTCATCTCACATCCCTTATGCTCTCCAAGGGGAGAAATGGCTAAAATGACAAAGTCCACTGCCTTTTCACTGGTCGCACCACATCATGGACCTATAGGACTGGTTTCTATAAAAGAGAATTAAGTTCTTTGTATTGGTTATTTTTTTCAGAAAAAATGTTTTCTTTTATGGAAATAAAATAACTCATTCTTTTTGCTCAGGATCATTAAGAGTCCCTATTATAGAATTTCTTCGTTTTCACAATGATGTCACATCTTACTCACATAAGAACTAGATTCAATCCACTAAGCTTACGTATAGATAACTAGGTTAGATTCATTTAGAGTCAAGTTTTAGTTTCTTTTCATTCCTGGAGGCTTTGATTCTAATTTTCAGCAGAAATGCACCCTCGGCTAGCAGGTCTGGGGTTAGAATTGCTTCTTGTTCATTGTCAATAGTTGCCTTTTAGGTTGATGTAACAAGTAAAGCTAGTGGTTAAGTCCACCCAGACAGGATTGTTTTCAAGAAAGGCATGCTTTGTAGACCTTCATCCTTAAATGAAAGAGCGACTGGTCATAGTACCAATTGAAGCCTTCCACTAACACCTGTACTTTATGATGTACGATAGACAAAACTGGTGATTGTAAGCCTTTATTGGTATGCTTGAGCTTTACATATAGCCGTGAGAGTGTGTACTGGTGAATGTATTTCATTAGTGGAAAAGCTAGATATCAAAGGGAGAATCGCTCAGAAGATGTAGGAATAGGTGAGACAGCAGTGCTGTTTTAAATTTTAATGAAAACAGCCAATAGAATATAAGTTGATTTCATCCATTACTACTCAAGATAGAAAACCACAAAGGCATCTATGTAAATTTTTGACATATCTTTACATTGTTTCGGAAGGCCATTCATTTACAAAGTAAGGGATTAGACTCACACAAATTAGAGAGTGAGCCATTTTTGGAGAGAGGAAAGAGTGGGCCCATTGCTCTTGTGTCTGAGGCTCAGCTGGACGCTGTCCCTTTTGGTAAGAAGGTGACTCACGGGGAGGTCAAGTGAAGTGCTGGAGAAGATGGTCTTCCCATGTGGGCCAAATATGATGCTACTTGAATGGGGTGCAGCCTGGCTGCTGGGTTGGTTATCACCTGCCTCAGGTAGGGTTGGGCAGCCTTTGGACTTCTGTAAATGTAATGCCTGCTCCACTCTGGAGCTGGCATTCTGATACTCCAGAAATTTCTACCTGGCCCCCTGTTTAATAACAGACCCAAACTTGCCCACTTTTTACCTTTCTTCAAGTGGTGATTAGGTTCGTTGAAGACTTTTTTCCTGAGAAAGACTCTACTTGTCCCGTTAGTAATGGCCACCACATTTTTTTCATCTTGGATGTTCCACAGGTAGGGTGAGACCAAGTCACCTGGTCATCTGAAAAGAGTAAAAAAAGAAAAATCATCAATAACATACTAATGGCAAGTTCAGGGGGAAAGGAAGAGGGGAGAGAGTGAGGACGGAGGGAGAGAAAGAGAAAAATGACTTGGTAATAGAAGAGCAAAAGCATAGACTGCAGGCTCCTTCCATCTTTCATCCTTTGGAACATCATTACTGTACGTGATGAATACAGTTCATCAGAAAAAAAATCTCTTTGAGTTTTTCTCCACCATGTGACTTTTTTTTACCGCAGAAGTTTTGCTTGTACCCCCTCCTCAAATGGAAATATTCAGAGCATGGATGTCCAAGACAATGCCTTATTGAATCCTCTTTTAATGATGGCAAAAATATTTTTACCCCAAATCAAAGGTTCAGAGAACCATTAGTGTTTCCTTGTCTAACAGGCCCAACGAAGCCCTATGCTCTCCTCTGTGGCCTTCATGGTCAGGTTCCCTGCATGGCCTTGGTTCTTAAACAGTTTTAGGTTAGAGCCCTGTAGCAGACATCTCTGATATCTACATCCTATCCTCTCAACCCATCTCTGATTTCAGTCCCAGATGAATCAAGTGGACAGTTCTTTACAAGCTCTGTCACAGCTGTGTTGATAGTGTCCCACCCAAAGTACATATTGCATACATAGTCCTGATTTTTCTTAGAATCATCTCTGACCCTGTGGTTGTCCATGGGTATCAAAAGTCTCTTCACACGGTGACATGCGATATTAACATTACGGGAAGGAGATAAGTGCAGGGTGTGTGGAAACTTGCTGTATCATCTTTGCAACTCTTCTGTAAATTTCAAATTATTTCAAAACATAATGTCTCCTTTTTGTTGTTTTTGGCTTTAAAGCCTTCTCAGGTGGATTTCTTCATTTGTCAGCATCTTGACATTGGATGGAATTTTATGTCTGATCTTTATTCCTTAGAATCTTCTCTGAGCCTATGGTTGTCCATGTGATCCATTAGTGGGGAAGAATCAATGCCTTCAGGCGTTGATTCTTCTTCTTTTTTTTCCGCTCTTCCTTTCTGAGACAAGGTATGTGCTAAAAATTATAGTCAAATAGGTGCAGTTTATATGGCAAAAGTATGTATTCTTGTGAGACGTTCTTTTTTTTCCATTTCAGAAGGGAAAAACAGCCGCTCCTGTTTAACATAGAGAGTGCAAGATGGTGTGTACACTCTAGTAGGAATCTAGCTGATTCTTGAATAAGTATGCAAACAATGTTTCTCATCTTCTCCTCATATTGAGCAACATGCTCCAGCTTCAGATTAAATCATCAGATATAAATTGTTTTATTAGGAGCATTCTCCAGAACTGGATTTCTTCAAATCCTTTATTTTTAACAGAAAAAAATTGAAGCAGGGAAAGTATGTACTTAAATAATTTAGGCGTAAGTGCAAAGTAGTTCTGGCATATGCTTTCCAATCATGTTTTCATTCATAAATAGAATTAGAGAGAGTAAAATATAGCCTAAATGGGTGAGTTTCATCTAAAAGCAGATAATGGGATGCAGATCTTCCTAGACCTTTGATATGCACAAGATCAGTTACTACGTGGGTAAAATGAAAGCCTTATACCAAAGCAGGTCTGGAATTGGCCTTTCTTTTCTCTCTGGCACAGTCCTCTTGAGAAGCACATACGAGTATACTATTCATTCAGGGAAAGGACCATTTTAGTATGCCTGCTGAATGTTATATAATATGCTCCTAGGAAGCACCAATATATATGGAACCCTCTTTGATAAAGCTACATCTTCCATTGAGAATTTGAGGGCAATTTCTTTTCAGAGTCTTTCTCTTTCTCTTTGGCTGGAAGGCTCAGCCAACCCTTCCTAGGTAGTCTCCTGTTGGGTAATCTTCCCAGCGGTATTTCAGCAAGAAGAGAGAACATCTCTCAAGGTCTCCTGGAACGAATGATGACTCATTTTCTTGGGCAGACTGAAGATGTTACTGGAAGGCTGTTCTTAGTCTAGTTCTCTATTCTGGGTTCTCCTTTAGTACCTTCCAGATTGGGGGTTGCCTTAAGGTTTCTCTTGAACTTGAAATGTTGCCAGGTTCTAGATTTGTGGATTTTTTTCTTGCCAACTTTTGAAGCCTGGAATGCATTGGTTGTGCCCAGAGAGAGGCAGATGACCTCTTTGAAGCCTCTCATCGCTTCTTTCCTCTCTTGATGGGCCAAAATGATTAGCTGCTTAAGATAGGGTAGTCATGTTGTCGAATCTCAAATCTGCCAATGCTACTGGGCAGCTCACTGAGTCTTTCTTTTGTCATATATCAAATAAAGATCATAATTCTTATCTCATAGATTTTCATGAGTTGGATTCACATGGTTGGTTTTATGTATCTATATAGCTATAGATCTATGAAATTCTCATGCAGGTCCTCCATATCTTTGGTTTTCTTGCACTTCTGAGAAGACCTGCTTTTTTTATGCTGCTCCTAGAACTGGTAGTAGTGGCTCCTCTTTTATTTTTTTAAAATTAAATTAATTGGGGTGACAATGGTTAGTAAAATCACACAGGTTTCAAGTGTACAATTCTATAATACATCATCTATTAGTCCCTCTAGAGGGCAGCCCCAAGTGTCCCTGAGAAGCCACTGAGCTTGACCCACTTTGTGACATCATTACTGCCCAGATGTTTCACTTTGAAGTGATAAGTGCAGAGTTCTTCAGGGGCCAATGGAGCAAGACTGGGTGATGCTAGGCAGTGCTTCTCCAAAGCTTATTATGCTCCATCCGATGCACCCTGAAACCCAGTCCTGCAACGACCCAAGAGAGCCCACCAAGTACACAGTAATACTCATAATTGCTGCTTCCTCTGCAGTGTTGGACTTTGTTACCACAGGAGCTTTGCAAAAGTCTCTGGGCTGAGAGTCACAGAATTCAAACTGAATTACGGATACTCATATTTTCTATTCACTTAAGCCCAAAGTCTAAACTAAGCCTAATAGTGATGCTAGTTTGTTTATGCCTAAAGGCATTCTCTGTTGTAGATTATTTAATCTTCCAGTCTGTTCTACCTAACCTTTCACACCCTTCCTGTCATTGCTCCTTACTTTAATTTTATTGACCTTTCCAACTTTAGCTTAAAATCCATCTGTTCCACCAAACTCTCCAGGTTACTTAACTCAGCCTGAAGTTATGTATCTCTTCTCTGAATTGCTGTTGGTATAATCATGCACTAGCTTGTGATCATCATCATCCTCTGACAGGGCCATTTAAAAATTTCATTGTTATTTAATGAGAAATATGTATCAAGTTTATTTTCTGAAAAAAGATGGTGAACACTTTCAGAGAATACATTATGCATTTTTTGTGTCTGCCATAATGCCTACAACAAAAATGTTAGCAGACATGATATTTCAATTTGCATAATGGCTTCTTCAAATACCTGTGGACCATCAACTCTCAAAGATTTCTGATACTAGAAAGGGTCAAGTGCATATAAATAATCCAACATTTGAATTATTAAAAAATCATTTATATTGCGTTTTGGAAGGTATTAGTGGCAGCTACATTCTTTTCCTAATAAATGATTTATTAAAAAAAGAATAGTAACATCAACACTGACTAGGACTTGATACTGCTCAGGGTTTAGTTCAAACTAATAACAATTCATCTATAGTCTCTGAGCACCTGTAACAGAAGGCAGGAAGATGGGGCCGAACCAAGGACTGGTTACAAGAAACATCTAGGGATCCCAGTTTCCTTGGTACTCCACATGGTACCCATAAGCATATTGGTCTATACTTATGCATCTGCCACATTTCACTTGTTTCTCACTGACATTGGTTGATAAGTAACTGAGAGCAGCACTTAGCCTACACTCACATTCTGGCTCTTCCATTTCCTAGCTGTGTGATCATGGACAACTTACCTCACCGCTATAATTGAGGGTTCTCCTGAGCAAAATGGGGGTAATAATAGTCCATATTTAATAAGGTAGTTTGTATGAGAGTTAAATGATGTAAAATGCTTAGCACAATGTCTGAGATATAGTAAAATCTCAATTGTTAAAGAGAGAACGAGCCAGGAAAAGTGTACAAGCGAGAAAGAGTCACAGGAAGTTTTATTTTCTTCCTTTCTTCTCCTAAATCCAAAGTGTAAAGAATACCAGAGAGGGAGGAGAAGCGAAATGTAAAGAGAACCCAAGCCGTGTTCTCCTCTTGGGAAAGAATGAGGGGAAAGAAAAGCAGCACAAAACCAGTGCCAGAGCAACTCATCAATGGGTACAGAATTCCCAAGGGGAAGCCATTGCTACAGGGAGGGCGGCCCTTAGCTATTTATTGGAGGCTACGTGTAAATAATGTGTTGTGGCTCAACTGATAGCAAATGTTTGACTTCCAGAGGCTCCCAGACAGTGGACTTTGTGCCTAACTCGGTTTATTGGCCAACAGATGATGTAAGGGCTCAAGGTTTTGGGTAGGGACATGGGACACAGGCAGAAGCATAACTGCAATGCGGGGTTGGAGAAATGTGAATAGAAAAGGAAGCAAGAGCTCAAATTATCCTATGAAAAGTGCCAAAGCTGGGCTACTGAGAGAAAATATCACCAAGGTCACTGGGATAGCTGCCTAGTGAAGGGGTGTTTAAGCTAGGAATCAAAGATTGAATAGGGGTTAACTGAAGCATGCATAGCAGTGTGTTATGATAGAAAGACATTCACTCTTGCCTCAAATAGGCCTGGGTTGGAAGTCAGGGTCCACTTCTCACCACCTGCATTTATTTACTAAATAATGCATCTTCTGAAGACGACTGTGGGGAGTATTTGTTAAGTATCTAGTACCCTGTTTGGCATATAGTAGAGCCTCAAAAATGATAGCTACCACTGGTGACCACAGCGTCTTGGAGTACTTTTTTATGATGCTGCTGCCTTGAGCACGGGTGCGCACAGCTGTTTCACATTTCTTCTCTATGAACCTGGGCAGCAGTGGGAAATACAGGGGTTTCTGTGCTCGCCTTCCTGGAAACGCCACAGGGAAAGGACACAAGCGTAACTCAGAGTATGCAGAAGCCCATGACAGAAACAATGAACACGCTCCATCCAGCAGCTTCAGCAAACTCCAAGGACAGGCAAGGTCCTTGGAAGGGCTGATCTATACTGAATTATAAGTCTGGGGCACTCTGTGTTCATTCTTCCCTTCCTCCTTCTTCAATCCTTTTCCTCCTTCCTCTGCCTCAAGGTGCAATGTGGACCTCAAGCTGTTTTGCTCTGCCCATCAATGGGTAGAGGCAGTGGTCTGATCAAACTCCTAAACACAAATACTTAAGGGATTTATTAAGCCACTCTCCCCACAGATGTTGGTGTTTAAAATCTTTCAAGGGATGGACAATGTTTAATCTAACTCATGCATGTCTGAGAGTGGAAGTTTGGGTGTCAGCAATCAGTCAACGGATGAGGTTAAGAGTGGGGTGTTTACGACTAGAACGACTGAATTCATTTCGTATGATAAAAAGCAAGGTGGGAGGGACAAGCACTTGGCATTTAGAATTATGGTTACTCACTTCAAACCTCAATTCTGGCACTTTTTAGTTATTGATCTTTGTCAAGTAATTTTCCCTCCTGTTCTCATTTTCTCAGATGAGTAATGAGAGTGCTAATCCTTACCTTAGACAGGACGTTCTTAGGGTTTGCCAAGCACTTCTCAGATTGAATGTGCATACACGTCACTGGGACGTCATGTTAAAATACGGGTTCTGATTCAGGAGTTCTGGAATGGGGCCCGAGAGTCTGCATTTATAATGAGCTCTCAAAATGCTGTCAACACTTCTGATCCAAAGCCCCCATTTTGAGTAGCGGGAGGCTGTTAGATAATGTCATTAGTGATAAAGTGGGCTTCCTTCCCAGGCATTTTGGTGGGAAGAGAGTATTTCTTGCCCTTGGCTTGCTACCAGTTACCCAAAACAAAGAAAAAAGGAAAAGATAAAAGAAGTCAAGTTGAGGCTGGAGAAATGTAGAGAAGAAGAAGTTGCTACCAAGGTTTGGGAAGGGAGTTACTGCTTAAGCAGAAAGGCTGAAACCTGTATTTTTTCATCTTGAAAGGAGCGGCTCAGGAAACTCCTGGCCACGGCTGCTTGAGGGGAGGTCAATCGTGTTGAGTTTTCCTCCTCCGAGCACAAGCCATGGCTGCCTGTTCCCTGACAGGCTACCTAGTTCCAGTGCTGCCTTTAGTTGCTGTTTATTTGCTCCTATTTCCTTTGGTTGCAAACATGATTGATGTTTATTTTAAGGAAAATGGTCGCTTAGTTTCCATATTCTCACATTTCAATCTACTTCTATAAATATGAGTGGGCTAGATTTCTAAAGGCTTGCTTCATATGTGTGTTACTTTCTCTTCTCAGGATTGTTCCTGCCCTACATGTCCTCCTTTCTCTCTAGTCACCCTCCTCTTCCTCGCTCTGCTAATGACAGTCAAATTCACATCCTCCACCACACGCATATCGAGGAGAGACATTAAGACACTTTGACTCTCAATGAAGATAAGAAAGCAAACAAACTCATCGCATAGAGAACAGCACAGTTCATAGACGTTGGCATAGTTGTCTTTCTCCTTTGTATTAGGAAAATGCAATTGTTTTTTCTTAAAAAAAATTACAGTCTGGAGAAACTTACTCCAGCATCAATTGCAGCCACACATCATTCACGTTTTCTCATGTACAGGCTCAGTTACCCTGCAGCTGAAAAACAATGTGTATTTTCATACATGGGATTAAAGCCAGCCCCTTGAGCTAGAGTTGGTTCAATGTAATCAGTTGGGAAAGCATAACGCTTCCATGCAGGGCAGTATTACCTCCCTGCGTCTATGCATACGTTGTTGATAAACACTTGTGAAGCACCATGTCGGGCGCTAGTCATACACAAGACACTGTAGAGAAGATTAGAGCGATCAGAAAGGAAAGCTGAATTCCCCTCTAGCAGGATGGAGAAGAGAACGTGAAGGAGGTAAAGGGAAGGGAGGTAAGAGAAGGTCGCCCTTTGACACACAAGTGTTCCTTTGACACACAAGTAGGTGTGTCATGAGCAAAGTGAAGTCAGGTTTTGGTGAGTCTGAACAATGAATTAAAAATTGTGTTAAAAGAGCTTTTTGTAATTTAAAATGCTAATCCTTGACAATATAGTTTAAAAAAACTAAGGGGTATTTAAAAAACATATTATTGAGGGAAAATTGACATATAATAAATATCATACGTTCAAGGAGTATAATTCAAGTTTTGGCCTACGTATTTACTAGTGAAACCACTATCACAATCAAAATAATGAACATACCCATCACCCCCAAGTTTTCTTGTGTAATCCTTCCTCCTGCCCTTCCTGTCACATCTCGAATCCCAAGGAAATAATGGATCTGCTTCCTGTCACTATAGATTAGTTGGCATTTTATAGAATTTTCTATCAACAGAGTCCAACACTAGGTACTTTTTGATTGACTTCTTTCACTCAACATAATTATTTTGAGATCCATCCATGTTGTTGTTCATTTTTATTGCTGAGTAATATTCCATTTTATGGGCATATCATAGTTTGTTTATCCATGAACTGTTAATAGATACTTGGGTTGATTCTAATTTTTGGCTATTAAATAAGGCTTCTATGATAATCTTTGTATGGGCATATACTTTATTTTTTATTGGATAAATATTAGGAGTAGAAAGGACAAATCATATGGTAGGTGTTTAACTTCTTAAGAAGTTGCCACCAACTGTTCTCTAAAATGGCTGTGCCATTTTACATTCCCACCAGCAGGGTATGAAAATTCCTGTTCCTCCACCTCCTTGCCAACACTTGATATGTTTAGTTTTTATTTTAGACCTTTGAATAAGTGTGGCAGTATCTCATTGTGGTTATAATTTTCATTTCCCTAGTGACTGATGATATTGAGCAAATTTTCATTGCTTGTCATTTGGACATCTTATTTGATGTAGTACCTGTTCAATTTTTTTTGCCCATGTTTTATTGGGATAAATGTTTAATTTTTATTGAGTTTGGGAGTTCTTTATATCTTCTGAGTACAAGTCTCTTATCAGAGCAATGGCTTGCAAATATGGAGCTAGCGTTTGCGTGGGTCCAGAGGCAAATAAGAGCCAGACCCTGCTCATAGGAACTCACAGTTCAATGAAAGGGTCAGGATGATAAAAAATAATCTGAAGACTTTAGGGGCCACAACTGAAGCTCTTTCAGAGTGCCATGGGAGCGTAGAGGAGAGCACAATACAGTTCACTTGGGAGAGCAGGGAAAGATTTCCCAGAGGTGGGGAACTTCAAGCTTTGTGTAGAAATGTGAAAAGCTGGGTAGGTGGAGAGCATTTATAAAAGAACGTTCCAGGAAAGGAGTTTCTGTGAAAAGGCAGGAAGGTAGGTTTGGGGATCATGAGTTCTGGGTGACCAGAGGGGGCAGGTGAGGATGAAAAGAGGTAAGGCAAGAAAGGCTGAAACTATACTGTCAGATTCTGGAAGGTTTTATAGATCAGGCTTAAGAATCTGAGCTTCATCTTCAAAGCAGTAGGGAGCCCGATGAATGGTTTTTAAGCATCAGAGTAAAACGGTCAGATTTGCATTTTAAGAAAAGGTCCTGCAGTGATGGTGAAGGATTAGAAGAAAATGAGCTCAGAAAAATCTGACAAGAACCTAAACAAAGCAGTAATAGCAGGAATAGAAAGAAGAGGGAATGTATTCTCGAGCTATTTAAGGGGAATGGTAGATGTTGGTGAGTGTTAAGATGTTATGGGTAAGGGAGACGGTGGTGCGTATGATGGCTCCCAGGTTCTGGTTGAAAGAATGGGATGATTTAGGGGCATATTCATTATATGTAGGAATATATGAATAGGAACAGAAGAGGTAGAGAATATTATGGGTTCAGCTTGTATCATTGATTCATTTATTCAACATTTTTTTTACTGAATGTCTACCATATGCTAAGAATTGGGAATCTGATGGAGACCAAAGCAGCTACTGAACTAGCCTTCACAGAGGAAAAAGTCTAGCATGGAAGAGAGGAAACTGAAGAATTCCACAAATGTATAATTTAAAACAATTGCCTCTGAATTGCTTAAGGTAAAATAATAGGGTGTTTGGATAGTGCATTCAGGTAGACTTCAGTCTCATGAAACACTGTCTTGAAGAAGTAAAGTTTAAGATCTGAAGGAGTTAGGCTGCTGAAGATCAAAGAATACTGTTTCAACCAGAAGGAACAAGGTATGTTGAATATTGTAGGACATCTAGGTGGAGGTTTTCGATAGCAAGTAGAAACTTGCACCCAGGAACAATGCCTCAGGTGAAGTTATCAATTCATGGTGGCCGGTCAAACTATGGCAGAGAATGAAAACTTTGAGGGAGGGTTTTCAGGATGAGGAGAGAAAAAGACCGATGCTTGACCTATGGAACACCAATAGTTAAAGTGCAGGCAGAGTAGGACAGCAAGTCAGCTAACGAGCAAGGAGGAACAGTCAAGCATCTAAGAAGAACATAGAGAGAAAGCCAAGAAAGAGGAGATTCATGGCCACCGATGCCCAATGTATGGAAATGACTGTTCTGGTTTATTGAACTCTCCTTCTCCTCACCCTGTATGGGAACCTCTCATTGTATTAACTAATTCTGCTAATTGTCTTTTGCCAGACTAAACCAGGTCCCTACCTCATTAAATCTCAAGGAAGGTGGGCTCATAAAGAAAATATATACTTTATTTTGATTCTAAGTGTTTCCAAGGAAACTTGTTTTGGCATTTCCCCCTTTGCCTGTCATTCTAAAGAGTGACTGATCATTTTGGATTCATGAAATCAGTTCCCAGCATATTTTAAATGTAATTACATTCCAAATTGTGTGTTCCTTGTTCCTTGAAATGAGTTCGAATACTGTGGCCATTTCTTCTCTTCTGGGAAGAAAAATCAAGGCCCAAAAGAAACGCCTCCCACCCTGCAATAATGACATGCATACATATCTAAACAAGAATGTCTGCTAGGCAGGCTTGCTGCAAGGGTCAAACTAAGTACCTCCAAAAAAACTCTTATTCTCCTCCCAGCCTCCCTGCTTCTAAGGGTTGGTCCTTCAAAGTCTAATTTATCATCTTCTGCATAAAGTGAACTCCACTATTATTTTCCTCAACTCATTTCTCTTCTATTAGTAACAATCATTTCTTAAGAACCTGCTATGTATTATGCACTGTGCCAAGTATCACTAAACAATATATTGTGAGGTAGATTTATGACACCCATATTATAGAAGAGGAGACTGAGGCTTAGGCATGCTACATTATTTGCCAGATCTGTTGAACTCTAATATCTTAACCATCAGGTATCATACAATTCATAATAAAGATCATTTTGTCACTCAGTATATGTCCAGTTATGCTGCAGTAACAAATAACCCTTTTGTTATTATCTCTTAATAACAAATGTTTGCTTCTCACTCATCCAGCATATGCATAATAGGTCAGTTCTGCTAAATGGCCCCTTTCCCCACGACCCAGGCTATCAAAGCTGCCACTATCTTGAAAGTTGTTGGTCATCAACATAGAAGGAAAGAGCTCTGGATGGTCTTACATCAGCAATACAATGCTTTGGTAGAAGCGACAAGCATTGCTTCCATTCATAACTCCTCTGCCAGAGCTAGTCAATTGGCTACACCTAACCGCAAGCCATCAAGGAACTGCAGTCGTCTGACTTAGGACCTAGAAGGCAGGAGAGCCCAAAGTGAGCTGTGCTAATGGCCACAATTAAGAGGTTCTAAGTATTAGATGTCTGCACCCATTTCAACGCCCTGAATTCTAGATTTTAACTGATAAGAACATTAAAATTATATTACAGAATCAAGACCAAATTGAGATAGATATCTTTCATACTTTCATATCCACTAGGCTGGCTACAATAAAAAAAGACAGAAAATAACAAGTGTTAATGAGGATGTAGAGAAATTGGAATCCTCAAACATTGCTGGTGGCAACATAAAATGGTACAGCCACTTTGGAAAACAGTATGACAATGCCCCAAATGCTAACCATAGAGTTACCATGAGACTCAGCAATCCTACTCTAGGTAATATCCAAGAGAAATGAAAATATATGCCCACACAGAAACTGGTACACGAATGTTAATAGCCGCACTGGTACACGAATGTTAATAGCCGCATTATTCATAATAGCCCAATGGGGAATCAATACAAATGCCCATCGCCAACTGATGAACGGATAAACAAAATGTGGTATATCTATCTAAACAATAGAATATTACTTGGCAAAAAAGGAATGCAGTGCTGATACATGCCACAATTTGAATGAACCTTGAAAACATTATCCTAAGTGAAAGAATCCAGTCACTAAAGATCACATATTGTATTAATCCATGTACACGAAATGTCCAATATAGGCAAATTCATAGCTATAGAAAGATTAGTGGTTGCCTAGCACTTATGGTTTGGGGAGGAAATGGGGAAATGTAGCATGCAGCAGTACTGCAGTGTGTAGCTGTCAAGGACCACTGACACTGGAGTCATTACAAGGATCCTAGAATAACTCCGTCAGGAACGGTGACATCTAGGATGAGGGAAGTACATCCCAACCAAGCATCCCGTAGACTGCTGAAGGGCTGTTTCTTAGGCAAAACTGGGTTTAAATGTGAGAGGGGAAGAAAGGAGCTGAGATATGCTCCTATACCCAAGGAGGTAGATCTCCAAAGGAAAAAATAACATTGAAAAAATTTTGCTATTATTTTAAGCTATGATGAATCTGTTTGTAGAAACTAACCTGTATTTTTTTTTAAATCCTCTTCTGAAAAAGTGCTATGAATTTGGAGCTCTATGATTTGAGCATCCAAAAAAAATTTTTTTAATGTCATACAGAGGTTTGGATCTTAGGAATAATTTTCTATTGTGAACAAGACACATTCCAAGTAGAAAATCAAAAGTATTTAATTAAGACATGAAACTGCCAGTGGTAAAAAAATTTAACAAAAAGTAATCTTTTTTTCAAAATTCTGCTCAAGAGATGTGCATGTAACCTATTAAAATACAGTATTAAAATGTCTGAGAAGTTGCAATCTATATTCATAATTATGTCCAGGGTGAGACATAGTTCCTAAGCATCCTGATTTAAAACTGTCTCAAGACAATGTAACCAAAGTGTTAAATAACAGATATTTGAAGACAAAATTTTGTCTAAGAAAAGATGACCTTCTTGGGACAGAACCAACTGAAATAAAGGAGACACTGGCACAAAGCCCAGATCTTTTCAAATCTTGGAAAAAGACCAACTATTTTTTTCCTGTCTGGAACATTTAGAATTTTGACTTGAAACTGTTACGAAGGTGCTTATAGGGCGGGTAAGGGCTTTCCTCTTCAACCCTACCTTTTCAATAAAAGGTGATTCAAAACTGGGGAAGTTCCTCAAGAGAAGTTTTGCTAAATGACATTTGATTGAAAAACACAAAGAAAAGAAGTTCTCTAGCTTCCTTAGTCAAATTAAAAAGGATACTGAGAGAAGAGAGGGCAAACAGGAAAGAAATACAGCTCAAATAAGAAATTTTTGAGAACACTAGCTCCCCCAAAGTGATGACAGATTAAGCCCTTCTACAAAGTAGATCAAAGATGGAGACGCCCCTCCCTCCAGTAGAGCTGCGGCCATTAGCAGAAGTAATACCACAGGACATATCCGTAAGTAAAACATCATGGCTCTCAGGTATTGGTGTTGCCCCTCCCTACATCCAGATCCTAATTAAACATGTAGGATGAGACTCCCTGGCTAGACCCCAAGCAAAGCAGCATCCAAATCAGTTAAATTATTGGAGACCATAAAGTCTGAACCACATAGACTACCAAACCATTAGAAATAAATTAATTGCTCCTGGCTTCTTCTAGATCAAAGTGGGAATCCCAATATACAATAGGCCTGTTTAGATTTGGGCAAAGCCAAAGCGGTATCTCACATTTCAAGATCTTATTATGCTCTATTCATCAGCTCTCTAGAAGAAAGTGACTGATTGTTCCATGTGTGTAGCAGTTGTACAGAGAATTAAACATTAAAGGGGCTAAAATCCTTGCAAAATGTTGCATAATTGCATCAAAATATTCTATAGCTACAACTTGCAAAATTCTCATATTTGTTTTATATGGGGACTAAAACTTCTGGGATAGGTCCAAAAATGTTGGGAGAATTATTTGTACAGAGGGATTTGGGGATATTTAAATGTAATGTGATTACAGAATTGCAAATGAAATGTGCTGTGATCCAAATGCATTAGTGTTTTCTGAGTTGGCTCTTGTAGAATTTAGATAATTCACAGAAATGATTCTACTTGAACTCTTGGGATTAAGTTTTGGTTGTATTTTCTATCACTCTTAATTGGTTTTTGAAATGATGGACTGCTATAACACTGAGATAAGTAATTTCAATATATTTTGTATCTGTTATCTATTGTCACAATAATGCCACCTGACAAACAGAAGACAATCAGTAGCATAAAACAATACGTGTTTTTGTTTACACATCTGGAATGGTTGGTTAAGATGGCTCTGCCATTCTTGGCTAGGCTCACTCCCATGTGGGGCTATTGCTCACTGTTATACTGGTTGATCTTGGCTGGCTGCAGCTTGGGTAAATAGGGTAAGTTAGATATGCTACAGGTATCTTTCATCCTCCTGGGCATGTTTTCATGGCAGGGGCACAGATGTGAGGGAGAGAGCAGAAACATTAAAGGCTTCTTGAGAACTAGGCTCAGAGCTGGCATGCTGTAACCTTCACCATATTCTACTGGCTAAAGCATGTCACGAGGCCAACTTGTAACATAGATGGGAAAACACAGTCTGCTTCTTTAGTGAGAGAAACTGCAAACTTACATGGCAAAGGGTATGGATACAAGAGGGGGAGAGCAGGGGAAAAACTGGGACTACTGATAGAATGAATCCACTAAAGGCATAAACGAAAAGGCCTTGAAAAAGTCACAGTTCAATATCAAGGTTCCCATGATCAATAATAAATCATGATACTATGACCCACAACAATAAAAAGTTAAAAAGCTTTGGGGAAAGCCTTAAATGTTTAGAATTATCTGTATTGACCCATTACCTGCCATTGCTGGCAAACTGATTGGAATCTAGCTGAACTACCGGGTAGCCTGTGTCTCCGTGTTCTTTGGTGTTCCCTTGGAAGGATGGTGGGATTTCTTCTGCTGTTTAGACAATTGGGGATTAACAGGTACAGACAAGGGAGATCATTCAGACTAAGAGATGGCAGACAGAACACATTTTGGGTTTTGCAGGCCAGGCAGTCTCTATGACAACGACTCAGCTCTTCTCCTATAATGCAAAAGCAGCCATGGACACATGTAAACAACCAGGCATGGCTGCTTTCCATTTCATTTATTTTAAACATCAAGCGATAGGCCAGATTTTGGTGAGCGGCTGTAGTTTACTGACCCCTGATCTAGACTTTCATGCTTTTGTGCCAATTCCCTGATGCTTGAACAAAAGAGAAAGAAGAGAAAATAAAGATTTTAAATTTGAAGCAACAGTATAAATGGAGAGCACTGTTTGTCAGTTACTGGAAAGAATAAATAAGATAGATTAATAAGCTCTCATAGTAAAGAAAGGGAACAGTGAGACCTGAATGCTTAGACTTTGAAGAAAAGGTACTTTTTCTGCCTTATGTTAGTGGTTTGAAACTGCTATGTCACCTTGCTCTGCTCTGAGTCCTCCTGTGAAATAATACAATGTATCCTTTCTGGTACCAAGATATTTGTTTCTTTGGGGCAAGATAACTCAGAATGAACCTGGAATATCTTGTTGTGGGAAAGCAAGGGTATATATTTTAACTGTCTAGCAATGATAGCCCTTAAAAGGGACCCCCTCAGGCAGGCTGTGACAAATTGAATATCAAAAAATAAGCAATGATTACAATAAATTGGGACCACCAGACCCTGTGGAAGGCATTAAGCCCATTTTGACACTCACAAAAGGCAAATCATAAACATGCATTCAAGAGTATATTCTTATTGCCTATCAACTTGAGTTAATTAATGTATCCAATTATCAGAACAGGAAGAGGGTGGGGGACAAATCATTCAAGTGATGAAGGAATTCGGAGTACTTTAGTTTGTTTAATGGATATAATACTTTCTTTGAGTAGTTTGAAATTTTTTATGCCTTTCATGTGAGCTACAAATTAGCATATTCGCAATCATCATGTCATCTCTCCATGGATGTCTTCAACATAAATCCAAAACTGAGTCGTCAAATTCTCTCTCTCTCTCTCTCTCTCTCTCTCTCTCTCTCTCTCTCTCACACACACACACACACACACACACACACACACACACACACACATTTCTCTTCCAGTGTTTCATAGCTCTACATAACCACAAAGCCTCACATGTCGCCACGTGATGAATGAACGAATGGTTTATTATTACAAACTCCCCAGTTCCTAAGTTAGTTCCAAATAAGCAATGACTCCATATTTATTTCTCCTTTCTTTTTTTTGTTTTTTCTTCTGATTAACTTTCTAACTCTGGAAGCTTATATATATTTCTACTAATTTGGGACTATAAACAATTCAGTAGTTATTTCCTATAGGTTCATTTTCATTTACAGTTTGATGAGATTTGTGAAAATAGCCACTTTTTACGTGTTTGTTTCTTGTCAGAAATCACCCTAAAAGACAGTCTTTCACTGTGTAAGTCAAACAACTGAAAGATATGGTCTGACCAGTATGTGAGAGATCAATTCTATATTAGCTATATGTTGAAACAGAATGATAAAAAAAATACACTAAACTAGCTTTCGGAAAAGCCACATTCAAGTGCTGTCTGAGATACTTCTATGACATTTAGTTATATGACAAGTATATGAAACCATAATCCCTAAAATATAAGCTTCATGAGAGCAAGGATTTTTGTCTGTTTTTCGCTGTAGAACAGTGTACCTAGAATAGTATAGCTATCTGTTGAATGAATGAACAAATGAACCTTTGAGCCATATTGCCCTTTTCAGTTTCAAGTTGCTGCAATACGAGGTAATATTAAATATTCTGGTAATTTAAGAACATTACTGGGACAGGTAAAATGTATATTCATAAAGATTTCCAATCTAGAGATAACTATGAGTACACACATTTAAGATGCTGCTATTGGCAGCTATGTGATTTCTCTCTAATACCTATAAACTGCATACCTGATTTTACCGGATTATCTGTTTCATCGTATCTGGGGTTTTGTGCCCTACTGTTGCAGCAAATGACTAGTTTTCTTTCAATATAAGTGCATTAATAACTTTGAAATAAGATATGAAATTATAGATATCTCTAATAACACCCATAACTTGAAAAGTTTCTGTTTAGGAAAAAAATAGTTTTGATTTAGTGGTAAATTAAGAATCCAAGGAGCATGGTTTCACATAGAGTAATTTCAAAGGCAACAAGGAAACACTTGCATAATTAACATGTATATAAAACTTTACAATTTTTAAACATTCCACATATATTTATCTTATTTTTTTCAGTAGTCCTCTTGCACACTCATACAGATGGTATTATTTCCATGTCACATTTGAGGATATTGAGGCACAGAGACAGTAAATAAATTGCCCAAGTTCACACAGCTGGTAAGTCACAGAGCCTGCCCTTGAACCTGGGTTATCTGCTCCCCAATCCTTTGACAATTAAATTATATAATTGTGAAGAGTTTATGGCAAAAGATGAACCTACAGGGCACAGTCCCTAAGACTGCCTTCACTTCTGACACCAACCGCGAGTTTGAGGGGTTCCCCAAGACACCCTCAGTTATATGTGTCCTCAGCTATTATACTCATGGTTATGGTTTATTATAGGGAAAGGATATAGATTCAAACCAGTCCAGGGAAGAAGTTCATAGGGCAGAGTCCAGGAAGGTTTCAAACACAAAATGTCCATTGCCTTCCCTCCAAGGGACATGTTACTTTCCAGGTATCAATATGTGACAATATGCATGCAGTACTGACAACCAGGGAGGCTCACTCAAGCCTCAGTATTCAGAGTTTTTTTCGGAGCTCCAATTATGTAAGCTTGTTTGATCAATTGCCCACATGGTTGATCTCAGTCTCCAGGCCAACTGATTGATACCATGTGACTCAAAGCCCATACTCTAAGTCATAGTGTTGGTCTTTCCGTCATGGCCAGCCCCCACCTTAAGACTATATGGGTGTGCCCAGACCCCACCTTAAATCACTTCGTTAGACTATCCAGTAAGATGCAAAGCACCCAGGCAAAGGAAGACCCCTATCAGGCATACCGTTACAAGAGTCCACAGATTACCTCCCATAAATAGGATAAACACCTGACCTTCTCTTTGGGCAAGGTCAAATTTTTTATTATACAATCATGTTGGGAAAAGAGTTTGCACAGCATAGAAAGATGTAGAAAATGAAGACAGCTGGTAAATACATTATGTATATACCTGTATGTTAATATAGCTTGTTGGAATCAAAATTTGAACTGTGATTTGGTTTTGTTGTTATATTCTCCTCTGGTTAGAAGATCAAGTGAATTAGGAAATGTGAGAAATTATAGATGAAAGGAATTATATCATTGCCGTGGTTCAGATACAGCCCTTGTAGCTTATAGGAAGAGGTACAACTGTGAGAAGTGATAAAAGTATAGAGCCCATTGTTTGAGGAGAAAAGTCTGCTTGGTTTATGGTTTTTTATAGGCGCTCTTAGTTGTTTTCAGTTTTAAAAATTGATATCCATTATCAGGCAGCAACAGTCAACTCCTGGGGCTTTTTGCTAAAATTAGTTTTGATACCTTAAAGAATATTGATGACATTTTAGAGTTGAACAGCCTGAGAGAGCCAAAATAAAAGCTTTCTAAAAAAGACTTTATCCTTTAGCTTTATCAAGAGGCCAAAAAAGAAATAAAAATGAGTTCTGCTATTAGATGTAAAGGCTCCAGCCATTTCTATTTATACAACTGCTCAGCTTTATCTAGCATAAAATAAAATAGAAGGAAGCAGTGCCATACATCTGAGTGAGCTGGGTGTGTGCATAGTAATTCCTTTTGACTTATATATATATATTTTTTCCTTTGGTATAATTTTTAACCATTGAAGTAGATAGGATGGTCTCTGGTATCCTGAAACACCAAGCTACCACTACCCATGCCCTCTTCCCTCAGAGACCTCCTTTTTAACCCACTAAACTTCTAAGACATCTTCTGTTTCTTGGATTTCTCCGGGAAAAAGGAAAATCTGTGATTTTCAGGGTGGATTCATTTCATGTATTATTCCTCTTCCCAAGAGCATTTGAAATTAAGAGAACATCATGGAGCTAACATTTTCTAATTATATTTACTATGGTGGGTTGATTAGTTAGGATAGACAAAGCTCTGCTGCAGTAACAAACCTCTAAATTCCAGTGGATTGACACAATAAAGGCGGGTACTTCATTTAGAGCACATGTGCGTTGAGGGCTTCTCCTGACTGCCCTTCTTCCAAATGTTGACTCAGGGACAAGTGACTTTTATTTTATAATTCTGACATCTTAGATTCTTTGCTTCTAGCTGTATGGACCTAAGAGTGAGAGAGGCTGGAAAAGGTAACCTGCCCTTAATTTCCTGGAACTGGATGTGACACAACACTTCTACTCAAGCTGCATTGGTTAGGATTAGTCACAGAGAAGCATGACAGCTGGGAAATGTAGAGAGCAAAATGAGATATATTTGGGAGACAGAGGGTATTTCAGGAATCTACAAATCAACTAGCATAGAATTACCCACTCCACTAATAGACCAGCTCAAATTTGTATCAAGAGTTCAGCAAGCCTGTCTTGCAAATCTATTGTGAGCCAAGAGTTGTGCTAGGTGCTGGGCACACACAACAGACAATGTGATTGTTACCCTCAAGAATATCACAGTTGAGTGAGGGAGGTTGACAGGTAAAGTCCTAACTACATGCAGTATGACATTTACAGCGATAGACATAGGTACGAGTTACACTTGTACAGCATGTAACTCTTCATCACTACAATGAGAGGGTGAGAAGTAGGGAGAGCTTTACAAAGGAAGTGACTCCCACACAGATGTGGAAGGAATTTTCCAGAAGAGAAAGAGGAAGGAGAAAAGACCTGTGAGAAAGAGCTACCAATGTCAAAACTGCAAAAGCTACTGAGAACATAGTGCATTGAAAAAGCTAAAGTGGAATACAGAACGTTAATTTCAAGGCAGGGTGCAGAACAGGGGCCTGGAGAGCTGGGTGGGGGCCTGCTCTGTAGGTTCTTCCTTTTAGCCATGCCGAGGCGCTTAGAGTCCTTGGGCAAAGGGAAACCACTGACAGGTTCTTGGCAGGGACACGATCAGTGTCTCAGCTATTCCTGAAAGCTTAAAACCTTCCTGACCTCTATTGAGCTTTCACTGTGGGCCAAGCCCAGAGTGGGGCACTTTGTGGGCATGATCTTATTTCACTCCCTCAGAAACCTTATGAGGCATTCCCATTCTCATTATTAGTAGTAGTACCAGTTTCCATGAGGAAACTTCCGGCACAGAGAGCCAGTAATTGACCCAAGGACATAGAGCTAGTAGGTGGTGAAGCCAGGATTGAAATCCAGGCAATATGATGCTGGAGTCAGATTCTGATAGCTGTCCAATAGAAATATGGGAACCACGTAAGAAAATTGAAAATTTCTAGTAGCCACATGAAAAAAGTAAAGAAGAAACAGGTGAAATTAATTTTAATATTTTTTCATTTAACCCAATACAGCCGAAATATCAGTTCAACCTATAATCAACAGAAAACACTATCAATGAGTTATTTTA
Organism: Hipposideros armiger; assembly: GCF_001890085.2. Classification (NCBI taxonomy): domain Eukaryota; kingdom Metazoa; phylum Chordata; class Mammalia; order Chiroptera; family Hipposideridae; genus Hipposideros; species Hipposideros armiger. The sequence continues at coordinate 344,736 of NW_017731363.1, forward strand.
CATTATTTTTTCATACTAATTCTTTGAAATCAAGTATTTCACCCTTGTCGCACATCTCCGTTCAGACTAATCACATCCCAAATATTCAACAGTCACATGTGCCCAGTGGCTACCATATTGGACTGCACTAGCCTTATAGGTTTATTCTGTGCTTTTAAGGGAATTTAGCTCAAGGGTACTAAGAAGCCACAAAACTAAATGTCTGCCCGTTTTCAAGTGGTGTGTTTATAATCACACACAGAGATTACACAAAGATAGATTAAACAGCTCAATTTTAGATAATTTGCTCCTCTTTATTCTAGTCCTCCTTTCCTCCTTATGGCAGTTTTCAGTGGTAATTATCCCTCAAAGCCTAAATGAGCACATCTGGCACTCATAGGTATCATGGTTCAATGGCAGATGGATGATTCAAACTCTACATGCAGAGGGGACCACAAACTGTCTGGTAGCTAGTACGTTTTCCAAGTTTGAATCCCTTACGTAAAGTGACGATAGGTATTAGACACACCCAACATGCTCTGAATGCCAATGTGGAATTTCTAGCAATTTCAATTAGGGTCAGCTTGCCACACTCCTGGGAGTGACATCAAACATGGATAATTGACTTTCCCAAACAGAGGATGACCTCACTGTTTGCCCTTCACAAATACACATGGTCTCTTAGCCTATTTAACTAAACTCCTATCTCAATATGTCCTGTGGGAAAAAGAAGTTTATAGAAAGCCATCAGACAGTTTCTCCCAGGCCCCCTCCCCCACCAGATTCCTTTGTGCCCATTATATACCTTTATGAAAAGTCTATCCATTTGTCATTCCCATGCCAACCAAGGTAACTAAGGCTGTATTTTGAAGCACAATATAAATTCGTCTTTGGGAAAAGTTGCAGTTGTTTACACTGCCAATGGAGTACAGTTTATCTTTCAAAACCGACAATCTAGTAAACCTTTTAGAGTTTCTGACTAAGGAATTGTCCTGGATCTTGGGAGATCGCAAAGGGTACACAAATGATTACATACCACCCCTGACTACAAGTAGGATAGCACAATGGCTAAATGTTTGGACCCTGGTCTGAGACAAATCTGAGTTAGGGCAATAGCATTCTTGCTGATTTGACCCTGCAGTGAGTTATTTTAACTCTCTGAGCTTCACTTGTTACATCTGTAAAATGCAGTCAATGATGGAACCTCCGTTGTAAAGATGTTGTATGAATTAAAGCATGAAATCTGAAAAGCACTTAGTTTAGAAGATAGTGAAAAACAAGTGGTCAATATATATTCTTTCTCATTGTCTTTTTCTTTCTATTGTCATCATCTCCTAGTGGGGGAAGGCAGGCACACAAACACCTATAATGAAAACCATAGTGAAACAAATGCTAATTGTGGTGCAAATCAACACTAGGAAGGTAGAAGACTAAGTATTCACTGATTAGGGCTAGAGATAATTTCATGAAGGTGGTAGCATTTGCCGAGGGCTTTGAAGCATGAGAAGAGACAGAGAGGAAAGAAGGAAAATTTCAGCAAAGCCACAGATAGAAGTGTAGTACATAGTCTACGAGTAACAAGAGAAGAGATTGGTGGGTTGGGCCATTGGAATTTGGTTTGAAGAACAGTTTGGTCCTCAGTAAGAGCCTTGAATATTAGACTAAGAAATCTGGGAGCTTCTTAGTCAATGGGCAGCCATGAGTCATTTGTGAGAAGGGCAATCACAATACAATGTGTGTTTTTAAGAAAGGTAACGTTAAAGTTATTGTAGATAATAAAATTAAGATGGAGATCATCTGGGCAGCTTCAAGACATGGCTGGTATTTTAAGATGGGTCATGAAAAATTAAACTTGTTACTTTCAAGCGTCCCTCCTCTCCTTTCACCCTGTGTATTCTCAAGACTTTAAGGACACAAAATAGATCTGAAAAATACTTCTAACCCTAGTTAAGACAATAAACACATTTAAGACCTCTTATTTTCAGTGTTCAGTATAATCATAAAAATGTTGCCCTATGGTAAGAAAACAGCCTGGGGGACTTTTAAAAAATACTGACGCCTCTGTCCCACCCAAGTCCAATTATACCACAGTCTCTGGGTGTGAAAACCTCTGATCTCTCCTAGGTGTTTGGTATGAATTTAGATATTTAATAAGCGGCGATTTACGACTTGTGACAATCTATACAGGGCGTTACACACAGACTATCTAATTGGTCCCAGTCTTCTCCTCCCTGCATGCATGCTTTGTAGAGAAGTGACATATCAAAGCAAAGTTTATAATTCCAATGCCTCTCCACATGGAATTCTTTTCTTTTCCATGATGATAATGAGAGATCACGCGAAGCAGAGTTATATCTGCCTAGTGCTGATAAAATATTCTACCAAAGTACCCATTATGGCAAAGATAATCTACTCTCAGGGAGCTAATGGGCTTATTATCTTTTCAAACTAAGTCTTTTGTGAATACTACATTTGCACAATATATTTATATTTGCTTAATTTAAAAACGGTACCAAGTTAAATTTCATCAAGTAAAATTAACATGCCCAAAAGATGCACCAGCGTTTTCCTGTGGTTTCCCATACCCCTTGGTATGCTGCCTGACATCTATGGGAGTACATGCATAGCAGTTTAAGAGTCATAAACTGCTGAGAGGTTTTACTCAAAATGATCAGACTTGAGATTTAAACAGTTCTGCTAGTAATCAGTTAAGTGGCCTTAGTAAATAACTTGACCTTTCTGGCTGCGCGCGCACACACACACACACACACACACACACACACACACACGTGTAGTAAATGATACTTGGGAGCCCTTTTATACTAAAAATATTCAAGGTAAAATTTTTGTATGATTTTATCAAGAACTGCAAGTCAGAGACTTGTATAGATATTAGAGTTATAACAGGAAAATCTTTGAATGAGGTGCGCGCGTGTGTGTGTGTGTTTTGTTAATTCTTTGGGAACCCATTATGCAGAGATGTAAATTTACTCAAAGTTTGGATATCTTACTTTTGTAAGATCAAGTTTAAAACTTACATCTTCATTTATTTGCTGATTAGTTGCTTTTTAAAATGGATGCAGTGAACAATTTCCTTATGTTATGTTTCAATGATCTATTGTTGTAGAACAAAGTATCCCAAAATATAGCGGCTTTGCACAGCAATGATGTATTACTCCCCACAATTCTGTGGGTTGACTGGGCAGTTCTGCTGCTGTCACTAGAGCTCACTGAGGTCAGCTGGTGGCTCTGCTTGCGTGGCTGGGCCTCTCCAGGGGGGCTGTCACGTCAACTTCTCCATGGTCACAGGGTTCCAGGAGGGAAATCTCCAATGCATAAGCATGTATCAAGCATCTGCTTGAATCACATTTTTGATATTCTATTGGCCAAAGCAAGGGACATGGCCAAGTTTAGAGGCCACGCAGGAGAGGATTACACAGGGCAAGACTTCTGAGAGGTGTGACTCACTGGGAGCCATTATTGAACAATGGTCCACAAGTCCTTGTCCATTTGATAAAACTGGGAGAGAACACTGTGTGATTTGAGGAATGCTATGGAGACATTCTCTCTAAATAAAAAAAAAATCTCCCTTTGTTATATTACCGGGGAAATAGTCAGTATCTTTCCATTGGATTAAGGCAGTGCTTCTTTGCTGGAGTTCATTTCAGAACCATTGTGGTGTTTTTTCAAAAGACAGATAGATGCCTGGCTCCCTACACAAAGCCACAAAATCAAACCACTGCACAATTGATTCCAAAGTCCACACCTGGTTAGGACGTCTGACTGAGTCACGAATTCCATTTCCAGTAACGATGGGTTAGCTTATGGGAGACCCAACCAAACGTGGAACGCTAGTTCCTAAGGGGCAAAGGCCGGACCAGAAGGAAACTCATTGAGGTCCTCAGATTCCTCCTTTTCCAGTCCAGCAAAAGTAGTGCAGCTCCTCACTCCATCCAGAACATGGGGATTGCTGCCAGGGATTGTTTTATTCTCCAGTCTCTCCACCCAAACTGAGAGAGAGTTTCATTTCAATACCCTGCTACAAAAATGTTAAATGTCAAATCCTTCGGAAGATACTTATTCTTTTGCACTGTATTTTAGGTAAGTACCATCAGGGGCATAAAAACAGTTCCTTGCTGATGGGGTTCGGGCTTACTCTTGTTGAAGACAACTGATATTATAGATTAGCACATGATTTAATTTATTCATCTGAAGTACATAAAAGATTTTAAGGAAAAAAACATACTAATAAAATAGTTGTTGGTGATTAGGGAAAAGCAATACCAAATTGGACACCAAACTTAACGATAATCTTGCCTAATTGAACTCCAGTTTGTCTTCCAAAGTTGAATAAAGCAATTCCTCCCAAGTCCTTTCATTACAGTGTTTCTGGGGTGAACCCAGGCCCCTGAGGGTTCAGAGATGCACACTGGCTTCATCATTGCATCCTTGGCTGAGTGTTCAGGACACACACGTATGCTCTCCCCTGCTCAGGGGAGAGAACTTCCTTGCCTTTCTAACTTGTCTTCAGTTGGCACAGGCAAGGGGAACAATAGCAGGCCTCACTGTGATATCCCAGGTCTCAAGTTGAGTAAGTAATTTACTCCAACCACCTCTTCTTTTCTTCAGAGGTGCTTACATTGGCAGGCATAATTGTTACACACGCTAACTTCAATCAGATGCTTACGATTATCCACTAACCACTCTCACAGGCACCTGGCTCCTTCGGAAGCAGTTCTATTTTTAAGGGCTACGCCCCCTTTTTATTTTTGGACACTGCTTTTGAGATTCATTTAGCATGAACTGTTTCCAAATGAGCAGGTAAAGGCGTTGTTGAAGGCACTGGGTGACGCAGTGGGAGACAGGAAAAGCTGAGGGCTGCTGACATTTGCGCTTCTCAGTCATCATGATGATCACACAAGTGCACGTGGAGCCAGGAAGCAGCAGTGATGTGATTCCCCAGGCTGGGCCCCTAATTCTGGCTCCCCATCAATTATTTGTGTAGTCTCGAACATGTCATGTCACCATGTGGGGATTTAGTTTCTGCATGTTAAAAAGAGGGGTGTGTGTGTGCTAGTTTATTTCTAAAGTGATTGCCTGGTCTCCTAGTTGACAATTCTGAGCACGTGGCACTTTTCTTGGTACTGACTCAACTCAGTCTCCTGTTTGAGGTCATAAATATTGCACTAACCTAAATTTCTTTTAAGAGGGTGCTACACCAATGTTTGAAGGAAACAAGGAGATTGAAGACTGTTCTTATGTAGCCGGCATTTTATATTGAATGCACTAATAATGTGCAGCCTTCTCTCCTTGAAATCTAATCTGTGAACAAATATGGGATTATATATTGTCTGGGGGTCCTCTTATAAATTACCATGATTGAACAGTTAGGAGCCTGCCTGCACGCTGATTCATGACCAGACCAGGTAGGTTAGCAAATTATTTCTATAGGTATTTTCTGAGGCAAACACAACCCTTTCACTAGCCAGCAAAGTATTCTAAGTGCAGAAGATTGGAACAACACATGACTGACAAGATGTCATTTAACAATGACCTGAGACCGGACAACTCAAACTTTCACACACACAGACCCCCTGGGGGTCTTGTTCAAATGCAGGTTCTGATTCAGTAGGTTTGCAACAGGGTCTGGAATTCTGCATTTCTTGCAAGTTCCCAGCTGAGGCCAATGCTGCCACACAGCCTTTGAGTACGAAGGGGCTGGATAAAATATGTGTGGATTTTCTATCAATTGTAAGTCAGCTTTCCCATTATAAAGATAGATAGGCTGTACACCACTTCCAAAACACCCTACCTGAGCTAACACGAGAAGGAGCTCTTCCAAATGGCACATCAATAGAATGGCATGTTTCCACTTTAAATATTCATGACTTGTCTTCCTCTTGTTTCTTTCAAGCATTTTGACATTTACTTAAGTAATTACTGTCACTTTCAAATGGCGGCCCTTATTTTTGTCCTTTAGAAACCCCTTACGTTATTATTCATGCCTTTGTTCTGCTTCCACTCTTGGGAGCTGCCTTTATCAGGCTTGCCAGGTGGATTCGGCACATATCTGGAATTCATCTCCATGGCCCATCAGAGTGTAGCCCACTTGGCTCAATCAAGGGAAGAAGCAGGGAGGGAAACTGGGACTGGGAGAGACACCGGAAGCCTGATGCCCACTGCACTTACTGATGGGACAAAACAAAAAAGCCACTCTCTGCTCACATCTTCTTAGAACTAACAATGCCAGAATTGTAATGTGTGTTGTTACATCCACTGCAAAGAGTTGTGTTCCAGACATACAGGTTGACATGGTAGCATCATATAGTCTTTGCTGCTCAAGTTTATATCACAAACGATTTCAGAACTGACAAATTGTCTTCCTCCCTTTTTGGGAGCCCATTTGAGAGTTCAGTTGTGCAAGGTGCTTAAAGGGAGGTGACATGTGCTCCTAACTGTGCTAAAATCTTTAAATATTGGGTGGTTGGGAAAGTCATGACGTATTTTTCTCTGTTTTTCAATGCAAAAATGCATCATGACTTTCCCGACCACCCAATACATTATTAATCTTCTAAGCTTATTAGTGCTTTTAACACATAACCAGCTACGCTGAATCACATATGAATAGCCGATTGTTTTATTAAAGGCAAAAGTCATTTTCCGATTGAGAAGGAGTTCCTTTTTTAATGAAAATTCTTTTGATTCTGCTATACAGAAATAAATCATCAAAGCTCTCTCGGTAATGGCCATAAATATTTTTGTACTTGTACCCTTTTAAAGTAAAAGTTGAGGTCATTTTAAAGTTGATCAATTAGTCTCACCCAGGTTAAGTACATTTGGTTATTAGCATGCTATTGCATAATATAGTGAGCTGGCAGAACAGGAAGTAATTGGCCAAGTTTAAAATGGCCATAGATTGTTTATTTTCTGGAGACCTTGAGGCAGGCAATGAACAAATTCTTTAAATTTTAATTTTTCAGGTAAAGTAATCCAGAAGGGGTTAACTAACTTAACCGGAGATCTGAGTGAGTCAGATGAGCAGTGGATCACTACTGCTTTATGATATCTGTCACTGTAGCTGCTTAATTTGGGGTGGGGGGGAGGAATGATGTTGAAAAACGAGACCTCTTGACAGTATTTAATATTGACAACAAACATTGTTTTCTCTCCTGGCAGGTCTTATGTCTCCTTCTTTTCCCCGAGAATCAAAAGAGCCATCCTTGCAGGCAGCTTTCTGTTAGGTAGCTCAATACTGCTGAGTCTGAGTACCCCCATGCTCTAGGCTGTAAAATACCTCCCATCCCGTTAACTGGCAGAATAACACACACACGCACATGTGCACGTATATAGACTTTGCAGTCAGAACTTGCAGCTTCTGCCAGGCCTCATTTGGAATCATCAAGGTCAGCTATGTGACGCAGAGTGTGTGCCTGTTAGGGATGGAGGCTTCTCTGTGGGGTGTGCTGACGTCTTCCTATGGAATGACTTCAGTGCCGATGCTCTGACTCCTCCCTTTGGGGCTACAAATCCATCCTGACATACATCTGCAGGGAAAAAAATAGCTCAAGGTTTCATTTGCTCAGGCGCAGCCTTTTTCGGCAGCCTCTGGGCCACTTCAAGTGAGGCCTGCCACCTGGGTGTTTGTGAACATCACAGAGCAGAGCGAGGACACACGGCTCTGGCTCAGGCTGCCTGCCCTTTGCTGGGCGCATTTCCATGCCTCTTGGGCAGCTCATCTTTTGAGTTCCCCCTTCCATCTAACCTCTCAGCTCTTGAAATGCCTGAAAATGAATATGTTTACCTTATTTTATGTGATGGGTGCTATTAAGCATTGCTTACATACGTGTATGATTCATCTTCTTCCGCCTTGACTCAGATCATCACGTGAGATGCTTTATTTTCATTTCAGCATGATCTAACACTGGAGATTTGGCACCACCCGTCGGTCAAGTGGCCAGTGATCTGTAGAACATCACAATGTGCTCAGGAAGCTTGCTACTTACAGGGGAATTTAATGCAATGCTGCGAGGGTTGGGGGGCGTGGAGCAAGGAGGTGTTAGGCTTTGCTCTGTGATGAGCATACTAATATTGGAGGCAATCAGAGTGGAAAAACTGACCTCTTTAGAACTGCTCCCTAATATTGACTCTAATACCACTGAGTGATACCTGCTATTAGAAAGGAAACTCACTCATTCTACACTCGCATCCATATCACTAGTAAGGATATTTTTAATCTTTTCTATCAGAGATGAGAGATCTTATAAAGTGAGGCTTGATGTGGGAAGAATACATTTAAGTGCTGATTCTATAAATGGAATAATGCCTTCTAGTCCACATTATACCCTTGAAATGGCACTGGTAGTGTCACTTCAAAACTGATAATTAGAATTATGGTCCAAATTGTTTATTGTTTTTATGAGCTTGTTTAGGAACTTTTTGCCTACTCATAAGCCATGAAAATAGTATCCTGTGTTTTCTTTATTACTGCTTACATTTATACCTACAGTCTATCTGAAATGTATTTTTCTGTATGGTGGGAGATAGTGGTCAAGATTCATTTTATTTTTCCATTTGGATATTTAAATAATCCAGGGCCATTTACTGAAAATATCCTTTCACCCATTGCACTGCAGAGTCAATTTTGTCATAAATCTTGTGACTGTGTATGGGTGGGTCTGTTTCTGGACTCTCTATGTTGGTCCAATGGTCTGTCTTCCCTTGCAGCAATACCACAGGGACTTAATTGCTTTAGCTTTATAATAAGTCTTGGTATCTGGCCATGTCCTTCAGCTCTGTGCTTCTTCAAGATTGCCATGGCTATTACTGGCCTTTGCATTTCCATATGCATTTTATAGTCAATTCATGCATTTTCACAATGATTGAGATGGCATCAAATCTATACACCAATTTGAAGAGAAATTGTATCTTTACAATATTGAGTCTTCCAATCCATGAATATAGTATATCTGGAGGAGTGGCATTACAGTTTTAAAAGATCTGGAATAAAATCTGCTTCCCCCCCCTGCCCCAAGCATTTAGTTGAGTGCCAAATATGTCCTGAAAAAATATGTGAAGCAGGTGAATATTCTGCTCTCTGTTCTTTTTGTGTTTTCCTCTCCCTTTCCTATGCCCAAAAGCCCAGGAACTTCATGAATTCTTTTGGGTGTCTGCGCATTCATTTCACCCGAACCCCATATCGCTTCTGTCCAATCACAACTCATGCATCACCCGGTAACACAATACAGAACTGTGATGAGTTACAGGAACTATGATCACAATACTGCTGCACAACAAACAAGCACAGAATCTCAGAGGGATACAGCAATAAGCTCACAAGTCTGAAGACCAGCGAGGGGATGGCCAATCTGGGAGGACTGGGATGGGGAGGCTCTGTTCTCTGTCTCTCTCACATTCCTGCCAGGAACAGGGAGACAGCCGGAGCAAGTTCTTCTCATGGTGATAGCAGAGGAGGAAGTGAGAAAGCCCAACCTCTCGAGAGCTTTCTGAGCTTCAGGTCTCCTGACATCCCACCGTCTAATGCAAGTAAATGGGCAAACCCAGAATCAAAGGATGGGCAAGTATATTCCACCCACAAAAACGGGTGAGGGGGGGAGTGAATAATTTGTAACATACACCACAGTGGGGAAATTTTACAAGTTCTTAAGGCATATGAGCTTGTTAACTGCCAACGTATAATCAAATTCTGTTTCAACGAAATAATAGAAATTAACAGGTACGTTTATACTGCCCTAAGAATTCCTTTGTTTCGTATATATCCAGTCCACATTTCATCAGTGACATGATCTCTTGTAAAATATGACTCCGAAATCCATTTTATTAATCCTGTGCTCTCTTACGACTGCAGTTCACCACAACTGCAACCTGACCAAACTGGCTCCCTCTCCATTCTCCCCAGTCTCTGAGAATGATCCATCCAGATCTCTAAGCAAAAGTCTGGGAAACGTTCTTGATTACTTCCTTCTTTTGGTCATCACTCCTTATATTCAATCAATCCCCAAGTGCATGGATTATGTTTCCTAAAATTTTCTCAAATCAGACCACTTCTATTTTTTTCTTAGTCCAGGCCATCCTCATTTTTCATCTAGGCACCAGCCTCCCAGTTGGTCTCCATACTTCCTGACTTGATTCCCTCTAATCCAAATTCCACAGCTTAACCTAAGTGATTTTTCTAAAATATAAATCTGATAATGCCATTCCTCCTGCTTTGTAGCTAGATCCCACCATCCAACCACTTACCCACTGAATAGTTGTAGTGTCTGAAACTGCTGCTTGCCCCCATTATCCATTCTTTCCTTTGACCTTTAGTAATAGTATCCTTGAGGTTTTGCAGTGCATATGATTGAAAGCATTTTCAGCCTCTCTTGCAGTCATGTTACCAGGTACTGGCCAAAAGAATGTGAGCAGAAGGGATAAGTGAAATATCTGGCTCATTCACTGTGAAGGAACATGACTCCTACACTCCTTGTCCTGGAATACAGCTATGATAGTGGGAATTAGAGTGGCCATTCAGATCATGAGGTAGAAGCCATGTGTTGGAGATTACAGAGCAACAAGATGGAAAGGGCCTGGGTAGCCCACACTGTCAATCTGCCTTATTGCCCTGGATGATTTATGATTCGAGTATTACACGAGGGAAAATGAGTGTCTATCTTGTTTAAGCCACTGATATTTTGGTGTCATTTTTAGAACAGCTAAGCCTATATCCTAATATTATTGACTTCTGCTTCTCTTTAATGCCATATCATGTACGACTGCCCAACCTGGCTGGTGAACCTAGCATTGTCACATCTCTGTGCCCTTACATGTGTGCCCCACTCATCTACTGGGTTAACTTCTCATCCTTTTAAGATTTACCAAAAAGCTTTTCTCCTCTGGAAGCCTCCCTAATGCCTCCCTCTGTTGAGTATTTCTTAAAATGTCTGTCCCCTGGTCTCCCATAGCATTCACACTGTGCATTATTAATCTATTAGAACACTTAATACATTGTGTTGAAAATAGGATTCATTTGTCTACTTTCTATATGTATCCTCTCTCAACTGCCCCACCTATTCTCTTACTATGGGTTCCAAAAGGGCAAGATTGGTCTTTATTTCTTCATCCCAGGTAATTAACAGTGGGTGATAAGTAAATTCATGTTACTTGAGTAAATGAATAAATGATTTCAGTGCACATTTTGTGAGTGTACTCATATGTCTTCTTGGAATGTGTTTGTATATCTTAGAAAGAAGCGACATAATTGAGTCAGAGCTTTTGCTAAATTTTATGTTTTGGGTCTATTTAGATATTTTATGTATGCCTCAACTGAACTCTGGTTGAAAGTCTCTTTTAATTTAGATTTCAAAAACGGAAACATTTCCAGAGGGTAAAATTACTTAAATGTGAACTGTTATTTTTATTTAAAATAAAAATCACTTGCCTGATAAAATCTCAGATTTTGCTTGATCTCAGGAAGAGACCAAGTATTTTTACACCTACTACACTTAACATCTTCTGCGACTTTGGTTTCTTTGAAGTTGTCTATTGAGGCTAATAAAACAATGGAAACACTCCCATTGCCCCCAAACAGAAAAGGTGTTTATGTTTGAGCTGCCTTTGAAGACCTACCTCTCCAAGTAGCAGTCACACATATATGCCTTCCCCAGCTGGCATCTGTTTGTGTTTCTGAGAGCCCTTCTTCCCTCCTTCGTCGTTGAAAGGCCATTTCCTTCTTCTTCCCCAGCCCAAAGACGAGCTCCTTCTGATTCATTCATTCACGGGCAAAAGGAAAGTCCCAGTTCTAGGATAACAGGACCTAGAATTGTAACCTGACAGTTAGTGACATTGGAAACTCTTTAACTTTTAATTGCATTTGAGTGAGAACTAAGTTGCTGGGAAGAAGGTAGAACTAAAGATGCTTGCTTAGTTACATATACCGGGGGGGGGGCCAAAAAAATGTATACACATGACTTGCATTCATCTTTTGTTATTCATATTTATTGAGGATTACAATTTTCATGCAGCTTTTTTCCTTTCTTAAAATGTGGATACATTTTTTTGGCACCCTCTGTATTCCCTTTTAATGTACCTAAAACCTCAACATTTGGCTTAAGAATCCTTTAATGTAAATTTTCAGTTAATCCATCCCTTTTTCTAATAATAATTTTATATTTCTAAACAATGTATGGTCATTGTAGAAAATATAGGCAATAGCTAAGTAATACAAATAAAGTTTAAAAGATCCCTAATTTCAACAATATACTCATTAGGGAAAATATAGAACATAGAGTTAAATAAAAATAATAATATTTAAATTATCCATAGGCTCAACATCTATACAGAACCACTACCAAAGTCTGTGTGTGTGTATATATGTGTGTACATATGTTTATATGTAATATATACATATGTGTATGTATTACACATAAGTACACATTTTTAAAGGAAAACAAAACTATTATACATGTTGTTTCTTAACCTATTTTTTTCACTTTGTAATATATAATGAACATTAACATTTCCCTAATTCTTAATTAGTTTTCTACGATATTACTTTAATGGCTGGGTTATATTTCATTGTGTGATTATATAATAATTAATTTACTCAGTCACCACTTGGTGCATATTTAGCCTGTTTCCCATTTCTTCCCTCATGAACATAATTTTAACAGATACCCATGCAGCCACAGATTTTCAAAGCCCTGTGATTTTTCCTCCCTTAGGATAAATTCCTAGCCGTAGATTTGCTAGATCAAAAGATATGCAAAATACAAATTAAGGCTTTTCATATGCATTGCCAAATTGCCTTCTCTGGATTTATTCTAATACTTATATATTGCTTTTCGGTTATAAGCAATGTGCCTCATGAGCTTATTCTGTCTTTCATTCACTTCTTATGATCTCTGGGAACCCTGCAGATATGGGATATTATGAGCTGTGGTTATGTTACCCGATGACTGTGCAAGCAGAGCTGAATCCACGTCAGATACACACCGGTGTCTGCCTTGCTGGGGTTCATCTTTACAAAGAGGCCCCTAAAACTACCCCTTAAGCTCTCATTGTGGCTCCACCAGGGAATAGCCTGCTGAAGTTTCAAATCTTACGTCAGATGCCAGGCCAGCAATAGCTAAAAGGGCCCACTGCTGGTGTTTTATTTTTAAAGGCTGGTTGAAGTATATGCCAAGGCAGACTTCTTGTTTATTCCTGAGAATCAGTTTTTCTATGTATAAAGGTTACTGTTGATTTCAATGGGAGTATGAATACATTATAGTCATGGCCATGGATGCTGCTAGCACAGCTCACTGCTCAGAGTGGACAGGCAGTAAATGCCGGTTTCAAATTGAATGGATAAGTAAATGAACAGTGTGTGTTATTTGTTTTTTTTTTTAAGATTTTTATTGGGAAATTGGGGGGATGGGAACAGTGCTGGGGAACTGGGGGAAGGGGAACAGACAAGTTGCTGTCGTTTTGTTCTTCAGTCTAGTTGTGGAGGACGTCGCTTCACTGGCCCAAGTTGGCACCATCATTGCGCTCTTCCCGGGCGAGGCAGATCAGTCGCCGGCTTCTGGACGGCCGCTCACTGCGGCTGCTGGCCACTCACGCTGGCTGCTGGCTGCTGGCTGCTCACGCTGGCTGCTGGCTACATACGTAGCCCATGGCAACTCACTGCCACAGGGGCTGCAGCCTACGCCGTTGCTGGCACAGCAGCCCAGCTCCAGGTTGAGCTGTTGTTCAGCATCTTAGCTGTGGAGGACAGTTTCACTGGCCCTCATATGTGGGATCCAAACCGGGGCCCTCTGGTGTCCCAGGCCAGTTCTTAACCATCGCGCCACTCGGCCGGCCCAGTGTGTCTTATTCTTGATGTGTAAAAGAGTTCATGTACTTTAGCCTCTAGCCATGCCACATTCTTCTAGAGATGTGAATTAGAATGAGTGAGTCTAATGATTATTACAAATATCACACTTCTGTCAATTAATTGTAAATAAGGTGAGTGGGATGGCCCAATTAGGACTGGGAAGTTTGAATAATCATAATCTTAATTAATCCTGGAACTTTTGGCATTTATTTTGTAGGGTATCAGATTGGCAACAAGTCTTGTGTGACAGGAGATCAGACTATGCCTAATGTGGTGATCAAAAATCTCTTTGGAACCCTGACTGATCTCACACACGCATACACATGCAACTTCTCTGATGCTATGCAGAAGATGCTAACTATTTGGCATGTTTTGAAAAGAATCTGTATTCATTACCTGTTGCTGCAGAATAAATTACCCCAAAATTAGTGGCTTCAAGCAATACACATTTATCATCTCACAGTTTCTGTGGGTCAGGAATTCATATATGGTTTAACTCGGTCTACTCTCTCAGGGTCTAACAAGTATCTCTGTTATCTTGAGGCTTAACTTAGAAGGACTGGCTTCCTAGCTGGCTCATGAGGTTGTTGGACTGCTGTTGGACTGATGGCCTCAGCTCTTCACTGTCTGTTGGACAGAGGCCTCCCTCAGTTCCTTGTCATGTGGCCTCTCCATAGGGCATCTCCCCAAATCACATGTGGCTTCATTAGAGTGAGCACATGAAAAGGCAAGAGAGAGAGAGAGAGAGAGAGAGAGAGAGAGAGAGAGAGAGAGAGAGTACGAGTACATAAAATGGAAGGAAGTCACAGTGATTTGAAAGTTTGGTTACTTCCAACAGAGGCAGTAGCATCCCATCACTTATGCTGCATTCAACTTCTAGAACAAGTTGCTACAGTGGTCCAGGCCACACTCAAAGGGAGTGGGTTAGACATGGGCATGAATACTAAGAGGTGGTATCCTTGGGGCCATCTTAGAAGTTAACCCTCCACAGAACCCATGAGGGAGAGTGGGTACATCTGTATATCTACCCATCTGTCCATCTATCTACCCATCTCTATCTATCCATCTAGCTATCTATCTATCATCTCTCTGCCCACATACCCACCTGCCTACTTATGTATCTCTATCAAGATTCTACTAGTTAAATAGCTCATGGGCAATATCTGCAGCCTAGATTAGTTTTATAGACCTGCAGCTCCTCAAAAGTGGGTATTCATTCCACTATTTCCTCATTCTCTGTCCTCCATAGGTAACATCTTGTTTAGTATCAGATTGAGAAGGATGCTATGGCATCATTATCATCAGCAGCAATAGGACCAACAAACTTTTATTGGGTAACTAGTTAAAGTCATTAAAAGAGGTCTGGAGTTCATGCTCATGGGGAGATTCTAGACCTGTCTCAGTGAAAAGGAGGTACTGCCCAGTTGGTCCCCCTATACAAGTCCTTCCTCCAACAGCTTCCCACTGAAGTACAGCTGGGATGACCACCACAGGCTATGCTGTAACCTTGAGAGTAAGCCCATGCTGTCAACCCAGTCAGTTAGAAGAGTGGGTCTCAAAGTGTGGTGCTGTACCATCAGCATCAGCTAGAAACCTGTTAATGATGCACATTCTCAGGCCATAGCCCTGACACCAAAATGTGGAGCCCAGCAATCTGTGTTTTAAGAAGCCTTCCAGGTGACTCTCTTTGAGAGCCACTGACCCAGAGCAAGATCCCTTGCTCTTATTTCACAGTAAACAGGTTCCCACCTCCCCAATCCTAGAGATCACTTGGATCCAGAGTCCTAGGTGGGCTGAGCTCTTGAGCCCCCTAAAAGTGTTCGACTTGGAAATCAGCCTTTCTTCCATTGTCTTTCAGCTGCCTGATGCTTCTCCGTCTTGTCCCCTTCAGCTTTCTGTGCAGCCTACTGAACCCCTGTACAGGCACTCTTGCTCTGGTCTTGAAATCACTGTTAAATGAAATTCAAAATTCAAGAAGCTAGCCATCTCGCTATGGAGAGAGATGCACACATAATCAAAGCATGGGCTGAATGATACAAGTCCTAGTAACGATCAAGGTGAAGATAAATGTTGGCAGAATCCAAGGGAAGGATTATTTTGTTCCAGCTGGGAGGATTGCAGAAGGTGTTATAGAAGAGATAGCACTTGATCTGAGCTTTGGAGAATGAGAAGCATTTTAATAGACTGAAAAGTGGAGGGAATTAGTGTTTTGACATAAACCTGAAGTGATGTGCTGAGTTGAATGCTTAGAGGCAAAACTTTGTAGGTACGGCCACTAGAATTATAGCTTTTCCCAACTTGTAGCATTATCTGTTTTAACCTGGATTTGTTCTGATCTGCCTCAGCCCCCTTTAAGAAAGCCTGTTGTTCAGATTTTTCTCTCCTTTCTCATCTCGTAAATATGCTGAATTTTCTCCTTCATGGATTACCATCTTATAAAAAAGTTGGAGCAGGCACATTCGTAGCTGATGGAGACAACTTGAGAGTTCACAGCCTGGGTAAGCTTTAATAGTTAAGATTATATGAAAACAATTTCACTTTGGCCTTAGTTCTGTAAGTAATCATAGCTGGCTTAGAATCTAATGGATCTGTGTGATAAGCTGAGGGGTTTGGTTGCAAAAGAGGGGGGTAAGTGGTTAAAAAAGTTTTTAATTTCCCAAAATGGGGGGAGAATTTTTTTTAAAATCCTTATCAGGGAAGATAAATGGACATTACTGATCTTATTTTACTTAGATTTAGAATAATGATAAATTACTGTGATTCTCAAGAGGGGAAGATTTTGCCCCCAAAGGGACATTTAGCAATATCGGAAGGTGGTTTGGGTTGTCACAAGAGAGGGGGGTGCTACTGGCATCTAGTAGATAGAAGTCAATGATGTGGCTAAACATCCTAGAGTGCACAGGACATCCCTCCCTCAAACACCGAAGAATTATCCAATCCAAAATGTCAGTAGTGCTGAGGCTGAGAAACTGTGGTTTAAAAGCACATTCAACACCTATGAGATTGGTTAAAATATAGCGACACACCAAGTTCTGGCAAGAATGCAGAGAAACTGAATAGAATCACTCATGCACTGCTGGTGGGAATGTAAAATGGTATATCCACTCAGGGAAAGAGTTTGGTGCTTCTTGTAAAACTAAACCTGCAACCACCATACAACCCAGCAATTGTGCTCTCGGGCGTTTAATCAAGAGAAATGGAAAAGTAGGTTCTGAAAAAACCCTGTGCACAAATATTCAAAGCAGCTCTACTCATAATAACCCCAAAGTGGAAACAACACAGATGTCCTTCAATGGGCTAATGGTAAAACAAATTATGCTTCATCTATACCATAATATTACTCAGCAGTAAAAAGAACAGACTATTTATACACACAACAACTTGGATGACCTCCTGAGAATTATGCCGAGTATAAAAAAGCAAATCCCCAAAGGTTACATACTGTATGATTCCATTTATATAACATTCTTGATGTGGAAAAATTATAGACATGGAGAACATTTTAGTGGCTGCCAGGGGTTAAGGACGGGGGGGGGCAGGAGAGAAAATGGAAGGTAGGGGTGCTTTGAAAATGGCAACATAGAGGATTCCTGTGGTGATGAGAGTGTTCAGGATCCTGGCTACAGTGGTGGGTAGACAAACCTACCAATGTGATACACTGCATGGAACTAACACACATGCACGCACATGCACATCCACACATGCACATCCACACACGCACACGCAGACACATGCACACACGTGCACACGCACACACACAGAATATAATTAGAAATAGGAAAATCTGAACAAGCTCAGTGGATTGTGTCTGTATGAACATCCTAGTTGTGATATTGTTTTGTCATATTAAACTGAGTTAAAGGTACACAGATCTTTCTGTATCATTTCTGACAACTGCAGGTTAATCTACAACTATCTCAAAATAAACAGTTAAAAGCTATTCAGATCCACATACTTTTTGGAAACATTGATTGTTTGATTTGCCCAATCTTTCAGTAACTTTTTTCTCATGATCACGTCCATTGTGATTTTTTACTTCTTCCTCAAATTCAATGCAAGGCCTCAACTAAAACAAAGTATATTCACCCTTATTGATAATTTCTCAGTGTCACTGATATGCAAATTAGAGTAATCCCCATCCATTTTACAATTTTTGTTTGCAAATGCCACTGTCCCTCCTAACTATACATGGTTCACTAGGCTAAGAAAACATAGCCTGTCGCCATCAATACAAATACAATACTAGAAATAAGGCCATCCTTTATTGCATAGTAACTTATTTCTAATACACTATGATTCATAGAACTAAAAAAGAATATAAATCATAATCTCATTAGAGATTATAAGTGAGTGACATTTTATAAAAAACTGAAGTTTTCAAAATAGCTCTTTCATTCCAAGTTTTATTTATTCAGTATTCCTAATCAACATGTTTCTAATTAGAACTCCATAAACATCACTCACGTAAATGCTGAGCCTACTATGTTTGTTCTTCTGTTAACTTGTTACTGCTGCAAATATACAAGGTCTGACAATTAAGTTCGCAAACTCATCCTAGAAAAAGTGCTACATACCTCATTACTGAATATCACTATGGTCACTTTCAAAGTACTCCCCTTGGGAAGGTATGCACTGATGCCGGCACCTAGTCCACCCTTCAAAGCAATTTTGGAACTCTTTTTCTGGAATGGCCATCAGAGCTGTTGTCGTATTACCCTTAATGTCCTGAATGGCATCAAAATGTCTTCCTTTCAATATTTCCTTTATCTTCGGGTAAAGAAAGAAGTCCCTGGGGGCCAGATCAGGTGAGTAGGGAGGGTGTTCCAATACAATTATTTGTTTACTGGCTAAAAACTCCCTCACCGACAGTGCCGTGTGAGCTGGTGCATTGATTGTCATAATGCAAGAGCCATGAATTGTTGGGGAAAAGTTCGGGTCGTCTAACTTTTTCTGTGCAGCCTTTTCAGCATAAACTTGGTTAACTGTTTGTCCAGTTGGTACAAATTCGTAATGAATAGTCCCTCTGATATCAAAAAAGGTTAGCAACATGGTTGCAACAAGTTCACGAATGTAATCGTCAGACCTTGTCTGGCTTTTATGGGGGAAGGGAGAATTTTCAAAATTTTTAGAAATTGCTTTTATGGTCTATTCCAGAGGTTCTCAACCTTCCTAATGCCGTGACCCCTTAATACAGTTCCTCATGTTGTGGAGACCCCCAACCATAAAATTATTTTCGTTGCTACTCTATAACTGTAATTTTGATACTGTTATGAATCATAATGTAAATACCTTTTTGTTTTCCAGTGGTCTTAGGTGACCCCTGTGAAAGGGTCATTCGACCCCCAAAGTGGTCACTACCCACAGGTTGAGAACCGCTGGTCTATGCAGTCTTTTTAACTCTACTTGGGTCAGATTTAGTAATTTTTATTTTCTTTGAAAGATGTTCCAATGATGTATATTTTCAAAGCTATTGGCATACAAACATTCCAATGATGTATATTTTCAAAGCTATTGGCATACAAATGTGGAATTCTCTTGCATGCTTTCAAATACCTTGGGCAAAGCATAATTCAAAAATACTTCCTTCTTTATACCAGCTATTCTATCAAAACCTATCTGGATTTAGGGAGACTGACATCCGGACTTAGGCATAGGAAAAATTAGGTCCCAGTCTTTTATGAGTCCTCCATCTTCAGTAAGTCTTGCCTTAAACAGTCAGAATTGGCAGTTACTGGGATGACATGTATCAAAGTGAACCAAAGGCCTCTTTGCCTCCAATTCTTTATTACTTCTTGATTCACAATAAAGAGGAATTCCAGCAGTCACTTCTCTAGATTAAGACTTTTGAGGTCTTAATATGCTCTATGGAAGGAGTGTCACATTCTCCATTTTTCTTTATGACAATTTTGTTTAGCCCTAACAGATCCCTGGACATCCCGGTGGAATGTACATGCATGGCTTTCAAATTCAAATATAAATGGCCCCCAAGTGCTTGCCCTGGAGAAATACATCAATGCTTATTGTTTTACTCCAGACTTTGTATTCTAGATTTTATTTATTTATTTATTTATTTATTTATTTATTTATTTATTTATTTATTTTTAAGCTGAGCCATCCTGCCACCTGTTGGCAGCTTAGTGGCTGCTCAGCTCGGGCCGGGAATGGAACCGCTGTTGCTCAGAGCTCAAATTCTTGAGCAAGCTCTTAACCAACTGAGTCACTCGGCTGACCCCTGTATTCTAGATTTTATTCCATGCCAGGCAACCTCCACCTAATTTCCACTGCAGATTCACTTGCCTATTTGATTTTGGATGTTAAACCCAGTGATTAAACAGGACTGTGATCTTTGGTTAACTAAGGCATAATCCCTCAACAGCAAAAGTCAGAATCCCCACGCTAGATGCAGATTTGAGGATACATGGATGTGCACTGACCACAGATGAACTGGTGAAAAGTTACTTAACAATTAAGTAACTGACAGCCAAATACAGGGCCATCAGCATGTCATTACTCTTGAAATTTGTTTCGACTAAGATGTATTTTCATGCCTTCTTGGCGTTCATCTACTGCCATATTATAAAGTAAGAGGATGGTCAGGACAACCTAATAGTAAACCTAATGAAACTAAGAAGTTAGTATTCCTTAACTCTAAAAATGGAGTCTGGGGACACCACTACATACAAGTAGGGTATTTAGCTAAGAGCTAGCAGTCTGAAATTCGGCGGACCATGTTTAGTTCTCTCCATGCATTGTCTCCATCTGCTCTAAGACTGAGCATAATAAATATTGATCCCTTTACCTCACAGGGATTTTTTCTTTTTTTGCAGTGTAATGAGCTGCGTGTATAAAGCTCCTTAGAGAAAGCTACTGCTAAGATACAGCACTTCAAAATGCATGGAAAAAGAAATCAATCACGGCCTTATCAAATGAGATTAGTACACAGTCACACACACCACCTCTTAGTATCCTGAGAAAAGTCACACTTTTTATGGGGTGGGGGGGGCGTTGTTTAAATCAAGGAAGTGCTAAAGACTTGATTCCCTTTCTCCGTTAGTCCCAAGAAGGTAGCTGCAGGGCAATAACAGAGCGGAAGTGCCCAGATAGAACAAAGCCAGAGACTGACTCCATCTCTGCGTTGCATGCTAATGCCTCACCAGGGTGGTTGGGGGAAGGAGGTTGCATTTACTCCATTCATTTCCCTCTACAGCTCTAACTGATGCTGGGCTGGGCTGCCCAGCTTCGGTTGTCAGTTCCTAGAGGGAAGAAAGAAGGCTGCCTGCCAGCTTACTTTATATTAATAAAGCCAAGATGACTACATTAGTACGTGGGCTATATTTGATGTTCTCTTTCAAATGTTTCAGAAAGTCTCCAGGTTTGTTTCTTTTTCACAACATCCAAAGCTCACACACCTAATACATAGCTTCGGTGTATATTTCAGAACTGAAAAGAATGCTTGAGTTCAGAAGGAGTTGGCAAGTAAATATAATTCTTTTCAGTTCCTGCCTCACCAACTAAATCCTTGCTTTGTAATACACCCTAGACCAGCTGTTCTCAACCTGTGGGTCGCGACCCCTTTGGGGGTCGAACGACCCTTTCACAGGGGGCGCCTAAGACCATCAGAAAACAAAAATATATTTACATTACGATTCATAACAGTAGCAAAATTACAGTTATAGAGCAGCAACGAAAATAATTTTATGGTTGGGGGTCACCACAACATGAGGAACTGTATTAAGGGGTCGCGGCATTAGGAAGGTTGAGAACCGCTGCCCTAGACCAATGGTTTCCTGATTCACAGTGTACACAATCCCATGAGGATCATGTTAAAATACAGAGTCTGACTCTGTATGTCTGGGTGGGGCCTGAGACTCTGCATTTCTCAACAACTCCCCAAATGATGGCCAAACTGCTAGTCTACAGACCACGGCATGAGGAGTGGAGCTATACTGTCCTACAAATGTGATCACAGTTCTTTAAATGTCTTAGCATATTAAAAAGGAAAGAAAAAATATAAGAAAACAAGAAAGTAACCAGGTAATAAAGAAAATATGGAAGGTCTGGATTTTCAGACAATAAGTGAACAAATCATTTCCCACCACTGGGCAAAACACTCCAACACGGAGGTGTGGTGATGTGATGGGCCTGCATGCCTAATCATTTAAGCTACGTACAAGCAGAAAATGGAACTCGTGGAGATAAGCAGTAACTGTTTGGAACATGTATTCCACTTCAGTCCCCAGATGGATAGAGAGTTTTACTCTCTCATGATTCCTAATGAGAAAATGAGAAAAACCTCCTGAAGTGTGACATAAATGGCCTTCAAGAAGCATTAGTGTTTAAAGAGAAAAAAAATCTTTTCCTTCAAGGTTACTGGGAGAAAAGGAGCATTTCAAATGAGCAGAAATGGGAATAGCAAGTGGTGAGGCAGACTTTTCATTAAGTGGATCAGTTAATGAACTATTCAAGTCTGCTTATAATCATCCACAAATTGAGGCATGAAGATGTATCACAGTGTTGGGTTGACTTGAATCTTGGGAGGAAATGTCAGATGGAACCTGCCCTGCTCTGTTTCCTTGAGGTGAGAAAAGGACGGTTGGAAGGATATGGAGGGAGAGTTTGGCACTTCATCTTTGCGTAGAGGCGTTGAACACTAGGCTATAATAAAAAAACGAGCACTAGGCAGGGAGTCAGAACATCTGAGTTCTAGTGCCAATGCCACTCTTAACTGGCTGTGGGACCCTGGGCAACAACTCTCTGAATACATTTCCTTCCTGAGAGATTTCATCTAATTAGCATTTTCCAAAGTGCGACAGGATTCTAGTTGGAGTTATGTGGGAAAATGCTGTCTGTGTTCAAATGAGGTAGACAGATATTGGGTTAAATACAGGTTCCATTAGAGGCAAGCTTCCTGGATTTTTTTTTTTTTAGTTTCACACTTGTTTTTTTTTCCGGTTGGTTAGCAAGTCTTTTTTTTTTTTTGAATTAGTTTCAGCTGTACAACACAGTGCACTAGTTATACTTTCTACCCCTCGAGGTGACAACTCCCCTCCCCCAATCTGCCACCCCACTCCTCCTCACCCGATATCATACATATCTATTACAATTCGATTGACTCCACTCCCACACTATACTTCACATCCTGTGACTATATATATATTCAATTATAGTCGACATACAATATTATACATCAGCTTCAGATGTATGGTGCAGTGGTCAGGCATCTACACCATTCATGAAGTGGTCTCCCTACCAAGACATGTGACCATCTGATACCCTACAAAATATTTACAACATTATTAATTATATTCCTCGAACTGTCTTTCCTGTACCTGTGGCAATATTATAGTTACATATTTATGCTGTCTAACCCCTTCCCCTTCTCCCTCACCCCACCCCCTCCCAACTAACAGCCATCAGTTGTTCCTCTATATCTCTGAGACCACTTCTGTTTACTTTGCTCGTTCATTCAGTTTTTTAGATTCCATACATAAATGAGATAATATAGTATTTGTCTTTCTCTGTCTAACCTATTTCGCTTAATGTAATGTTCTCTAGGTCCATCCATATCATTGCAAATGGCATGATTTCATTCTTTGTTGTAGCTGAGTAATACTCCATTGTATAAATGTACCTCAGTTTCTTAACCCAGTCATCTACGGATGGGCATTTCGGTTGTTTCCAAGTCTTGGCTATTGTAAATAGCACTGCAATAAACATAGGGATGCATATATTTTTTTGAATTAGTGTCTTGGGTTTCTCTGGATAGATACCCAAGAGTGGAATTGCTGGGTCATAAGGTAGTCTTCCTGAATTCTTTACGTGGTGCCTCTGAATACGGAAAGCAGTTTTTCCCAAACGTATTTGATTGTGGAACCCTTTTTACAAAGATTATCTGACAAAATTAGTATTTCATGGAACTTATTTTGGGACATGTAGATGCTTTTTAAGGCTACTCCCACTTTTAGCGCAATATCATCCTACTACCAAAGTTCAATCAGGAATATCCAGAAATCTACCTACATAAAAAACTTAAATTAGAAAACAATGAGGTTAATATTATTTATAATTTGTTGCTGTTTTAACTTGATAAAATCTATTTTTAAAAATAATCTCTGGATCTAATTTTAAAGTCAGTGCACTTTTATTATAGAATTTGATTTGAAAAACAGAGAAGTGCAGAAAAATGTATACTTATTAAGAGTCAGAACCATTAATACTTCTGTAGAGATCCTTCTAAAAGTCAAAATATTTTCTAAATTAACTTTAGTGTTTTCATCCTTAAGTCAAGGTTTTTGTCTCCCATTTAGCAGGTCTCATGTTCAAGTTTGTATATGGCCATGCCACTTTCACATTTGGCCCATTTTTTTAAAAAAGGACCTTGAAATACAAAACTTTTCTGATACAGGGTGGAATGTTGAAGCTTAAAAATATCCTCAAAATGGAAGAGTAATAAAGTGCAAAGTAGAAAACTAGCTTCATCGTTACAGTCAGATGCATTATTCTCATTGCAATGTTCTGGGTCTGGGTTCTTGTTATATCTGAATATTCCCTGAGAGTGGTATATTTATACCTTACCTTGTTGCAAATATAATTTATGATGACTAAGTGCCTTTAACTTGACTCCAAGAATTAAAACTCACTGGCTTTAAGATATTGAGAACTCAGAGCCTCTTAAATATCTCTGAGGGTAGGAGATGATCTTCATTTTATAGATTCATCAGAATAGCAGGATTAATCATAATACCTGAAGAATAGTCATCACAGTGGGTGCTTTTATTGAAAAAGGCTGGAGCAATTTCTCGATTTCGTTTATAACTCTTCCTGGAAACATGAGGGATCCACAAAATGACCTCTGAGGTTGCCTTCCAATTGTCATGAATTCTTCCATTAGAAAAACAAGTTATGCAAGAAAGAAAGAATGGGAAACTTTTCCCTTAAAATGTGTTTTCCTCTTAAAATTGTGCAGTCATGTTTTTCTGAGAAGCTTACATTACAAAGTCATATTATTGCTATTTAAGGGACAAATCACAGGCTTTTAACTAGAGAGATTTATTGACTTTCTGTGATTAAGGGATAAAGAAAAGATTGTACAATGCCTATCTTCCTTTGCCAGCTGCTGCTATTTTGATTGTAAATATCAAAATATATTTCCCTTTAGTACTCTTAAAAAATAACAGTGAATCTAAGAATTGGAGGCACTAATAGTTCAGAAGGTTTGACATCGGCTGACACCCCCAGATGGCTGAAGGATGAGTGATCAGGCTCTCGTCCTAAGAACTTTTATTTTTAATAACCGACACCAAGTATGTGTCGCTGCCACTGTTCCCTACTTAATTTCGTTTTGATCAAACACATTAATGAAAAGAGACCTAATAAATCATGCGCAAAAAACAGTAAAGGGCTTAATTAACATGTGTTGCTCTGATTGTCGGTGGCAGAAAACCATAGCAATACTGAATAGGTTCACAAGCTCACCTTCAGCTGACATGGTATCCTGAACAAACACAAGGCTGAGGGCATCACACATGAACTCCGTTCTCACTTATGAACTGGCCGTGACAAGTACAGATCACAAAGTGATCAGAGTCCTCTGTCTTCTTTTTGACTCAGAGGCTCTCTGCTCCTGGCCTGGGGGATGTAAACAGTATTTGAGAAACAAAACCCAACAAATGCCGGGGTAAACTATTTCTAATACTAACAGCCAGTATTTATGGAACACTTAACTATGTTCTAGGTCCTGTGCTATGTGTTTTAAAAGATTGTCTTATTTAACTTTTCAACGACACATTTAGCTAGTGATCATTACCACTTTCATTTTATAAGGAAAAAACTGATACATATAGATGGTAAGCAACGGCCCAGAATGCATAACTAGTATGTGAGGTAGCGCAGTCAATGTTACCCCTTCACACCATTTGATTGGCTGGGAATGTTTTCCCATGCGTTCCCAGCTAATTTGAAATTCTGTGGAAGAATTACCAACTACTATAGGTGTCCCCAGAATGGGATCGCCTGAAAACCAACAAGGGTTGAGATAACCAGGGCTTATCCATCCACAACAAAAACAGTAGATTACATCGCATGATTAAAACACAGCAACATCTTAATTTTGTTTCTGTGAGAATGATAGATCAGGGGTGGAGCTGGGCTTTTTATTTTCTTCTTTATTCTGTGTTCTAAGTTTTGTGTGTGTGTGTGTGTGTGTGTGTGTGTGTGTGTGATGTGGTTTTGATGTTTTGTTTTGTATTTTAAATGAGAAGCAATGGAAGCCAACCAATGAACCCCTCTTTTTTCTACCTACATCAAAAGTGGACAGGTCCCACCTCACCTTGATCTGAGGTTTTCCAGGAAAGGATGACCAAACCAGCTTCACTGTTAAAACAGGTTGTCTATGTTCAAATCAGCTTTGGGCTCTGCAATCAAGTTTGCTGAACAATAATCCCCACCTCCTACTGAGGTTCCCTTATGGTCCAGTCTGTCACCGAAAGATATTCATGAAAACTTTTATCATCTCCTGCTTCCAGGTCCTCTCCAAGCGCATCAGGGATGGTAAGATAGAAAAACCTTTCAGAGTTCCGCACAGCAGCTCTCTTGTGAAGGGTGGATGGGTGCGTTTGGTCAAATGACACAGGTAGGCATTGTCTGAACTCGCAGAGGTGCAGATGAAGAAGGGGACTGATTCTTTCACTGTACCATCACGCCTCAGACTTGAGAACGTTCACATCAGGTGAGTGTGGCTTGAGATACAGTAATACCTTGGTGTGTGAGCATAATTCGTTCCAGAAACAAACTACTCATATTGCAAGATATCGTTCGTTTACCAAGTTAAAATGTATTAGAAATGTTTGCTCGTCTTGCAGAACACTCACAAACCAAGTGACTCGCAATCCAAGGTGTTACTGTACTTTGTACCTCAGGCTGCCTTGTGTGGTAGTGCATCTTGGGCCTTGCACAGGTGGTTGGGCTCAGGGGGCTTGCATAAAGACAACTCGAGTCAGAGCTTACTGGCTAAGCATCTCATTGGCCTTGACTAAATACCCGAATACTGTACTTCCAACCTTAGTGACTTAAAACAATAACTTTTTTTTTTTGGCTCATGAGTATTACAGGTTGGCAATCTGCGATGGGCTCAGCATGGTTGTTCTTCTAGGCCTGGCTGACTTGGCTAGTTTGCTTTTTCATCTATAGTCAGCTGGTCAGGGGCGGGGGAGGGTGGAGCTGACTGGTCTCAGATGGCATCGGCTGGGATGACTGAGATCTCTTCCCTTACAGACTCTCATCATCCATCTGGCTAATGGGGGCCTGTGTTGCTTGGTAATAAAGGTTACTGAGAGCAGCAAGAGGGCAAACCCTAATGTATAATAAGTCTTTTTCAACTCTCTGTTTGCATCATGCTTGCTGATGTCCTCTTGGCCAAATCAAGTCCTAATGACAGCCCGGAATTAGTGCGGGAGGGCAGAGAGGATGGATAGGAGAGAATCGTTTGTGGCCTGAGCCTACATTAGTGTGGAGGAAGAGGCAAAGTTTTGTAGATGGTCTGCCCATGAAGTGTGTCTTTTCCTAATCCGTTTTCCTAGAGTGGATACCACTTTTTAGTGCTCACACAGGCACCATATGCACTAGCAGAAATTCTGATTACCCCAATATATGTTTTGTCTTGCTAACTAGATTATAAGTGGCAAATAACATCCTCAGGGATATTTTACCCTTTATCTGTTTTGCAGGCTTTCTACATCAGCCAGGCCCAACAATCAAGGCTGCTTCTTCAAATGTTTTTATGTCTTTGAGGGAAGGATTCATGTTCACTTCAACTTTATAAACTCCACAGCCTTTAGCCTGGCATTCATTTGGGCTCAGAAATATTGAATCTGAATTGTTCAACTTTCCTCATTAAGATCAGTTACAACCTCTACCCTAGAAACCTGTTGCTTGGAGTGCATCAGAATCGCCTGGAGCTCTTGTTAAAATGCAGATTTCTGGGTCCCTCCTCAAGTCTAGTATACCAAAATCTCTGCCTGGGGCCTGGAAACTTATCTTTAACCCACCTGGGTACTTCTTGTGTACATTAAAGTTTAAGAATCATGGTCTTAGAACAGTGGCTTTCACAACATTTTCACCTCTATCCAAGGTAATAATTTTTACATCTCAATCACATACACAAACAGCACGCGTGCATGTGCACGCAAAGACAGATGACTGAGAAAAAAAAAGATTTGGAGGAGAAAATACCCTGAGTACAATAAATATTTCCCAATCTATTTAAGTTTTCTAAATGGTGACAGTGACTTAAATGTATTTCATGACCCAATAATGTGTCATGACCTGGCTTTTGAAAAGCAGCTCTAGTAAATATGCTCATAGTACATTTATTTAAACATAATTTCCTTCTCCCATCTATACATGGCAAATATACAATGCTTTGCCCTGTATACTTAATAAATGCCGCTTAATATCCAGTCTCTGATTTGTTAAGACTAGGGCAAGGCTGAAAATCTGCACTTTCAACAAATTCCCAGACAGACTGATGCCACTTCCCTGGGGACTAACTTTGAGACCCACTGCCATGTATATTCCAGTCTCTTTTACTTGGTCCACAAATCCTAAGAAATCGCCAAGTTTCCCGATTGATTTTTATTACTGCTTTCTAAGCACATGTGCACCATTTCCTGATTGTTTTTTCCTTACTGCTTTCCAGCTAACTTTGCTTCCGCTGGGTTTCCACTCACTCAGACTTAGCTTTGCATTGTGTAATGACCATATTGGATTCAGCTTGCATGTCCCTAACGCCTGCCAAGTACGCTCTAGCCATTG
Organism: Hipposideros armiger; assembly: GCF_001890085.2. NCBI lineage: Eukaryota > Metazoa > Chordata > Mammalia > Chiroptera > Hipposideridae > Hipposideros > Hipposideros armiger. The sequence continues at coordinate 373,378 of NW_017731363.1, forward strand.
TCTTCCTGGCATGTTTCCTGACTCAGGTTCTAAAGCTGTTCTTTTCGCTCCTCCATTTCTTCAGCACGCACTAAGGTGGCTCAGGCCCCAGTCTAGCTGTGCTGCTTGTTCTGTAACCTTAGATTATTGTCATCTCAGAGATAGCAAATCAGCCCCTCAAGGGTGGCATTCTGAAGCTATTAATCATTCCCTCCTCCGAGGGTCTGTCTGCTAGTCTCAGCCAGAGCCGACTGGCCTGTGCTTATTATCGTGCCTTATGCTACTGGAAATTCACTACAACAAGCAGAGAGTGAAATATTTTTGGACGTTTTATGTGTTTGCTGGGAATTGGACAAAGTATCAAGTTATTCTATTGCCTTCTCTTCTCCTAGCATCACAACATAAATGTGACTTATGTTGTAGCCATTCTCTCCAGTTTGCTTTGGCTAGGAAGAAAGAGGAAGGTGGACACAGGTAAGTGTAGACCTCCTTGAAAATTCTCCATTACCTATGGTAAGGATGCAGCACCTTTGGATGTTTAATACAGGGATAGGAGACTCACTCCCGTCCTGAGAGCCCAGCCTGCTTGCCCCACGGTAGGCAATTGTCTGCTCTTGGTCACGATAAGCAGAGAAACGCACTGTCATGAAAACTCTCAAGAGGAAACTATTTGCAAATCTGATGTCATCATGTGTTTTGTCTCCCTCACCTGTGACCCAGATATTCCTCAGGGCCTGGATGGTGTTATGGTGCTCATGGCAGTTGGCCCTAGAACATCCCTGTCAAGTTTCCAAGGTTAAAACGATCTCTTTTATATCCTGTGGTCTGTTTATGTGCGGAGCAGGGTGGGACCCCAGAGTCCCCATGCAGGACTTTCAGAAGGTTTTCAGTTCTTTTCTGAGGAAAATTTGGACTCTATGCTCAGGTCTATCTGAGGACCTATTCCATTTAAAGATAGGATGACTTTTTACCTCAGTGAAAATACAAATCAGGTTCTTTAATTTTCAGAAAAGGGATGTTTGTTTAACCTCACCACATAGTCATCTGAAAGCAAAAGCAGATGGTTCTCATTTCATTCCACAACACAAAACATATACATGTCAGACGCTCACTGGATAGCTTAGTTTTGAACTGATATGTGGCTTTGGACAAAATCAAGGTTGGGAAGGGTTATACTTGCAAGAGATGGTCTAGATTACCCAGCAGTGATTCTAGGCTCTCTTACTTCCAGCCTTGTGTTCAGTGTTGGAGCCCCTGAAAGCAATGCATTCAATAATACTATTGGGCTGCAGTAGGGTCCTACTTCAGGACAACATCCCACTCGCACCTGAAGGTAACAGCAGCCCCCCGGCCATCAGTGGCTGTGATATGGCCTTGGCTTTCTATGCACAGTTGATTGGTCCAGACCTGAATGTGTGACCCAGACTAGACAAAAGAAAGGACCTTCCCTGAAACTTAGGACTTGGGATTGAGATTCCAGTTTGCATTAGGACTGCTTATTCCAAAGGAGGCACTAAAGATCCGTGAGTGGTGGTGTGATCCTGCTTTTCACCATGTGGACTGGAGAGCAGACAAGCCCAGGGGAAGGAGAGACAGAAACCGAGAGAAAAGAGTTAAAGAAATGAGGAAGACTTGTAGAGTGATGCAAAGATGAGAAACAGAGTGCAGATGGTGTCCTAAGCCCTCCAAGGCCTTTGGTGTCCATGTTATATCTTAGTAATAAATAGTGGCTCTTTGCTTACACTAATTTGGGTCCACTACAGTCTATGTTATATGCAGCCAAAGCAGTTTTAAGTAGGATCTATGCCTTCTAAGAACTACTGTCTAAAGTTATCTCTCAGCTTGTATTGGAATCCTTACAGAAAAGACGTCTGTGTTTTATACAGAGACATGGTTGAAGCTGCTCCTTTTGTACTGCTAGTTGGGCGAAAAATACATACACAGACTTATATCTTATCTGTGTGTGTTTCTGTGTGCATATAATGTTACATTTTCTCTATGAAAATGTTTCCCTTCTTGTAGTCATTTGACAAATGTTTATTGAGCACCTAGTATGTATCTAGCATTATGAAAAGACATGGTTTTAAAATAATGGCAATTTCTGTATATTACATCCCCATGACTTATTTATTCTATAACTTGAAATTTGAACCTCTTATTTCTCCTCACCTCTCCCCCTGCTTTTTAAAATTTTCACTTACGGTTGACATTAAATATTATATTAATTTCAGGTATACAGCATACTGGTTAGACATTTACATAATCTATGAAGTGATTCCCCCCAATACGTCTAGTACCCACCTGGCACCATATATATTACCATATTATTGACTATATTCCCTATGCTGTACATTCCCATGACTATTTTGTAATTTGTACTTCTTAATCCTTTCACCTTTTTTACCCAATTCCCTTCCCATCTGGCAACCACCTGAAACCAATATAATATTGTATGCTAGCTATATTTTAATAAAATATTTTTAAAGAAAAAAATGAAACAATGGCAATTTCTTCTATTAGGTGGTGACAGTTTTATGATTTATAATGTTTCTCTAGATAGCTTGCCTGCCAGGAAGCTCCCGGCTAAATTTACATGCCAGCTATGGTGACTATTTCATTTGATGATTTTACTGCTGTTACACTTACAGTCTCACTTTCTTTATATGATTCCTGACCACAACTTAAATTCAGTTTGACTAGCCTGGGTTCACATGTCTATCTATTTTTATTTTAAGTTGACTCCAATTCTTTTGTGAGAATGTGGGCATGGATTATTTGGAATTTGTACTAATGAAATTTGGTTCCATTTGGGTTGATCCTTGGAATAAAGATGATATTATCTCAGGAGTCCAGTCATGATAGCATCATTGTTTTGTGTCACAAGGATGAAGGATGGGACGTTATCAGGAAAGAAAGAGAGAGAGAGAGGGAGAGAGGGAGGGAGAGAGAGAGAGAGAGAGAGAGAGAGAGAGAGAGAGAGAGAAGATAGAAGTAGGCATGCAGGAGAACAGAGAGGCAAAGTGGTGAATGTAACACTAAACTGGGCTTTCAACATTCACATTCATTATTTCATTTATCCTCCAGAGCTTTATTGGGTGCTTAAAATCAAGTACATTTTAAGTTCTGAATATCAGAGACAGAATTCGCTTGGAGTTTTTACACCATATCTGAGGGATCATCATTTAAAACCTCCTTTAACTGAGTCAGATTTCATATTGCTGACCCAGGATTTTTTTTCTTTTTTCCTTTTGCTTCCAGACTAGTTTTCAATGGCCCTTCTGGCTTTACTTCTGATCTGTGTTGCTGAATTCCACTTTTCACTTACTGGCTTAATTAATACTCGGATAGCCTCTCCCAGCCTTCACTAAGGCCTTGGTATTTACTGCACACCCCCAAGCTAGGGATAAGTCAGTATTCGGCCCGCACTCAGTGGTTTATCTCAGAGGTCAATTTCGAGTCAGGAGAAGGGGATGAGCACTTGATATTGGCAGTTGGCAGTGCATGCGAGCTAGCAATTTAGAGGGAAAATCCAGCTGCCTGTCCCTTGAGCTCTTTCATGTTTGAACAATGGATGTTTACTGGCAGGGGATGTGCGGCCTGTGCAGAAAGAAGGAATGGAAGGTAGAAAATCACACGCTCTTCATTACTAAAATTAGAGCTTTGCGACTTCTCTTTACTAGATACTCTAATATGTTGCTCTGGAGATTTTTTTTCCCCCTTCACTGTGTGACTCTAAATGAATTCCATGAGATCTAATACTCTTATCATTTCAGAGCCTGAAGAGTGATTACAATTCATGGGCATAAAAACAGCGCACAAGCATACACCTATATGCACCCTCTTAGTGGTAAAATTTTCCTCCAATTTAATGAAATCTGGTTCTATTTAGAAGTCTGTGTTTTAGCCCACGCACATATCTAAGAATACACTGTAAATATTGCTTTAGAAAGCTGAAAAAAATCAACTAAATATTTCTATTTTATAGAATTGAGTACAGTTAAAATGCACACACACACACACACACACACACACACACACACGCGCAAGTAGGACTAACCATTTGGTTTAATTACACATTCCAGAGTTTTTAAAATGTGCTTTAACTCCCAACTGGTATTCTCAAACCTGAGAGGAAACTTCCCAAAGAAGCCTTTCTTGATCTCTCATCATTGATCACAAAGAACACATATGCTCAGTGAGCACAATTATAAATTAATTTAGATAAAGAATGCCCAAGGAATTATTTATTGAAATTCAATGTGCCTGGTTAAATGGACTCTGTATTGGAAGTAGATATATGCATAGTATGTACAATGAATTAGGTGTGTTATTCCATTTACAGGCAACATTATCACACTATTTCTTTCATCTCTGGGAATGCTCTAACCTGTTCACAAGATTATTCAGAATCATATTCTGCAAATTCTAAAGCATGAGCAATTTTTGCTCTAATCTAAGCAAAAACTCTCACCCAATTTTGTCCAAGTCAACTTCAGTTATGGGGTAATTGGTAAATTTTTTCTTTCAAATGCTCTTATAAGGTCTCAGAGAGATAGCAAAGATAAAGCATGTAAAAGTGAGTAATGAACTACAGAAAAACTCATTGGTAAATAAATGTTTCTAATTCTAAGTATCATATTCATAAGCATAAAACAGAACAATCTTAGCCTAGCATCCTAAAATTGAAGGTTCTAAATTTGAGCATGCCAACAACAGACAGGGTTCTTATCATCATCATCATCATCAACATCATCATCACCACCATCATCATCATTATCACCATCATCATCACCATCATCACCATCACCATCACCATCATCACCAACATCATCATCATCATCACCATCATCATCATCATTATCACCACCATCATCACCATCATCACCATCATCACCATCACCATCATCATCATCATCATCACCACCACCATCACCATCATCACCATCATCATCATCACCATCACCATCACCATCATCACCATCACCATCACCATCACCATCATCACCATCACCATCATCACCACCACCACCATCACCATCATCATCATCATCATCATCATCATTATCATTATCATGGAGTAGTTTTTTAAGTGCCAGGCATAATGTTAAGCATGTTACTCTCAATAGCTCATTTAACCTTCCCACAGATCCACAGAAGTAGATACTATCATACACCTTTTACCAGGGAACAAACTGAGTCTTAGAGCACCTAAATATATACCACTAAAGTTCAAATTCTGCTATTCATCTAGTTATTTGCCACTATAGAGTCAGCAGCCCTAAGTGTTCTTGATTTGGTATTCTTCTTAAGGTAACACATTTAAAGTTTGAAGCATGCTATAAACATTTGCTAGACTGAAGGGCAACCCCCTTCCAATGTAGAGCATGAAAGGGATATCTGAATGTGATTTAAAGATCCTTTACCATTATCTGACTAGTCAAGAAGCAGCTATTTGAATATTACCATGACTCCTGCTTTCCAAATTGGTAAAAGTGTTGCACAGACAGACCTGGAAAGCACAAGCTCTCTGTTTTCACCCACCGTTTGTTACAATGGTAAGTGGTAGAGCCGATTTTCCCACCCAGACACCAGAATGGCAGAACAACACAGAGGTTGTGACCCAGATTCTGGAGCAGGGTTGCCCGGATTCTCCCAGATTCTGGCTGTACCACTTGCTACTTGTGTGACTTGGGGGAGTCACCAACCTGACTAACTCAATGTCCTCATCTGCAAAATGGTAATTAAAAAAATATCCTACTTTATAGGTTATAGTAAAGCTTCAATGAGATGATACATGTAACACTCTTAAAACTATGTGTATGTGATGAATGTTAATTTGTGTAATCATCTGATTATATCATTCATCTCTTACTCACTACTAAACCGTCCCCTGGAAGTAATCACTGGGCTTTTGATATCTCAGAAACCACTGGCTTCTAACTCTGTCTTCCCACGATAATCAACCCCTTCATGGTGGGGCCATTTGCTTTCTCTTTACACCTCCTGGTGCCTTGGACAATTGCCTTTTTGTGTGTGAGAACTTCATAGTGTCTTACTGCATTAACAAAGTGTGGGTGACAGAGAAGACCTTTTATTTTGGACTCTGGCCCATGTTTACACTACTTTTACAGATTTCGGAAGCTGAAGTCATGATGATATATAAAAATAGCTGCTGTACTTGACTAATGATGCCAATGGAAAGGATCTTCAAATCACATTGAAGCATCTCATACATACTTTGCTTTACGTTGAGGAAGGGTTTTGCTTCAACCTAGTCAATGTTTACTGTTGGTTAGTGCCCTGTAGTTTATTTTTTATCTTAACAAGAACACCAAGTCAAAAACACATAATGCTGCTGACCATATATTATTAATAGCAATCAACCCACCTGGATGGATTGCAGAATTGGGGCCTAATCATCTGAGTCCTTAGGGATCTGAGTGATGTTAGATACAGAAGGCATGAGGGTGGCACAGGGGCATGTAGCTCTTGGCCAGGTCTTTTGGTCAGACATCGATTATAAAGCCACAGAAGGAGAAAGCACAGGTTCTGTAGCAAACACACAGATTAATTTGGTGCAGATAATGTTTACCTGTATATCAAGTGCCTGGTCCTGGCTTTGCTGATTGAGATGTATGGAGAGACACACTATGTCATGTTGATGGGGTCTGTCATTTCTGAAGGTCACATAGTCAATCAGGTCATATCAAGCCATCCATCTTAAAGGACTGAAGCAATTAGAAAAGCATTTGGAAAGCGTTTCACTGGTCACGAGCAGCAGAAAATGATGGCCATCTTGGTAAATGCATAAGCTTTTTTCCAAGGGGCTCAACTGCTCTATTAATACCCAGAAGACACAGGAATCTCAAAGCTCTCTAGGCTTGTGTTAAAGCAGCACTTGATTTTAGGCTCATGTTAAAATAGCACTTCATCTTAAAAAAATTGTCCTCTTGGAAGCAACATCATTACAGCTCTCTTGTTTTCCAAGGTGGGCAGTGTTTTGCTGCCTATCAGTTGCCTAAGAAGCAAGGCTTACAGATATTACTCTTTCATCTGCACTTCATTATCAGGCAAGCATAACCCAGGTCACCACTTGAAGGGGAAAGTATCTCTAGCTTTAAGAAACTATAGGATATTAAAGTCTGAACTAGGTTGTGCTTTATATTTATGCCCCATGAGTGAGACAGAGAGGGACTATTTATTAAACACATACACATAACATGTTCCAAATCTCTACTGGGCACTATGTATGTATGTATGTATGTATGTATGTGTAGTTTACATATATTCCAGCCCCAAATCTTAATGTGTCACACTTCACACCTCTCTTCTTCTTTTGATGCCTCTCTTCTCTTAAGCCTCACCATGGATTCATCAGCAAATATGATCAGCTTTATGTTCATAGTATACTTGGAATCTGACCATATGTCACTACCTCTACTGCCACCACGTTGGTCCCATCTGCTGTCTTCTCTCACCTGGATTATATGCAGGGATGCTCATAACTGGTATCCCTGCTTTCACTATTGCCTCACAGAGGTCTAGTCTCAACTAGGCTCCAGGGTGATACTTTGAAAACCTAAGCCAGGTCATGTCAGTTTTTTTTTTTGCTGAAAACCTTCCAGTGGCTTCCCTCTCTCTCTATGATCTGTTCCGCCTACCACCTCTCTGACATCATCTCTTGCCCTTCTCCATGCCTCACTGGAGATAATGTGGAGATTCTGTTTTGAGTTTCATGTAAATGCAGGCATAGATTATTGTTTTGTGTCTGGCTGCTTTCTTTCAATAGTATAGTAATTAAGAGACTGTGGTATCATCTCAGGGTTATACAAACAGACCACACAACAAAAAGGAAGGTCTGGAATTGTGCCCACGTATACATGACAAAGATGCAAAGAGATGAAAGATACATGAAAAGAGAGGGTCTAGAATTGACCTGCATGTACAAGAGCTGGCATGGGAAATCAGTGAGTAAATAACCCATCGATTCAATAATGAAAACTGGAATGAACAGTTATCCCTATGGAAAGAAATTAACTTGTATCCCCATTTTATATCATAAATGAAAATTAATTACAGGTGGATAAAAGACTCAAAGGCAAATGAAAAACTAAAACTAAAAGAAAAAATATAGGAGAATAGTGTTATAACCTCTGGTGGGGAGGATTTCTTTAAAAAGGTGACAAATTCACAAGAAAAGGAAATACACGCTAAATTTAAGTACATAAAAATTAAGAATTTGTGTTCACTTAATAGACGATAAAAAGTAAAAGACAAGCCACAAAGAGGGACAAGAGACTTGCAGTACATATGGCAAAGGATTGACATCAGAATATTTTAAAAAGTCCCACAAATCAATGAAATAACAAAGAAAAAAAAGCAGGTATTTCAAAAGAAAAGATAAATGAATGAAAATATCCTTGATTCCATTAATAACCTGGAGATGCTAAGGAAGGATACAATGGGATGGCAGTTAAACAAAAATGAATATGGCTAAGATGAGTATTGCCAGAATGTGGAGAACCAAACATTTCTTGAAATATTGGTGAGTATATAAATTGGTACAACCACTTTGGAAATCAACTTGGCATTACCTCATAAAGTAAAAATATATACAGTGTTATTACCTAGCAGCTTGACTCCCACACATGTACTCTGGAGAAACTCTTTCTTATCTGACCCTAGAAACAATGTGAAAAATATTCTGAGTGTTTGTAAAAGCAAGAAAATAGAAACGACACTGTTACCATTGACTGGAGAATGGATGAAAAAACTATAGTCTATTAATACACTGGAGCAGGACAGAAAAGAATGCTTCCATGTAAATAAAGCATATCAGTATATTCATAACAGCAGCGAGAATGAAATACAGCTCTATCCATCAATAATGGGTGACTGTTAAACAGAATATTGAGTAAAAAAGCAAGTGACCAAAGAATGGACATAGTACAATTCTGTTTATCCAATGTCCAAAAACATGTGAAGTGAACTAAAAGTTTGTTTAGGAATGAATATGATTTTTGGTAAAAACAAAGTAAGGGAATGATAAACACAAAATAAGGATAGTTACCTCTCGAGGTGGGATAGGATACAAAAGGATCATGCAGGGTACTTGGGGAACTTCAGAGGTTTGGGTAATATTCTCTTTCTCAAGAAAGGTTGAAGGGGGCCGGCCGAGTGGCGCGATGGCTAAGAACTGGCTTGGGACGCCAGAGGGACCCCGTGCAGATCCCACATGTGAGGGCCAGTGACACTGCCCTCTACAGCTAGCATGGTGAACAACAGCTCAATCTGGGCCTGGGCTGCCGTGAGTTGCCGGCGACGGCATACGCTGCAGCCCCTGTGGCAGTGGGTTGCCATTGGGCTACCGTGTGTAGCCAGCAGCCAGCGTGAGCGGCC